>NW_005366214.1:3160743-3167516 GCF_000412655.1 Myotis brandtii
ATAAATTACCAAAATAACACTCCTGCTGCAGTTAAATCATTTAACACTTACTATGTAAGTTTATAAATTGCGACAAAAATCAACTGACCTTTAAAACATGTCAGTGGCAAAGTAAGAAATAGCCTTTAATAAGTCTTTAGCTCTCAAATTTCTCAGAAATTTGGCACAGGAGAATCCCAGTTCTCAAAATGCTACTAGAATTATAATCAGCAGAGTCCAGGGCTCCGAGTGAGGGGGCTACCTGGGATCGGAAGCAATCTGGATTCTGGAGCAACACAAGGATAAGATAAACACAAGTTCCTCTCCTCTACAAAATGGCACAGTACATCCACTTGGGACAGCAACAATAGAAGTACATGATTCCAGCTCCTCCCCTCCCCTAACAACCTCTGCACTAGAGCCGGCAGCCTACAAAACAATGGAAATGTCAGGTCACCCTCCGGTTCCTTGCCCCGCCCCCTCACTTCCTCTTTCACCCTGGATGAGTTATCATCTTTCCATGAAAGAATGCCAAGCGTTTCAGTCAGTCTGACTGGCAGTTCCTGCTCTTCAGGTTCTCTGGATGCTTCAAAAGGGTGGCGATGTGTTACCGGAAAGACTACCCTCCTCAGCAAGCTGTTCTCCAGGCTTCCACCCCTGGTGAGTCACCTGCCAGTTTCTATCATGTACAAGGAGATCTATGATTAAAGGAGACTTCATCTGAGTCTCCTGGGCCTGAGATCGCCTCTCTTGCAAGTAACACTTAGAAATTCAGACTGGATTATACAGATGTTTTGGCGGAGATCTTCCAGGTCCCAGGTCAGCTAAAATGTGGAAGTGGCAACAAAGTCACGCTAACAGCATTGGCCCTGAGTAGTAACCCGCCAAGACAGCGGTTCTCAACCTGTGGGTCGCGACCCCTTTGGCGGTCGAACGACCCTTTCACAGGGGTCGCCTAAGACCATCCTGCATATCAGATATTTACATTACAATTCATAACAGTAGCAACATTACAGTTATGAAGTAGCAACGAAAATAATTTTGTGGTTGGGTTACAACATGAGGAACTGTATTTAAAGGGCCAGAAGGTTGAGAACCACTGCTCCAAGAAATAAATTCAGAAGCCACCCATGAAGCAAACAATTAAGTCAAAGCGATAGTTTTCAAGAGATTTCAATCCTGAATGAGAGAATACAAAATCTTCCTTGAAAACTAGTGTATGTTTTTAATAAAAAGGTAAGAAGATAAATATTGGTCTTAAATACTTATTTGATGATTATACATTGGATAAGAATCCTCCATTTGACCTAAGGGATACCTTAAAGCAGGGGTCCTCAAACTACGGCCCGCGGGCCACATGCAAATACAAATATTGTATTTGTTCCCGTTTTGTTTTTTTACTTCAAAATAAGATATGTGCATGTGCATAGGAATTTGTTCATAGGTTTTTTTTAAACTATAGTCCGGCCCTCCAACAGTCTGAGGGACAGTGAACTGGCCCCCTGTTTAAAAAGTTTGAGGACCCCTGCATTAAAGCATACATAAGAAAAGGGAGCTCCTAAAGCAGGGGCGGGGAGGGACCTTTTTTCTTCCAAAGGAAATCTGGATATTTATAACAACATTCGAGGGCCCTGCAAAATTATCTACTTAAAAATCAGCCTGCTATATTTGGTCAAACATTTAATTAACCCACCCCTAATGCCTTGGCAAGGCCAGACCAAATGATTTCACACACCTTATGGGGCCTACTGGCTGGACGTTCCCCACCCCTGTTAAAGGCGCCTACCAACGTTTTATTAGCAAGCCTCTTCCACATGAATCTGTACAAGACACCATTGGAACTAACACTTTTTAAAAGGGCATAAAGACCAAAATAGGTATAGCTATCAGATAAGACCAGTAAAATGAGATCCAAAAAAGCAGATATTTTTTAAAAAACAAGAAAACAAAGATGTCAAAATAAATCCAAAAAGTAAATGCTAATGATGTACAATGCAATGACAGATAATGACAGATAACAGAAAAATAATAGCATTAGCAGAAAAGAATTTAAGATGAACCCACTCCTATTGCAGAATATGGGCAAATGTCACCATATAAGACACTGAATAAGATGTTGGCATTGAGTTCTCCTCCAAGTTCTTTGCAAAGGGGAAAAATGTTTATTTTCTATAAAACACTACCATTGAAATTATCGATCCAATCATTGTTCACTTCTAATGTTCTAAGTTTCTCACAGCAGAGAACACATTCGAACATATGTTCATTGAATTCATTTATTCAAGCATTTATTTATTAAAGATATTTGAGCATCTAGCACATGCCAGTATAAGGTACTGGGTATAGAGAATAAATCAGACATGAGACCTGTCCTGAGACTTTATGAGAAAAACACAAATGAAACAATCCCTGAATAACTGTGTATTTACAACTGAGATTAAAGAAGAGGGAAAAGTGCAGAAAGTTTAAACTACTTTGGGGGACTCACAGAAGGCTCCTAGTGAAGTGGAATTTAAATGAAGAATTAACCAGTGATAGGGAGAGAGCCCCAGGCAATGAACACAGTTCATGCCTAAGTCCTAAAACTTTATTTTTGTATCTTCAGAGCCTCATACATACTCGGTGCTCAATAAATGCTTATGGAATAAAATTTGTCCTAACTGCATTCCAAAAACCTTTCCTCAGAAAACAACCCCTCGATATGGGGGGTTGGGGTGAGGTGAGGAGGAAGAGCTACAAGCACACAGAGGTATTATATGTAACAAAGTAAAATCAGCAATGGTAATAGGAAGACAGCAAATTAAGTAAAGCAGTGAGTGAAATATTATGCAGCTATTATGCATGAACATACAAACTATTATATAAGTGGGAAAAGATAATAAATGAATATATTTTTATCAGAAATATGGAAAAGTATGAAAATAATATAGGCCCTTATGGATTGACTGATAAAATTAAACAATCACCTATCAATCATCCTATTTCATTGCATATGTAACAATGCAAGTTCTTTCTATTTTGAAAAAAAACCTTCCAGCCAATTTCCTGACAAAACCCATTCCCAGCAACTCCATTCATTCTGGGGTCCCTAAGAATTACAATGTTACTTTAATAACACCTCATATTTCTATAAGCCTTGAGTTTTCATAAAGTGCTTTCCCATACATTATATTTTGGCTATCATCATTTACTTCCTCCATGTGACCATTGCTATATAATAGTCATGTAATGTGCTTTACAAAGCCGTAAGAAAGAAGTGGCTCCTGATTGCCCACATGGGACTCCATGGGACTATTTCCACCACTGAATTTTTAATTACTATCACATATTATTTTTTTTCTAATAATATTATCTAGTAAAAATCTTAAGTATATGTGAAATATGATCACATTACCAAAGTTTGTAAAATCAAGAAAAGAAGTCGTTCAAGTCTCAATGTCCTAGCATAAACACTGCTACAGATTTGTTAAATGTGTTACTAGCTATGTTATGCCTATTTTAAATCTTTTTTCCTGATTATTAATTATACATATTTACTAGAAAAAATACGTAATTTGGAAAATAAAGTATTCCATAATCCCACTCCATTCTCTACCCAAGAAAACTATCGCTAAGAATTTGGTGCATAATATTCCATATTTTTTTCCCTTTGGCTCTACAGGTCCACAATCCTTCATAACCCTAATATTCAAAAAGCTCCAAAATCTCCCCAAATTTTTATAACATTTGTTGTCAAAATCTGACCTAAACTGACGTCAGGCAATTTGTAACCTTTATCCCACTTAGCATGACTATTCATGTTTCACTACGGAAGCATTAATGTTTCTGATTACAGGGTACCATCCCAGTGTCTAGTAGAGGTACCATTGAATAGATGATACATGGCTTTATTTAAAATTGAAAAAATCCTGAACTCAAAAACCCATCTGGCCCCAACAGTTCAAATAATAGAAGCTGTGGACTTGTACTAATGTTGCTATCATGATCGTTATTATTTCAGAAGTCGATCATACCATGCATACTTCACTGCAGGTAGATTTTCTTAATCAGGGCCATCATCCCACATCAATTTGCTGCGTTCTTTAAGAGCCCTGGGTCATGGGTGAAGAGGTAAAAGGACCAGAAGAATGAGGAGAACACTGATTTTAAGGACGGGGTAAATAACTGAACAAACAGACCTACAAAAGTGGTTCATGAGGCAGCATACACATGAGTCCATGTGCATCCAAATGCTAAAATTCAGAATATAGAAAAGCAGAGAAGGCAAGAAGAAAGACTAAAGCTGCCAAATGTTGGTCTGCCTTTCCCTCTCATCCTCTAACTCGGCCCCCATCACCACCACCACCAACACCACCACCGCTTCCACACCCCACTCCCCAGCCTTTCATGCAGGAAGGGTGGCAGAATGCATCTCTGCAGGACCTTAGTTAGAAGCCATCTGCAAGGATGGAGACTTATAAACACATTCTTCCAGAAACCCATGGCCCTCCCTAACCCCACCCGCAAAGGCAGCGGGTGGTCACAGTGATGCAACCCTCTCTCAACACACCTGGTGCTACAGCCCAATCAATTATTCGGGGGAATCAGCAGCTATCTTAAAGCCTTTAAATAGAATATCTATACATATAAAAGGCTAATATGCTAAGTGTCCATCCAACCGGTAACTATGAAGTGCACTGACCACCAGGGGGGCAGACACTCAATGCAGGGGAGCTGCAGAGTTGGCAGCAGCAGTTCTCAGGTGACGCACCCCAAAACCAGAGAGGAGGGAGCCTGCTTCCTCGCGGGGCCGCATGATTCCACCTTCAGCTGTGGGTTATGTTATTGCCGGGGCATTATCGGCCCCGAATCTGGTTTACTGCACACTCGCGTTTGTGTTCCACACCCTATACGACAGCAACTTTGCAGAGTGCCCTCTCATGCTCTGGGACTCCTCAGAGGATGTCGGAGAGCCGGTTTCGACCCGATCCCTGAAGGCCAGGCCGAGGGATCCCACCTGCTGGAGGGACCCCGCTCACTCCACAGATGCCCTTCAAGCCACAGCGCACTACCCCAGGTGCAGCAGGTCAGAGAGGGACCAAGGGAGGTTGGCTCCAGGGCGGGTCCAGCCTGTCTCACCCAGTCCCATCCCACCGGCCACCTTCGGGGGAATCAGCAGCTATCTTAAAGCCTTTAAATAGAATATCTATACATATAAAAGGCTAATATGCTAAGTGTCCATCCAACCGGTAACTATGAAGTGCACTGACCACCAGGGGGGCAGACACTCAATGCAGGAGCTGCAGTGAGTTGGCAGCAGCAGTTCTCAGGTGACGCACCCCAAAACCAGAGAGGAGGGAGCCTGCTTCCTCGCGGGGCCGCATGATTCCACCTTCAGCTGTGGGTTATGTTATTGCCGGGGCATTATCGGCCCCGAATCTGGTTTACTGCACACTCGCGTTTGTGTTCCACACCCTATACGACAGCAACTTTGCAGAGTGCCCTCTCATGCTCTGGGACTCCTCAGAGGATGTCGGAGAGCCGGTTTCGACCCGATCCCTGAAGGCCAGGCCGAGGGATCCCACCTGCTGGAGGGACCCCGCTCACTCCACAGATGCCCTTCAAGCCACAGCGCACTACCCCAGGTGCAGCAGGTCAGAGAGGGACCAAGGGAGGTTGGCTCCAGGGCGGGTCCAGCCTGTCTCACCCAGTCCCATCCCACCGGCCACCTTCTAATTAATTTCCTTTCAATGTGCATGAATCTGTGCACTGGGTCACTAGTCATTTCATGAAAGCTCTGCAGATCTTAAATGAACACTGCTTAAACTGTGGGAATTGATTGAAAGAGTGAAAACACATGTGGTGGACCCCTGGACCCTGGGTTCCTAACATATAAAGCAAAGTGATGCTTCTTTTCTTTTTTCTTTTCTTTTATATTTCTTTATTGATTTTTTACAGAGAGAAAGGGAGAAGGATAGAGAGTTAGAAACATTGATGAGAGAGAAACATCAATCAGTTGCTTCCTGCACACTCCCTACTGGGTATGTGTTCGCAACCAAGGTACATGCCCTTGACCGGAATCAAACCTGTGACCCTTGAGTCTGAAGGCCGATGCTCTATCCACTGAGCCAAACCGGTTAGGGCAAAATGATGCTCTTTAAAGGGATCGTGTAACGAGGAAGCACCAGAACCTACCCTTTTCCTTGGCTGAGGCGACAGAGACAGACCAACTTTTACAGGAGAGTAGAAAAATAACCTACCATCCCTCAACAGAAATGTCTACCACCCCAGACACTAAAGGACTGGTCTCTGAGCACTGTAAGATCAAAGTCAGGGAGGTTACTAGTACTTGGGAATTACATGAGGGTCTAAGCCAGTGGTTCTCAACCTTGGCTGCACATTTGAAAACACATGTGGTGGACTCCTGGACCCTGGGTTCCTAACATATAAAGCAAAATGATGCTTCTTTAAAGGGATCGTGTGATGAGGAAGCACCAGAACCTACCCTTTTCTTTGGCTAAAGCGATGGAGACAGACCGACTTTTACAGGAGAGTAGAAAAATAACCTACCATCCCTCAACAGAAATGTCTACCACCCCAGACACTAAAGGACTGGTCTCTGAGCACTGTAAGATCAAAGTCAGGGAGGTTACTAGTACTTGGGAATTACATGAGGGTCTAAGCCAGTGGTTCTCAACCTTGGCTGCACATTAGAATCACCTGGGAATCTTTTTAAAATCCTGATTTCTGGGCCTCATCCTCCGGAAATTCTATTTCTTTGTTACTAATGTTGTGGCCCCACCCCATAACAAAGA
>NW_005366214.1:3167926-3195608 GCF_000412655.1 Myotis brandtii
GACCCTTTCACAGGGGTCGCCTAAGACCATCGGAAAATACATATATAATTACATATTGTTTTTGTGATTAATCACTATGCTTTAATTATGTTCAATTTGTAACAATGAAAATACATCCTGCATATCAGATATTTACATTACGATTCATAACAGTAGCAAAATTACAGTTATGAAGTAGCAACGAAAATAATTTTATGGTTGGGGGTCACCACAACATGAGGAACTGTATTAAAGGGTCGCGGCATTAGGAAGGTTGAGAACCACTGCTCTAGAGGAATGTGGAGCCAGCAGACAAAGCAGCAACACTGACCATTAAGAGTAAGTAATTCTTATTTTCTGTAAAAGCCATAGGTCTAGATATCTGTCAGTTCTCTTCTCTCTGTTTATATACCATTTGTCTACAAAACAGGCCAGGCAAATGCTTGTGCTGACTGTCTTCTGGTGCCCAGTGGCTGACAGGTAGCCTTTGGACAGCCACTGTCTCCACCTAAGCCTGACTGGCCAGGGATGGGGAGGGTGGGAAGGTGAGGGGCGGGGAGGGGAACACTATACAAACAGGAGTGAGCATGAAAACAAGAGACCACATATAAAACACTATGCAAATGTTGGTTATCTCCCAGCTCTACATTCCCACAGTACTTTCCATAGACCATTTGAGGACATTTATAACATATTTTGATATAGTTCTGTACATGGTTACCTTTGTATCCCAAGCACAGTCCTGGCACATCAATGACACTAGCTAATATTTGCGACACAGCCCTGAACATACGAATGAACATATACTTGGGCATCAACCAGAATTTCTGAAGTGACCAGCATTGCTCCCCATTCCCTACCAGAGAATCAAAAAGGTTTCAGTTGGCTCTCTCTGCAGGCAACAGCTGTACCCACCCCCGACCCCAGCACTGGAGAACTGGGTTGTGTGTTTCCATAAAAATTATTTAACCTCTCAGAACCTCCATTTCCTCATCTAAAAAATGGAGATAACAACATCTACCTCAACAGGACTGATGGGGGATTAGATAAGGTAAAAAATATTAAGGACTGGTACATAGCAGGTGCTCAGTGAACATGGGGAGGGCAGCATGAGACAGCGGAAAGCACTAGATTTAGATTCAGAAGATCTGTCATCAGGTGCCAGCTGTGCCCCTACGTTCCAGGCTGTGGAACCTCCTCTGTTTCCTCAGCTGAAATCATCCTGACAGTCGAAGTAGAAAAGGAAATGAAAAGAAACAGGCAAAGACTGGAGCCCATACAGGGTGAAGCAAACAGACTGCCACGTAGAAGTCTCAAGTGCAGACTTTTAAGGGTGTAAACTGATATCATCACTTTATCAGTTATTAGACTGATTCCATTGAACAAGACTTCCGAAGGCTGCCTCTGTGTCGGTCTGTCAGTCAGACAACCAACACGACCTGGTCACTTACTGTGTGCCACGCGTGTGCCGGGAGCTGACGATGCTGATGGACGGTGGCCCTTGCCTTCATGAAGCTTACAGTCTAGTGGGGATGAATAGCCAATTATAAATGCACTTCACAGCATGGGTGTGAACTGCATAAGTCCACTCAGACACAGATTTTTTCAATGAATACTATAAATGTGTTAACTTACAATGTTATTAACAACTTTTTCTTTTCTCTAGCTTACTTTATTGTAAGAATATAGCATAAAATACATATAACATATAAAGTATATATTAATTGTTTATGTTATTGGTAAGGCTTCTAGTCAACAGTGGGCTATTAGTAGTTAAATTTGGGGGGAGTCAAAAGTTATATGCAGATTTTCAACTGCATAACGTGGTCAGTGTCCCAACCCCCGCATTGTTAAGGGGTCAACTATACTTAACATGCAAGGCAGAGGCGCCAGTTGCATGGAAGCATAATATGGGGGTGGGGAGTTAACCCTAACTGAGCCTGGGGGATTCACAGGAAAGATATTAACCAAAGTCTAATGAAAGTGGCTTTTGGTGACTGACAGGAGAGGAGAGAAAAAATAGGTCAGCCACGTAAATTACATACCAAAGCCCATACATTAGAAGTAAAGGCAAAGCTTTGGTTTCCCTCCATCTGCCAATAAACCTTGTCCTACACCTCCCACCTCTCCAGATGCCACACATGGTTTAGGTAGCCTCATGTTTTTATCCACCCAGCCCTTTCCTTCTATTCATTCAAATTCATTTTCTGGCCACACAGCTCCAGAGCATGCTAAAGCAGGGCGAGCCCTGGCCAGTGTGGCTCGGTTGGGTGTCATCCCATGCACCAAAAAGTTGAGGTTCAATTCCCAGTCAGGGCACATGCCCAGGTTGCTGTCTTGATTCTCAGTAGGGGGCATGCAGGAGGCAGCCGGTCAATGTTCTGCTCTCACATCCATGTTTCTCTCTCTCCCTCTCCCTTTCTCTCTAAAAATCAATAACAATCTTTAAATAAATAAATAAATAAGCAGGGTGAGCCTTGATGACTTGCCCGAAACATGGAGACAATTGGTCCTCTCTATGGCACCCTGCTATGGCTGTGACACCCTCCCCCAATCATAAACTGGACAGTCTGCCATTCAGGACATAAAAACAGATCAATACGAACAAAACTGGAAGGCTGGCCAGCAAATCAATTGATCTAAGATCATGTCAGAAAGAGGAATGGAAAGGAGCCGGGGAATTCCCCTGTGGGCTTCTGCAGCTTTCTTGGAACCTGGCTGAATCAGCCTCGGGAAACCAGTGAGATACTCTGCCCCCCCAAGGCCTGTAACTCCCTCTCCTACCCCAATGCCCAGCCACGCTCATTACAGTGCATTTAATACAGTTCCCTGAAAAACTGGGGTCCTCTCTTTCTTTCTATTTTGGTAAATAATGGTTGCATCCTCCTCACCCCAGGACACTTCATTGACTGACTGATGTTAACACTCATGGTGTAAAAAAGTTTTAATATCTAACACCTCAGATCTGCCCATATAAATTCCTAACGAGGTTCATTACTACTTATATTAGGCTTCTGGTATATAAAACAGGGAAGGACTACTAAACAAATTCTGATGAGAAAGGACGAAGTACCTCTCTCTGAAGGGCCTCTGTTAGGTGTTTTACCTCCCCATGGCTTCTGGTTAACACTGACCACCACTTAGGGGTGATTAAATCCACACTAAGAGCACAAACCTCCACAAAAATAGAATTTTGGAATAAATTATAGATGCTTCGATTGCATTAGGCCCAGAAACACCATGGTTAAGCCCACCAGCAGGGAGGAGGTACTCTGGCTGACAACCACTGGGTATGGGCACCAAGGCCTGGGAGACAGCCGATAGAGGCCACTGAAGGGGGAGGAGGGCATGGATGGGCCTGTGCTATTACTTTCCATGCAGCTTTGAAGAGAATCAGAAAAATATTAACAGCACCAGGAAATCACTTTTAACCACAGCACCCCATCCCCATGACTCCTGAGAAAACAATTAAGTAAAAAGTAATTGCATTTTTTAGAGTAATTAAATCAGTATGCCCTCCTTTAACTTGGCACAAACCAAACTGCCTTGATAAGCAACCACATGACAGTGCACCCTGAGTTTTCACTAAAATACCTTCAGAGTTTTAGAAATACTACCTATCTTTGGTTCCTCTCCCCCACCAGCCCTCACCTCTCACCCTCTCGCTTCAAAGGGACTGGCAGAAATAAGAGAAGGCAGAAAAGAAAGTGAGAGAAATGTTTGTTCGTGCTTGCTTTGCTCATGAATGTTTTATTCCTTTACAGAGTTCTGCATCAAGGCCATACCAGACACACAAAATATAACCTGTGGTCCCTAAAAGTATTTATGTATCTGTTTCCCTTACATGATAATGGCCTTGAGGGCAGAGAATCTATCTTTTTATGTCTGCGTGTCCTATGTCTAACACAACCCCAGACACATAATAATTGCTCCAATAAAGTGGTGACCCTATTGGCAAAGTAATAGTTCATTTTTAAATATCTCAAAAGGGTGAGTGGGAGGAGGCCATTGTTGTAGACTACAGGCTTCGGCACTGGAAATTCCACTGACTACCTTAAGTTACTCTTTGTAGAGTGTACCCAACACTTTACACACTGCCCGTGTAGTGATAAATTGAATTATGACCTTAGTAATTCAGGGTTCTATTAATAGAGCATAAAATTAAAGGTAGCAGAAATATATAGGGTAGTAAGCACCGTGTTTGAAGGGAGATAAATCCCAGGGAAGGCCAATCAAATTGGTGCTGTGTGATAATTTGATACTTCACTCCTTATACTGCCAGCACAGGCACGTCATCCAGGGAAGCACTGTGCTATCCAGGGACCTGTCTGTCATCTGCTGCAGAAGCTTACACAGCACATGGAAGTTGTCTTTCCTAAACCAGGGCCCTCTATAAACTCTTCAACAATTAGTCATTTCTCTCCCACTTTATCAGAATTAAGAGATCCTTACCTTTAATGGCCTGGCTGGTTTGGCTCAGTGGTTAAGAATCAACCCATGAACCAGGAGGTCACAGTTGGATTCCTGGTCAGGGCACATGCCTGGGTTGTGGGCTCGATCCCCAGTAGGGGGCATGCAGAAGGCAGCCGATCAGTGATACTCTCTCATCATTGATGTTTCTATCTCTCTCTCCCTTCTTCTCTGAAATCAATAAAATATATATTTTTTAAAGAGCAAATACACAGAAGTTCATCTCCAAGTTTTTCATTTTGCCTATTCATCTCGTAAAGCAGGTATAATGCATCCTAGGGGCTCTCCACTCCACCTTTACCTGGGGCAAGTATCTTACCCTCTCTGGACCTCAGTCACCTCACAAAGAGGAGGTAATAAGAGAATCTATCTACTATCTCAATGGTATTCTGAGGATTGAATGAGTTAATGCATGTAAAGCACTAAACCTGACATCTAAGTAGCCCTTACTGAGTAACCTGCTACTATTATGCATTGACCCTACTTCACTGAGCACTGCTCTGCCGCCTCTGGACACGCAGCAGAACCTAAGACAGAAGGAACAGTTGAAACTCATGGTGGAGTATCATTTGTTCCCTTCAACATGCACAGTACACGTTTCATTTCCATCACCATCACATTATTGCTTGAGGCTCTGTCAATCTGGTCTCCAAGTACAAATATTGAAAGTTTTAATCTATGGATGGGGAAAGAATACAAGAGTCATAATACTCCCACGTACTGGTCACTGTTAACTAGAGGCCATGGGAGGTAAGACACTGAATGCTGGCCCTCTCTTTTTACATGAGGTCTAAAACCAACCTAGTCTGGCCCTGGCCAGGTAGCTCAGTTGGTTAGAGCATCATCCCAACACTACAAGGTTGTGGGTTTGATCCCAGGTTAGGGCACATACAATAATCAACTGATGAATGCATAAATAAGTGGACCAACAAATCGATGTTTCTCTCTCTCTCTCAAAATGTCAATAAAATTTTAAAAAATAAAGAAGATAAAACCTACTTAGTCTGGGGATAGTTAAGTATTAAGTGGAGACTCGTACAAAAGATCTGAAAACACCCTGCTCATGCCAGCCTTGAAGAGACTACAAGTGACAGGAGACCCTGGAGAGAAACCGCCCTCCATCAGTGCGCTCACTAGAATAGGTTGAGCAGAGAGGTCATCTATATGTGAATATTTTAGGACCTGCTCCCCTAAAATTAGTGGAACGAGGAAAATGATTTGTGAGGAAATACGGTATACTAGAAAGGAGATCTGAGGGAGAATGAGTATGTGGATCTGGTGAAAATAGAAGGTGACAGGCAGGCCATGAAAGGAACTTCCAGAAGTCACACACAAAGAGTCGCCCAAGCAAAGACCAGCAGGGTCAGTACTTTCATCAGAGCAGAGCTGCAAGTGACCACTCCACCCATCTCATTCATTAGCAAACCTGTTGATTACAGGCCCAGTGCTGCCCAGCTGCACCTGCAGCTGTCCGGTTGCCCCACAGCTAGCCCTGCAGGCCTGAGAAAGAACAGGTCTGGTCACCCAGCAGCCATCCCACACTCTCCACCACTCTTTTTCTCGCAAGTTAAGTTACTTGCAAACATTAAGCACATCATTTCACAGATCAACAAGAAAGAAAAGATTAGTGCTGTTACTAGAATCCCAGCTTGCAGCCTGTTGGACCTATCACACAGCAGCTTATTTTCATGGAGCACCTGACACACAACGGGCCGTTCGCCTGCCTCTGTTTGCATCACAGGACACGTCTGTATTGATGTGGCTGGTAAATGCCAGGCACCCTCTCACCCGACTCCTGCCTCACTTCCCACAGGCTCGGTGGAGCTGGGTCTCTCAGGTTTATTTCCCTTTCTCTTCCGCATCCAGGCTCATGAAGCTGCAACTGTGGCAACAGGTGTGGATGACATCAGAATTCTCAGAGGTGGGGGAACTTCCAGAGATCACCCGGTTCATCAACAGCCTGAACCAAGGCCTTACCTCTTCCTCCCCAGGCCCGCAAGCAAGCCAGGTGCCTCAAAAGACAAGCTTCATGGAGTTCCAAAGGTATAGTAACATTATTCCAGGACGATGAGCCAAGATTACTAGAAGTAAGAAGTCACTATCCAAAAAAGCCACCATTACAAAATGCAGGCCCAGTGCAGCATAAAGGTGATGGGGTTCTGGGGATAGAAGACTCACATTTAAGACCTGACTGTCGGGACCCTGGACCTGGGAGAAAGCCAAGGAGTTAGGCTGTGCTTTCTCACGGAAGATGGGAACCTAGAAAATACCTGTTCAAAATAATCCAGATCAGTCTCCTGGTACCAAAGATAATTCCACTCATCTCAGCCTAACGTGGTTATGGAAAAAAACTCTTTTGGAAAAAAAAAATATTTTTATTGATTTCAGAAAGGAAGGCAGAGGGAGAGAGAGATAGAAACATTAATAATGAGAGAGAATCACTGATCAGCTGCCTCCTGCACACCCCCCACTGGGGATCGAGCCCACAACCTGGGCATGTGCCCTGACCAGGAATTGAACAGTGACCACCTGGTTCATAGGTCACCGCTCAACCACTGAGCCACGCTGGCCTGCCTGGACAAAACTCTTTTTAAACGTCTTCACACTCATAAACCAAGTTTTATACTTTAACAGTGTGTGTGTCATATGCTGTTACACAATGAATACTACTCAAAATATTGCTTGACTACAAAAAGAGGCCAGGTCTTACGTTGGCCGATCTATAATAATAAAAGCGTAATATGCTAATTAGACAGACAGCCAAATGACCTTCCAGACGTCCTTATGGACGACCTTCTAGACAAAGCCAGGGCTGCAAGGGTTGAGCCCCTTGCACGAATTTTGAGCATCAGGCCTCTAGCTCTATGTTTAAGATAAAAGTCTAAAGAACCTGTCATTCTGCCCTGGATTGTCTAGTCTTTGTTCTATCCCAGTCCAGAACAAATAAATATCTCACCAATAAAATGTAAGACCTTCTTTTCCTTATAGTCTAGTCCAGCCGTGGGCAAACTACGGCCCGCGGGCCGGATCCGGCCCATTTCAAATGAATAAAACTAAAAAAAAAAAAAAGACCGTACCCTTTTATGTAATGATGTTTACTTTGAATTTATATTAGTTCACACAAACACTCCATCCATGCTTTTGTTCCGGCCCTCAGGTCCAGTTTAAGAACCCATTGTGGCCCTCGAGTCAAAAAGTTTGCCCACCCCTACTCTACGTAAGTCTCTATCCAATCTAGTGTCTTCTTTTTCAACGAGCTGTTTTTCTTCAGGACCATTCTTTTGGAAGCTCTCTCACTTGGGGTAGTATCATTTGAGATTCATTCATTTCTTAATAGAAGTTGTAGTAAACCTTTCTTGAGACAGGACACTAGCCTCCAAACCATTCCTCTGACTTATCAACCCAGATAACGAGATCACTTTGGCAATTGTTCCACTGTAATGACAACCTGGCAGTGACATGAAGTCTAGTTTACAGGTGACTATGCCAGGCCATCCTGCAAACACTCGGGAAAAAGTAAAAGCAAGAAATCTGTGCGGGAAGAATCAATGAACCGAGTAATTCATTTGGAACAGTATCTGTTGGTCCGTGGAGAAGGTGAGAGGGACAAAATTGCCTTACTCATAGGTATGCTTCTCTGGCTGTCTTAGCAGTGATGCTACACACAGTTCTATCTCAACGCCTTCTACATGGCATTGTCTCATGTTAAACACTAAATTACCCTCCTCGATGCCAGTCTTCAACGGACGATTTAAGATATCTAGTTACCAGTTTTCATATGGTAATCAGTAAAACTGGTTTGAAGACTCCACGGTGGACCAGAACACACTGGAAAGTTTGCAGTGAGAGATGGAAAGATCTGTCGCATGTTCAATGAGGGCTAACACACCTCCGCCCTGTGGGCTCTGCCATACAGCCACAACAATGACACTGGCAGAGGGCAGTTCCTGTGGAAACACTTACGGTGCGAATCTTCTGGTGGAAATAGGCCTCTGAAAAAACAGAGGCTTCACACCAATAATAGGCAGTGACGTGACGAAGCCCTATGGAACAGGGGTCTGGGCAGAGCACTCAGAGCCCAAACCAAGATACTCATTAACTTCACATCTACGGAGATAAAAGTCTGTAATTAACTAAAGGTTAAAGCCTACAGATATGACATATTCTGGCATTTTGAGATCTTTAAGCTCATGGACAAACTCATAACCAAGAGCCTCTCTCCAAAGCTGTTTTTGCAGTTAGGAAAAGGACAAACCACAGCAATCTACATTTATGTGAGTTAGGCTGATCATATTCTATGCTAATAAATGAGTTAGCTCCACCTTCACCATCCCTCTGCTTGAATTTAATTACCAGTTTGGCCTTTAAACGGGCACTCCCTTCACCTGCAAATGAGTTTGGCACTTGTGTTCAGAACAGAGTTGGGCATCTAGACTACACTCTGCCCCTCCCAGGAGATAGCCCAGTTACACTACAGAGGCAGGCCACCAGGCTTAGAACCTCACCGGGCCACCCCCACACAGGCCTCAAGTATCACACTGACTTTTCCCACCTCTGGGGAAGAGAGAAGAACCCTTTCTCGCCTGTCACTTCAAGGCATCCAGGTCAACCATTTATTCAGCACCTGTCCCTGCACGGGGAGTAAACAGAGACCAAGACAATCTCCCCACCTTCATAAAGCAAGTTCCTGCCAATGGTATGAACCAAGTACTGTTTGCTTTCTAAAGGTACTTAAGTGTTGTGATCCCTATGTAAAATGACCCACGTGGGTAAAATTCCATAGAAAAAAAATACAAATCCTCAAGGGGGAACAGGGAAAGAAGTTTGTGCCACTTTAAACTTGGTGAATATTGATTTTCCCTGAAGCCTTAATTTGAATATCACCTCCTCCAGGAAGTCCTCCCTGAATTCCCTAGGCTCACAATCCCCTACCATCCTGCACACATTTCTATTCTAAACTCAACTACCCCATGATGTGGGTTTGTGCCATCTCCCCAACCATAGGGTGAGCTCCTTGAGCTTTGCACCCCCAGCACCTAACACAGTCTCTGACCATTTCAGGTCCTCAGCGGCTGCTGTGAACTGACCCATGGAAGTGTGTATGGGTATGTGCATGCTCGGGCCTATCTGTAGTTACATGGAGAGTGGCATACCTGTGCTATACAACTTCCTTCACCCCTATCTTTTCCAATATTAATAACAAGTCCTTTGTACAAAGGATTATCTGCTCTCCTCCCCCAATAGCTACTATAAGTGAAGGCAATTAGTCATGAGTAGAAGCAAAAAAAGCCTGAGTTGCTCATTTGTACCTAGATGATGAACTGAGAGACAAGGAGAGGTGAGAAATGAAATGGGGGAGGTAGGCAAGGGCCAGACTACCGCAAATCCTCCCAAGGAGCCTGACCTCTATAGGCTATGGAAGTCTTGGAGAGATTTCTAGCAAGAGGAAGGTTAGGGTTGAGCTTTAGACAGTTTGTCCAGGCAGCTCTGTGGAGAGTGGGTGTGAGGGAGGAAGATCAGTTCCAAGGCTATTGTTATAATCCATCTATATGACAAGGGCCTGAACAAGTGTGGTGCTAATGGGGGGGGGGGGGGCTCAGGAAGTATTTTGCAATCCAATTCAGCAGGACTTAACACTGAACTGAAATGGGGAAAGAGCTGAAAGGAGAGAGAAAATTCCACAATAATGCCTTGGACGAAGGTGAGACCAGTGCTGACTGGGAAAATGGGCAGAGGAGCAGGTTGGGGTAAAGATATAGCATTTGATTATGGACAATATTGACTTAGAGATGCCTGAAGGAGTTCCAAGTAGATCTGTCCAGCAAGTATGTAAGGCGTGAGACCTTGTACACGTTCTTGGACCTCCCTAAGCCACAATTTGCTCCGGTAGGAAATGCAGGCACTGTGGTAGCTGCTCATCCCACACAGGCTGTTGTAAGGATTGAAGGAGATGGAGTAGAAAGCCCTTTGCCCTGAGCCTGCCCCAGTCCTGGAAGCAAGAATCAGGCTCAGGGACAAAGGTGGGAGACACAGCTTTGGAAGTCCTTAGCATGTGTTCTCTTATAGTTGAGACCAGAAAAACAGATAAGAAATCTGGAATGAGAGAGACAAAAATATAAGGACAAAAGCCCAGGAAACACCAATATGGAAGGAGGTTAAGGGATGAGGTACCAAAAAAAGAAAAAATCCAAGAAGGTGCTAAAGTAACAGAAAAGCAGGGGAGCAAACTGTCTCAAAGAGAATGTAGCAGCCAACAAGACAGGTAAGTGGTAGGAATACGTGGTTATTCCTGGTTTTGCAGGAGCCGTGTTCACACAGTGACAGAGGCTGAAGCCGGCCTGCACTGGGGAGAAGAATGATGGGGTGTGGCCGGGGGGGGGGCGGTGCAGATGCAGACAGCTCTTCGGGAGAGTGTCTGAGAAGGAAAGGGGAGAAACTGAGCCTCACTTCAAAAGGGAAGGGCTTGTCCAGTGGAGCTGGGGACACGAGTGTTTGGAGAGATCTGGGTCTGTTTCTGAAGGGAAGGTGCCAGAGGAAGGGAGAGAATGAAAGTACTAGAAAGGGAACACGTGACCCAGGGAGGACACAGAGGGGACCCAGACGGAGCAGGTGGAGGACTGGTCCTGAACAGGCAGTTCCTCTCATTGGAAGACTGCCTGCAGGACCTGCCACAGGTGAAGCTCACACCTGTCAGCGCCTGTGCTCCGGGAAGACTAGTGCACTTGCTCACAGAGAACAATGTGAGTGCAAGGACACCAGCTCCCCTGGTTATACCTCGCACTCTAACCTCAGCTCTTCCAAATAACAGCCCGAGGAGAGAGGAGAAAACAAATAAGGACGTTTGGGGCCTGCAGAGTAAGATGGGGGGAGGGCAGTGTTAGAGGACGAGGGGTTGAGGAGAGTGGTGAGACCACTATTTTTTTCTTCCAATTCTGTCAGTTGGCTTCTTCTTTTTTAACGTGTCATTGAAGTAGAATTATCACCCGGTGAATCTGACTTCAAGATATAAATGGAAATAATATTAATGGGAAGACATTTACTATCTTGATGGGAACAATTTTTCAGAATCATTATTTTTCCTGTTTTGAAACAAAATCCCACATATACAAGTTCAATAGGACCAAATTACAGCAGAAGGAGTCAACAATGAGCCATTAGAAAATCAGTTCAGGGAGAAAAATGCACACTAGAGTCCTAATGAGGCAACATAGAAATCACTTAATTTTGCCAGAACAGGATATTTTAAGGAAAATAAGCTTAAATGGCAACTACCACTTCAAGGTCACAGTGAAACCATGATCGGGTCTATACCCCCTCGCTGCTGGTATCCTGTTCCTCCCAAGGGCAGACTGTCATTAATATTCCTGACCTCTGGTGTGCCAGAAGGGTAAGTCTCTCAGATTTTCCTATTTTGAAAAGCACCTTTTATCATCTAAATAAGAGTTAACATTTTGTTTGGGGAACCTGGGATTCAACTGGTCCTTTCACACACATTTTACACTTATTTAAATCAAGAGAATAAAAATCACTCTAGCAGATTCATTCTCTCTAAGCTACTCTTAACTCTCTCTCTCTCTCTCTCTCTCTCTCTCTTCTCTCTCTCTCTCTCTCTCTCTCTCACACACACACACACACACAGAGTATTACTATCTATAGCTGAAATATGAATTTTATAAAGAGAAAATCTTTCAGCAAAAGTGGATGACAGTGTTTGAATCCTGATCAGACTCAAGATATGAGAACAGTGAGGAATTTCTTCATTCTTCAAATGTTTCTTGATTCCTACTATGTGCAGGGCACTTTGCCAGGGACTGGGGGAGGCGGAGGGTCCCTAGTGCTCACACAGAGAACAGTACCCCTGGGCTGAAAGCAGCAGGTCAGGCTGAAGGGAGGGCAGACACCCACAGACACATTCTCAGTCACCCCCAGACTTCTGCAAACACAGTGCCCCGGCAGATCAATGCAACCACAACCCAGGTACAGGATGTGCATGACAAGAAGGTGAGGAGGCCCAGCAGGGAGATTCAAAGATATAGCCTCCTCATAGCCCAAGAGCTAACCAAGACATGTGAACAACCAAAACCAAGGCCGTGCTAAACATCATTGCAGACACTGTTGGGCCTTATTATAGAGCAAAGGAAACTTTTCTTCTGAAAAATTAAATATGTGCACTTCAGAAAACCTCTAACTTGACCACTGTGAAAGCTCTAAAACCCAAAACAAGTACCCAGTCAATGGTTAAAATTAGAAGTAATTAGCTTTGAGATAAGTCAAGATAGAGGGAAAACCTTCATATTTCCTGCAAACCAAGTCAAAATTGTTGGTGCCCTTGATTTTATCCACAAATCTACAAGTTCAAATGATGCACTTTTAAAACTATAGTTTTGCTTTTTGGAAGCATGATAATAATTCATATCCAATGATTAGATGCTCAAACTTAAATTGAGGAAACATCTTTTAATGCCAATTGAAAGAGGCCATCTACCATCATTTCCCTTAACTGCATCAATAAAAGTGCCCACTTCAGCTTTTGCATCTAAAAGATGAAGGACTTTTTGAAGTCCTTTGCAACTGCATAGTGTAACTTTACTTCTTTCTCGTTGGTTATACACACTAACTCAGAATCTCTGTCCAACATCATATGAACAAACCAATACTCAATTTCAAGGTTTTACATAAACTAACTTTGGCCAACACTATAGCTATAGTGATTCCAACTTCATTTCCACATATTCCTTGCAAGACCAGAATGAACATATGTGTAGAATTCACCCCAAACTCCTATTCTTCTAGGGTAAGCAAACCATCTCCTCTTCTACAAGTCACCATCCTACTGATTTACACCCCAGAATCTCAAATAAAAAGCAAAAACAAGAAGGCTGAACTCATAAACCTCTTATGAAAGTTTCTATTATTAAAAAACTCTACTAAACTTTAAATTCTCTAAAATTAAAACTCTAAAATTGTATGTGAATAAACATCTTACTGTTTTCAGAGATAATTTCAGAAAAGGCTGCGCCCATGACTTCATATTTAAGTACTGGGGTAGAGTGATGGTGGTGGTGACAATGATGATAATTTTTCTGCAGTGGTATGTGTCATACACTGTGCTAGACAGTTTACATAATTCCTCGCTGTATTCTCACATAACCCCGTGAGGTAGGGACTATGTTATGATGAGAAAGCCGGGACTGGCAGAAGTTAAATGACCTCTGCTAATGAGAGGCAGACCTAATAGTTAAGCCCCAATCTGGCTGACACCCAACCATCACACTATGATGCACTGATAATTATGGTAGTCGTCCAATAAATATTCCTCAAAGCCTGTATTTGTGTACTATTACTCTGTAATTGCAGATTCTGCATCCTAGTTTATGTGGCTTAGGCAAATGCTAGTGTGTCTTTTTACAGTACACACAAATGGATATTGAAGGGGAGGTCAGAAATATTCTGGAAATCAGCAAGATGCCAAAATAGGCATTATCCAAAATTATTCAAAATAGGCAAAATTATCCAGAGTTAATTCACAAAATTATAGTCAATAAAGTAAATGAGCTTTCAGTAGTAAGCAAGAATCAACTCTAGCCGAAACCGGTTTGGCTCAGTGGATAGAGCGTCGGCCTGCGGACTGAAAGGTCCCAGGTTCGATTCCGGTCAAGGGCATGTACCTGGGTTGAAATAGGCATTATCCAAAATTATTCAAAATAGGCAAAATTATCCAGAGTTAATTCACAAAATTATAGTCAATAAAGTAAATGAGCCTTCAGTAGTAAGCAAGAATCAACTCTATGTAGTTATTCATAATTTTTGAGGTTTTTATTTCCTTTATGATGATTGGCACCATGTGTATTAATTCTCATCCATAATTTATAGTTTTGTTTTTGTTTTTTAAAAAAGAAACACTTTCGGGCCCTATCAATTATTATAATTACCCTATTCTTTTAAATATTGAAACTTTCCACTAATACTTATGAGTCTGTAGAAAACAAATATATCATTCAAAAATTTGGAATAAACTTCCTGGTCTTTGTTTCCTTTCCTCTATTCTCCCTTTAGAAAATATGGTGCTGAAAGAGGCAGAATGTAAACAGATGCTTCTATGTCATCTGAGGGGCACCAACAAGACTGGACCCTACCTCATCCCCAGGAGACTTTACGTCGCCACCCCCATTGTCTACAATGCAACCTTATGAAGGGCTTTCTTTGGCCGATATGATTATTTTCCAAAGGCCCTTGTCAAAATACGAATTTCCTTGGGAGAGTGAAAGTAACCCAAACTACCATTTCTTGAGGGCCTATTTTGTGCTGGGCATGTTTAATGTAGTCAATCTAATCTTCACACCAATCCTCTGAGGTACTAACATTAGCACCATTTTCCAGAGGAGAAAAGAGTCAGAGATCAAGGGACTCGCTCATTGTAGCCGAGCTGGGGTGATGCCACGAACTTGCCAACACACACCAAGTCTACCCTTTTCCCAATGCTTCTGTTTGTTTCTCCACATGTCAAGCTT
The DNA here is from genome assembly GCF_000412655.1 of Myotis brandtii. Lineage (NCBI taxonomy): Eukaryota > Metazoa > Chordata > Mammalia > Chiroptera > Vespertilionidae > Myotis > Myotis brandtii. The sequence goes on from NW_005366214.1 coordinate 3,182,887, forward strand.
GCTCCAACCTCCGGGCCTTTGCCTTAGCTGTTCCCTCTGCAGGGGATGCCCTTTCTCTAATCTTCATATGGTGGCTACTTGTCTCTCAGGTCTCAAATAAATGTCACCCTCTCTGCGAGTCCCTCTCTGTCCACTCTATCACATCCCCTTGTGTTAATTCTCCACTTAGCATCTAACCACCATTTGTTATTTTTGCAATCCCCTGCTTGATTGCTTGCTTATTACATACCTCTCCGTGCTAGGGTAGACTCTGGGTGTCTTGTTCTCTTGCCCCATCTGTTACACCTAGAACAGAGTCGGGCACACAGCAGGCACTCAATAAAAACCTATGAATGCCGTTCCTGCTGCCGCTGCCACACACTAAGGGACGTCCAGAAAACAGCTTGGGCCGAAGTCCAGAGAGCTAGATTCCAGCGTCACCTCTGGCTAGATAGAGGGCCGTGCTGCGGGCGACCTCCATTCAGCTCAGTTTCTACCATCATCAGGTTGTTTTCCAAGGTATTGGCAAGGTGAGCTGGAACTCAAGAGAAGATCAGAAAATCTTGTGGGGTCAAGGGACCCAGGCCATAGCGGACCAGGGGTCACAGGGCAAGAGGAGCAGACAAGCATCACTGGTTTCATCATTTTGCTGTGGACTGACCCAGTGTGCACCATAATGCCCACTACAGATAAATCCTATCTCTTTTTTACAGGGGAAAAGTTTATATTAACAAAAGGTACCAAGCCAAGGTCACTCAAACTGTCCTAGTTTTTTGGTTGTGTGTGTGTGTGTTTTTAACTTTTCATCTGCAAACCTCAAAGAAACGCCTACAAAAATAGAGGCTTTTGAACATACCTAAATAACAAACTCAATAGGTCCCAAAATGGGTCATCATTTGGTATACTTCACCAGGAGCCAGAAGTGAGAATACATTTTTAAGCACCTCTTTTTCGCTAAAATTCATAGCTCCCCCTTTCTACTGTTTGTCTTCCATGATTAACTGCAGTGAAAATGTCCTCCAATACAGGGGGAAACATTAGAACCATGCCCGGGGAATCAGAAATTCAGAGGCCTTCTTTTTGACACCTCTCTCTCAGTTGGTGTTTCTTAACCCAAGGCCCCGTGTTCACGTCAGGCCTCAAGGACCACCACTCTGGCGACGCTGTTCCCAGCATATTGTCAATATGCATGTAGTGCACTTTCCTAGATACAGAGTCCACCGCTTTCATCAGCACTAAACGTGACCAGGGCTCAAAGCCCTTCTCGGAAGCACTGCTTCTGCTGAGGACCTGTTCTCCACTCTTCTGTGCTGTGATGGAACAATGATTATGTCTAATAAAGCACGGAAGAGCTCCATGGCTCCCAGATTAACAAATGCACTCTGTTTAGGGAATTATGCTACTATATTTATGACTTTTGTGCACTCTTCCAGAAATCCTAATTTCAGTGCCGAGAACAAATCTGAGCATCAGCAGAACAGTCTCCAGCAGCTACTTCACAGGGGAGCAGAATTTTCATTAACCAAAGGAACCATAACTAGAACCATGTAACACGGGTGCTGGAAGGGGCCACAGAGCTCAGGCTGATCCCTCCCTCTGACATCACAGACAAGAACACCAAAGTCCAGTGTGAGGACGGAGGCACGGCATCATATTTAAGTGCTATGAGAGAGGTGTAGGAAGAGTGCTATGCAAGTACAAGGGGCAAGCATGACTTTCAAAAGAACATGCAGCTTTGTGGTTTGGGTTTAAGCACTTGGAGAACAAGGCTCTGTCTAGAACATGCTCACACTGTCCCCATAAAACTGAGTTTATTAATGTAATTACGAGGGGCTTGTGGTGGCCATGGGTGGTTCTATCCTCTGGCAATTGTCTTTTTTTTTTTTTTTAACCATAAGCACAAACCAAACATCTCCCTATAAGGTCAAAGGTGTACAAGATAAAACTTATGTAAACGCAAAGGAACTTTCTAGAAGACAGTACATTACAAAAGCACTGATAGTGAGTCTTTCTACTAAAAAGTCCTGTGTGCTTTGACAATCACTACTAACTTACTGATGCCACAGAAATACACAAACATAGTAATTCTGATCAGTCTCCCCGGATAGCAACATCGTTCTCAATAACAATTTCCCATCTCCTGAAATTCTTCAGCAGAGCACTTAAACACTAGATAGCCAATACCCTCGGGCTCATTCCTCTGTTTAATTAAAATGTCTGTTCTACAAGTGATTTATAGTATTTGTCAATACTTAGGGCGGATATGTAAAAGGTGGCTACAGACACTTTGTGTCTACAAAGCATTAATTACAGCACTAGTGAGAATGGCTTCTAGCAAAAGCTCAAACAGTGGGATTCTCAGTCTCGCTCACGTGACTTACAGCCATTCCCGTAGAACAAGGAGCCCATTAGTGCAAATCAAGAAATATAGCTGCATGGCTTAAAATGAGGACCCCGGTAATTCCTTAAGTAGGATTCTAAGCCAAGGAAATAGCATCAACATCACTATCGACACTAAAAGTTATTTAGACCTGAGCTAAGTCTTCCCTAAGCCTGAGCAATTTAGATTTAGACCAATTTAATTCTTGGGAGTTAATAACTTTGATAAGACATAATTCATTTTGACTACTTAAAACCAAACCAATTACTGCAAAAGAGAAGAAATGATGCAATTGCCTAACACATGGAGGCCGAGGCTTTAGAGATGGGAGGTCCTCAGATATATGCTAGTGCAACCCCCTCGTGATATAAACCAGGGAACTGAGACCTTGCTGGTCCAGGCTTGCCTAAAGTCAAAGGCGATAGGTGGCAAAGCCACACCTTTTTATTTTTTTAATTTTGAGTACATTTATTAAAGCTAGGGGCAGTGAATCAAGGAAGGGCTTAGAAGAAGCAACAGAAGAGAGCCTAGATGGAGCTACTATGGGCTCACTGAAACGTCAGAGAAAGGGGGCCTTGGAGATAGGGTCAGGAGGTTAGCCTGGGAGGAGCTATCCCGGCCCACTGCTGCCCTGGTTGCAATCTGGTGGGGACCCTTGGAATTTAGGAGATGCACTCCTGAGAGGAAAGAAGAGGGGGAAGGGGAAGGTATGGGTCATGGTCCGGGGAAGGAAAGTGCTCCAGCAAAGCCACAACCTGAACCCAGCTCTCCTTACTCCAGTGATGGCGAACCTATGACACGCGTGTCAGAGGTGACATGTGAACTCATTTTTTTGGTTGATTTTTCTTTGTTAAATGGCATTTAAATATATAAAATAAATATCAAAAATATAAGTCTTTGTTTTACTATGGTTGCAAATATCAAAAAATTTCTATATGTGACACGGCACCAGAGTTAAGTTAGGGTTTTTCAAAAATGCTTACACGCTGAGCTCAAAAGGTTTGCCATCACTGCCTTACTCCCATGATGACAATGCACTTACATATTGCTGGACATTATATAATGAAATACAAAGAGATTTTTTTTAAATTAATACTTAATACTAATTTGCAGTTAACTCCCCATATATTTAACTAGATGCCTGGTGCATGAAATTCATGCACTCGGGGCGGGGGCGTCCCTCAGCCTGGTCTGTGCCCTCTCGCAGTCCAGGAGCCCTTGGGGGATGTCCGACTGACAGCTTAGTCTAAGCTGTCAGTCGAACATCCTTAGCACTGCCACAGAGGCGGGAGAGGCTGGCTCAGAGCTTCTGACTGAGCAGCACTCCCCTGTGGGAGCACACTGACTATGAGGGGGCAGCTCCTGCATTGAGCGTCTGCCCCCTGGTGGTCAGTGTGCATCATAGCAACCGGCACTCCCCTGTGGGAGCACACTGACTATGAGGGGGCAGCTCCTGCATTGAGCGTCTGCCCCCTGGTGGTCAGTGTGCATTCATAGCAACTGGTTGTTCCACTGTTTGGTCAATTTGCATATTAGCCTTTTATTATATAGGATAATAATAAACCAGCTTGCTCTACAATTGTAGATACATAAGTATCTAAATAAACATACATCTAATGGAATGTATTTATAAATGAATAAAGATATATAAATACATCTAAGTAAGTCGATCTACCTATGTATGTAGATGTTGAGTGTGTGTGTGTGTCTGTTTGTCACAAATCACGTGAGCTAAGGCAGCAGTTGTGCTTTAGCTGAAGTTTTGGTTCCCACACTGAAAACTAAGGCTGGAGCTATAGTAGGTCTAAAAAAAAAACAAACAAAAAAAAAACCTAAAAAACCTCCGAGCATGGAATGAATCAAAAGGAAGGGTTTGTAATAGGGAGTGGTGTGGTCTGTGGCAAACTGAAGCACATCCTAAGAACTAAATGCCTCCGGATTCAACATTAAAAACACCTCTGCCAAATGACTACATCTGCAGGCTGTCCAGGGGCCTAAGAGCTATCCGGCTTTGTGGTTGTTCTGAACTAGGTGACTCTCCTGCTTCAGGACCTGTGAGTCCTTTATGATCTGTACAAAGCGTAGGGTGTGAGTTGGTTCACCTAGTGTGTTACTGCTTTCTGCCTTTGAGACTCAACATGTTCTCTCAGGCCATCTGCTTGCAAGCAGGACAACTTAATCCCCTCCCAAACTTTCCAACGATGGAAACATTTCCGTGGGTCAGGAACCTTTACCTTTCAAAAGGGCACCTGTGATGTCTCTCTGGGAAAGCATTATTGCATCAGAAGTTCCTTTTCTTCTCTTGAGGAATGATTTTCCACAGGCATTTAAATAAAGCAGGCCTGTGGCTATCTATGCTGGGGCCTAAAAATCAGCTATTTCCCCTCCAGGAAAATGTCCCAGGTGCTCAGCAGTATCTTAGTACTTACTTCTGTTCTATAATCTCCTGGTTATCGTCCCCGCCCCCCAATCTATCTCACTCCTGGAACTATGAGGTCTACAAAGGAAGGGATCATGTCCATCTTGTCCACTTTGCCTCCCAGGGCAGAGCACAGGCCCAGGACACAGGTCATGCTCAGGGGTGGACGAATGCTCACCTAGGGCTTGGCATTTCATGCAAAAACATGCACGACTCTGTTAGAGTAGCTACCCCAGAAGCTGAGGGGACGAATCAGTGCACTGCCCATATTATTACATCCTGAACTCCCTCCGACCAATATCACACACTCCCATGAGAGCCCAATCCATTCATACGTCCATTCCTTCAGGATGGAGGGGAGGGTGGACCGTGGGGACCTCAGGGTGCTGAGGGAATTCCAAGGAGGAGGACCAAACCCAGGCTTGACACGTCCGGGAGTTTTCTGGGTAAGTGATGCCACAATGAAGCACAGGTGGGAATTAGCAATGTGAGCCTGGAGGACCTGAGAGATGCTCACAGTGTGGGTTAGAATAAGGCTCGAGAGAAAGCCAAGGGCCACATCATGGAGAACATTCTATACCATTTAATGAGCTGTGCTTTATCTGAAGCAGTGGGGAACCACTGAGCAGTCAAGTAATGACTGTCGGCTTGGCCACTGAGAAAGATCACTTTAGATACAGTCATGATGACAGTGAAAAAGAGGAGACTAGTACTGAGTTTCCACTCAGGCCTTATTTTCATCATATTCTAATAAAATGGAGCTCAGCCGTCAACACAAAAAGAGAACCTGATCTAGTCAATTGTTTTATAAAATAGAAAAGAGACTACAGAAACCCAAGGCACCTCTCTCAATCTAAGTAAATGCTGCCCATCTCATTAAAGTCTAGTGCATTTTTACTATCACAACTAGTCGCCATTCTAAGCACTTGCTAATATCAAAACTGTGCTAAGAGTTGCATAAGATAAAATGATTCACACTCTGCCCACCAACCTCATTAGCTCTTCGAGGTTGAAGTACAGCCTTTTAATGCTTTTTTCTTGCTGCTCCTAATTTAACATGTCAGGCTCTCAAGTTACTAGTGAACAAAGTTAGAACGTCTTAATGGGTTTTTAAGTCATAGTCTTTGAAAATGAAACAAAAGCAAGGAGTTTCCCGTACACGGAGTTTTCAATCCATTACCATATTCCAAGGGCAGAGAAATCTGGTCCAGTCTTCCAAGCACACATTGGTACATCATTAATTGATGTAAAAGAGGGACACTGCAATAGCCACAATTATTGGACACTCCCCAACTATTTTCATTTCTTTCCTTTAGGAAGACAAACAAAATGTTTAAAGAAAGATGTTCCCAAAATACTTACATTTTACTTGCCCCAAAATTACATTAAAAACAATCATTCTTGCCCTGGCCGGTTTTGCTCAGTGGTTAGAGTGTCAGCCAGCTGAGCAAAGAATCATGGGTTTGATTCCTGGTCAAGGGCAGGTACCTCAGTTGCAGGTTCAATCCCTGGCCTCTGTCAGGGTGCGGGTGGGAGGCAACCAATCGATGTGTCTCTCTCAAGTTGATGTCTATGTCTGTCTCCGTCTGTGTCCGCCCCCCTTGCTCCCCGCCATCCCTTCCACTCTCTCTAAAAAAAAAAAATCAATGGGAAAAATATCCTCACTCCTCAAGTGAGGGTGACAAAAATTGTTTTAATCTTTTTTCTGACAAATATTTAGTGCCTACTATATAACAGACACAGTTCAAGGTGCTGGAGCTAGAACCTTGAATGGTGGATAAGAGAGCCGGGGGTCCCTAGTCTCAAGATGTTTACACTCTGAAGGACAAAGGTACAATAAGCAGACAGATCTCAGAGAGTGATGAGTGCAATGAAGGCTGGCAAGATAATAACATGGTCAGGAAAATGCTCTCTGAGGAGGAAACATCTGAGCCACAACCTGCATGATAAGCAGCAGCCCCAGTGCAGCAAAGTTCCTACAGTGAAACAATATATCCAATACAACTCATGTACATAGGATTAAACCTCCCGGAGAGGCTAAAATACATCTTTCCCCTAAACACTGACTTAATCCATCAGTGTTAGACGTGCCTCACCAGTTGGCTCACAAAAAAATAACTGAGGCCCTGACCGGTTTTTCTCAGTGGATAGAGCATCGGCCTGCGGACTGAAGGGTCCCAGGTTCGATTCCGGTCATGGGCATGTACCTTGGTTGTGGGCACATCCCCAGTAGGGGGTGTGCAGGAGGCAGCTGATCGATGTTTCTAACTCTCTATCCCTCTCCCTTCCTCTCTGTAAAAAATCAATAAAATATACTTTTAAAAAAAAACAACTGAGAATAAATAACCACTACAAAGCACAAAAGAGAGTGAAGCGCTAGATAATGAATCTAGAAGAATGTTGATGCTATAAATGTATGCACCTGGATTCAGGAATCAAGGGAAAGACAGTCCAAGGCTGCCCAGGGGTAACCTGGCTGCTGCACCTGACAAGGCTACCAGGCAGGTACCTCGCTGAGAAGCTGGGAGAGAGCAGCCCCCCAGGGCTGCAGGGAACAGAATGTCTTCAAGAGGGCTGAACCAGGAAAAGGGCCTGGGAGCGCGCCAAGCAGGTCCTTCCTTCCTGCGGGGATGCCAAGGTCTTTCCATGACGCAGCCTCCAGCTCCTCCTGCCTCCCTCCCTGGCTCCCCCACCCCCTCCCCCGTCCCCATGCTGTGCATTAAGTATTAGATGCCCGTCCCCATTTGGAAAGCCAGCAAATCATGAGCAAATATATGAAAGACAGAAATAAGGTCTTAATTTAGACACAACTTCGGTTTTCAGAAGTTAAAGAAATTATGCAAAATAAACAAGTTCCAGAATAAACAGAAAAAAATTTGACAGAAATAATTTAGAAAACAACACTGTGTCCAAAAATCAGAAACTGTCTTTAATGGATCTGTTTCGTTTTATTTTGTTTTATGCTCCTACTCTGATAAATATTTTCTGCACTAAAAAGACAAGGCACATTTTAAGTCGACCTTGGCTTAAATCTAATTCACTTTCTTATTTAACATCTTTTTCATAAAAGAGGGATAATAGTTACTCATAGTTTTCCTCCGCAGCTTTACTGAGGTATAATTGTCATACAATAACACGCACATTCTTAAAAGGGAACGTATTTGATGAGCTTGGACATATGTATACAACTGTGAAATGATCTCCACAATCAAAACAATGGATACTTCCATTTCCTCAGAAGTTTCCTTACGCCTCCTTTGTAATCCAGCCGACCCTCACCTCCATCCTCCCATTCCCAGACAACCATCAAGGTGCTTCCTGCCACTTACACACTAGTTTTCACTTCCTGGAATTTTGCATAAATACAGTGTGTACTCCTTTTTGTCTGGCTTCTTTCACTCAGTATAATTATTTTGAGATTCATCAGTATTGCTGCAGGTATTAATAGTTCGTCACTTTTTACTAATTAGTATTAGGATGCACAATTTGTTTAAACATTCAACTGTTCACTAACACTTGAGTTGTTCCCAGTTTGGGGGCTACTACAAATAAAGCTGCTATAAACATTCATGTGCGTGTCTTTATATAAATGCTTTAATTTCTCTTGGCAAATACTTAAGAGTAGCTAGGTCATACGGTAGGTGTATGTGTAACATTTTAAGAAACTGCCAAACCATTTTTCAACATGTCTGTAGCATTTTATATTTCTCACAGTGGATATGAAAGTTCTAGTTGCTCCACTCCCTCACCAACACTTCGATGGCCAGTCTTTTTAATTTTAGCTTTTACAATGGGTTTTGGTTTTAATTTGCATTTCCTTGACAACTAATGATTTTGAGTATCTTTTAATGAACTATTTGTGAATGATGGTCCTATTCAAATCTTTGTATAATTGGCTATTTTTCTAATTATTATTGAGTTGTAAGAGTTCTTCTATATACTGGTGTTACAATTCCTTATATGATTAACATGTTGTAAATATTTTCTCCCAATCTATGGCTTGTGTTTTCATTTTCTAGGTGGCTTTTGAAAAGCAATACTTCTTAATCTTGATAAAGTCCAATTCATTGGTTTTTAATAGATCATTTTAAATATGATCTATACAGAAGATCATATGAATCTCCTTTTTTATCCTGTTAATATAAAGAATTGCACGAATTGATTTTTTATATGTAAATCAACCTTGCTGTCCTGGTTATAAACCCTATTTGGTCATGGTGTACTACCCATTTGCTATACTGTTGAATTTGATTTGCTAAGATTTAAGAATTTTTATATCCATGTCCACAAGGGACACTGGTCTGTACTTTTGTTTTTTTAATATTTTAATCAGGTTTTGGTATAAGGGTAATGTTGGCTTCATGGAATGAGTTGGGATGTGTTTCCTTTTATTTTCTGAAATAGTTTGTGTCAAGTTGGCAACATTTCTTCCTTAGATTTATGATAGAATTCACCAATAAAGCCTACAAGGACCATAAATTTGCATTGTGGAAGGTTTAACTACAAATTCAATTACCTTAATAGACAAAGTCATTCAAGTTATTTGAGTGAGTTTGAGTAGTTTGTATCTTTTAAGGAATTTGTTCATTTCCTCTAAATTGCGGCATTTACTGGCCTAAAATTGTTCAAAATATATTTTTAACGTCTGTAGGATCTATAGTGATGTTCTCTCATGCCTAATATTGGTAATTAGTATCTTTTTTCTTTTCTCTTGATCGTTCTGCTTGATGTTCATCAATTGTATTAATTTTTTCAAAGAACCAGCTTTTGGTTTCATTGATTTTCTCTATTGTTTCCGTTTTCTACTTTACTGACTTCTGCTATCTTTACAATTTCCTTCTTTCTGTTTACTTTGGGTTCAATTTGCTCTTCTTTTCTAGTTTCAGGTGGAAACTTAGGTCTTTTGAGAACCTTTCTAAATTAAAGTGTTTAATACTGTGAATTTCTGCTTAAGAACTTCTTTAGTTATATCCCCATCTCCTTAGGTTTTATCTAGATTAAAAAAAGACTGTCAAGCACTGTGTTTTCTATTAAGAATATACCACATAAAACATTTTCTCATCAAGCTTAGAAGGTAATATCGACAAAACTGATACTAAAATCAATTTAAATTATCTCCTTGATACTCAGAAAGTACACAGTAAGTCAGAAAGCATAACAACTCTTGTTTACGCTAACGATAAAGGTTTCTTCTGTTTTCATCTGTTCACATACTCTAGCAAAAACTAAGTTGCTAGGTTTTTTTTAAGTAACAATTTATAATTCCAATTGCAGCATAACTTTATTGTGGAGTAAATTTGATTATTACAATTTTAACTGTCCAAATAAACTACATATTTCAATTTAATATAGTAAAGATAAATAAGTATTTTTGCAGTTCTAAACTTCAAAACCACCTTTAGAACTTTATATAAAGAATCTTTTTTAAAAGCATGCATAATGTTGCCAAACACTTTCTTAAGATTATTTTTCTTAAAAAATATGAAAAAAGGAAACACTCTAACCATTCTATCTATGCTATCATCAAAGTTGGTTCAAAATACCCAGAACTTAAAAAAAAAAAAAAAAATCTCTGCCCCTAATTGAATATAAATGCATGACAAATCACCGGTTTCAAGGTCACTTAAACGCTGACCTGCCCTACCAAACACTCATGTTTTCCAAAACACCACCAGTGGGTTATATTAAACATCTAAGCATAATTAATTATATTTGTAATTAATTAATTGTAGATATGGACATTTAATGGACATTTAAATCTTTGTTCATCCGGTGGGCCAATAAGCAGTTCTGCACACCTACACCTTGTCAGGTAACCTAAGATTCCTACACTTATGCTTCCTCTAAATCTCTTCTTTTGGCCTCCATTTAGGTTCTCAGCCTCAACTGCATTCGAATTACCCGGGAAGCATAAAAGTACTGATGCTGGGGGTCCTACCCGCAGAGGTGCTTATCTAGAGTACTTAAAAGTAGGGAGTTTTAAAAGCTCCCCGAGTGATTGAAATGTGCAGACTAAGAGCAAGAGGGACCAGTCTACCTCCCTCTGGGAAGACATGCCTCTAACTGGCCATTGGCCAGTCTGCACCACCATCCTTCACAACCTACTTTCTCTAGGCAGAGCCTTACCCAACCTAACTCCTCATCAGCCACTCAACGATTCCATCTGGAGTCCTAGGCTTAGCTCTATTTCCTATCCAGAAACTCCCAGGATAAAATGTCAATCTCTGACTGTATTTCAGCCATTCCTCTCCAGGGCACTTTTTAATTCCATAAAGTTTGGCTGAAGGAAAATTCACTCAATTAAAAATTGATGACAGGGTTAAACAGTCATTACGGGTGTTTTGTTTTACTTCTATTTAAATGAAAGGGATAGCTCCACAAGCCATTCGTAATTTTAGAGAATCTACAACAAAATGATCAGTTCCTTAAAGTGTAAAATAAATATCTAAATAAGTCTTCATTATTATTCATCTGATTCCACCACTTGTTAATTTCAAACAGATTTTCAATACTGCTTCGCCTTCTGGGTTCAGAACTGACGTCCTCCATAACTTAACCATTAGACTCCTGAGGGTCTTCACACAGCTTGCTCCATTTTGCCCGATGAGACAGACCACTTCATTATCATTACCATCTCATCGAGCAAAAGTGGGAAGGATAACAACTGCACCATAAAGTCAGCACGAGGCTTAAGAAGCAAAAGCATGTTTGCACTGCGGAGAGTGCCCTAGAAAATTCAACTTATTTACAGCACACGTGCTGCCTCGTGGGAACTATGTGAAAAGCAGAGGCGAGTGGGAGTTGCGGGTAGCTGCGGGTCAGTACGCAGGAATGCCAGCAGGTGTGGCGGGATCCACACACTCCAAAGGGCTCCCGCTGCTCTCCCCCCAATAGCAGAAACGCACACCGCAGGACTCACACCTTTCAGATCCAGACTGAACGAGTGGCTTTACTTGCAAACACCTGTAAACCTCACCTCCTTGGAAAACTGCTAAACAATAAAACTTTGCCGAAGTGCAGCCCCAGGTCCTGCGATCCCCGCCAGTGCGGGCTGTGCATCTCTGGGACAGAAAGGATCGGCATGCCGAAACACGTGTGCACGGCTGGGCGGCTGAGCCAACACGTATCCATAAACACTATGAATAATACTTGCGAGAATGTATGGCTTTTTCCTAAGAAACGTTTAAAGTACTTTAGCCAAATCAAGTCCTTTTCATCTCACACTTTCCTTTCCTTTCCTGCGTGTTAACCGCGTGCGGGGAGTTGGGGCGCCTCACCAGAAGTCTGGACAGATGGTGGGTGACCGTCCCCGCCCTGACATCCCGTTAGCCCAAGCTGCCATCCCGAAAGGGGACCGTATCCAGACCCGCTTCCTGGAGACACACCTGCGCCCTCACACACCCACCGCGGGCGCGTCACCAGCTGGGCAAGGACCAAAGTCTGGAGGGAATTCCCACCTCCGCGGAGCTGGGGGGGGGGGGGGGGACGATGGGAAAGCGGGACCCCCGCGAGTTTTGACAGATGGAGGGGGTTGAGGTCAAGTGGACACAGCCCGGAGGGATCACAAGCGACTCACCCAGCCCTCGAAGGTGTCCGAGGCGCCGGCGGTGCGCAGCAGCTCGTGGAACTGCAGGGTGCAGTTGGCCACGAAGTGGTCGTAGCCCAGGGGCGTCTCGTGGAAGACGGCCAGCTCCAGGTGGCCGCCGTCGGTGACATTGGCGCAGAACTCCTCGTTGTACGTGGGCTTGTTGGTCTTCTGCTTGGTGCTGGTCTGGCCCACGCGCACCTGGTCCACGCTCACGGTCAGGTAGGGATCCAGCAGCTGGTAGCCCTTCTTGAAGAGCGAGTGGCGCAGGGACCAGCGGGTGGGCTGCAGCCCCACGGCCTCGCCGATGCGGACCCTCAAGTAGCCATTGAACTTCATGGTGTCGGACGACATGCCGG
>NW_005366214.1:3196164-3216914 GCF_000412655.1 Myotis brandtii
CGGCGGCGCGCCCGCTGGTGCGAGCCGGCTGGAGGCCACCCAGGTGCAGGCCGAAAAGGGAAGAGCTCTCAGCCTAGCGAGCCAACACCTGAGGCGCGGGAGACAGGCTCGGGTCGGACTGGAAGGCGGGGAGGAGGAGGAGAAGGAGGAGGAACCAGGGAACCCGAGCGGCGAGGTCGCCCGCGCCCTCCCTCCCACCCTGAAAGGTGGGCTGGTGACTCTGCCTGGCCGTCTGGGAGAGGCCCTGGCCGGAGGAGGGCACCCGGCGGGGAGGTTCCTTTTCCTAATCTTTACGGGGATGGCTCATCCCGGTTCAACTCGGGGCCCATCCTGTTTGTGCGCCTTTCCTGCAGAGAGTAATTACACGGGTTTTTTTTTTTTTTAAACAGGGCAGTAGTAATGAGGGAAATCCTGTCCGCCTCCTTCCTCGAGAGGTGTGTCTTGTTGCACAAAGAGCAGGAAAGGTTGGTTCTTAAGACAGCCATGGCCGAGATGTAATAAGGCTCTTCCTTTGCCGGGGGTTTCTGTCCACCGGGCCCTGCCTGGCAAAGGCAGAAGACGTGCACACGCGCGCCGTCCCTGGCACGGGGGCACCGAAGAAGTCGCCTCTTCAAGGAACACCCTGGGTTGTTGCTGTGTTTTCGAGTCAGAGTGCTTCGTCCCACGCGTGGCACCAGCAGTTTTTGTCTACTCGCCTCTATGACAGATCTTTCTCCCTGAGGACCAGGCACAACCAATGAGTCTCTCACGAAGCCTAGGCCGTTCTTAAGATGCTAAATTACATTCTGTCTGGCTATTCAGGTCCCCATAGGAGCTGATTGTTCTTCTAGCACCCTTTCCCTGGTGCCCTGTTGGGACTCTCAAACCGAGGGGGTCCTCACAATTTCAAGCCAGTGAATGGAGGCGCACTCTAGGATGAAAACAAGTAAGAACAATGGGCTGGTGGGGGAGGGCCTGTCTTAAAACACCCAGACATCCTTAAGAGAACAGGGCAGGGCTGCAGCACATCGCCCTAATGACACCTTAGCTGTAGGCAGGGTTTGTAAAGCAAGCTCCCAAACACCCAGGGAGCTCCTGGGTGGCTCTTGTGCTCCAGGGGAAGAGGTCAAGGAGACCACGTGGGTCAGCTCTGTCACCATCTCCTCCATAGAGCAGGACTGTAGCTTTAAGAACCACTGAAAGAAGACTGTCCCCAAATGGTGGAAAGCTGCACAGGTGCCCTGGGGTTGGGATGTGAAGGACATGGACCATCTTTGCCCTATCAGCACCAGCCACAGGCGAGCAGTGGTGACAGAGCAGGGAGCCGGACAGTCCTGGCGCCTGCGCTCCTGGGGCTTGCAGTCCCACCAGGAGGAAAAACAACAAGTAGGTGACACATGTGGAGGGGCAGTGAAGGAATGGGCAGTGGTGACAGAGCAGGGAGCTGGACAGTCCTGGCGCCTGCGCTCCTGGGGCTTACAGTCCCACCAGGAGGAAAAACAAGTAGGTGACACATGTGGAGGGGCAGTGAAGGAAAAGCCTCTGGTGTGATGGGACAGTGGATCCTGGAGGGGGTGGTCAGGAAAGGGCCCCCGGAGAAGCACAGAAGGTTCAGCTTATCCAGAAGTCCTGAGGAAAGGCACAGTTTGACCTGTTTGGGGAACAGGGAGGACTCCATGTGGTTGGAGCCCAGAAAGGTAAGGGGGAGAGTGGTTGAAACCAGCCTGACGAGGTGGGTCAGCGTCCAAGACCGACCACACTGGTAAGTCATGGGGAGTCTTCGGACATTCACTATGGGCAACGGAAAGCCTGTGAAGGCTGTTAGGCAGGGCCAGGACAGGATGAGATTTGTATTTTAAAATATCTCTCTAGGGCTGTGTGAAAAATGGATTGGAAGGAGCAAGCATGGGTGTGGGGAGACCAGCTAGGAGGCTGTTGCCAAAGTCCAGAGGACAGAAGATGGTACTGGGACTTAGGTGGTGGTGATGGAGATGGAGATGAGTATATGGATGTAAGAAGTGTTTAGGAAGTAGAATTGACAGGTCCTGGTGAATGACTATATGAAAGGAATGAGGAAGAGGAAAGCATCGAGGAAGACTTGCAGGAATCCAGCTTGAGAAACTGTGTGGATTGGAGAGCCATTAGTCATTAGGACACACTGGAGGAGGGGCAGATTTGTGGAGGGAGATGAAACATTCAGCAAGCATGTCAAGTTTGAATATCTCTAATGCATTTAAGTGAGAATCTGAAGTGGGCCAATGACTGGCTGTGAAGCTGAGAGGTGCGTTCTGAGCTAAAGATCTACATTGAGGAGCGTCAGTATGTAAATAGCAATGGGAGCTAGAACAGTGGACAAGACAGGGAGAGAGTGTAGCATGAGAGAAGAAGGGGCCTCGGGAAGAGCTCTGCAGAAACTCTAACATTTACAGATGGAGGAGACATAGGCAAGGGGATTGAGAAGGAGCAGCCTGGGAGTTGGGAGAAACCCCAGGAGGATGTGGTGTCCAGGTATGATGGAAACCAACCAAGCAGGAAGGAATTAGTCAGCTCGGTCAAATGATGCCGAGAGATTAAGGAAACAAGGATTAAAGAAGGCCATAGGAAGATGGCAATGGACAGGTCCTTAGTCATCTTTGAGCTGTTTTGATAGAGGGCTGGGGGATGAAGCCCATTTAGAATGGGTGAAGGTAAAAAATAAGAAAGTGGAGAGCGTAGACAATCTTTCAAGAGACTTGATGCCCTGGCTGGTTTGGCTCAGTGGATAGAGCATCAGCCTGCAAACCAAAGGGCCCTGGGTTCGATTCCAGTCAAGGGCATGTACTTGGTTGCAGGCTCCTTCCCAGTCCCGGCCCTGGTCAGGGCTCCTGCAGGAGGCAACCAATCGATGTTTCTCTCACATCAATGTTTCTCTGTCTTTCCCTCTCTCTTCTATTCTCTCTAAAAATCAATGGGAAAATATCCTAGGGTGAGGATTAGCAAAAACAAACAATAAATAAATGTGATTAAATGGTGTTGTGTGTGTGTGTTTAAGAGATTTGGCTACACTGGGGAGAAAGATGGAATCACTAGATGGAGGCCATTGTAGTATGGATGAGCAATACAAGAGAGGAGAGCGGTCAGACAGTTCTGAGACTTCAGGAGGGAATGCCAGCCAAGGCACAGGTGAAGAAATGGGCCTTAGTTTAAAAAGAAGCATCTATGTTTGTGGTTCTCGGCCTGCTGTCCAAAGTTGCCTCCATTCAACCAGGGCAGGTGGTCACCAGCAGCTACAACTTCAGAGTTCCAGCTTCAGGGTCCCCGTAGAATGAAGATTTTCTCTATCAACATCCTTAAATCAATCTGGGGGAAGATTCTGATTGTCTCCAGCCTATATCATGTGTCATTCAGTGGCTCCTGGGGGACACTAGGCAGGTAGTAGACAGCACACGGTTCAAGGTTCCTTTAGGAGGGGACAGTCTGCCAACAAACCTCACCTGTGTTACAGCTTTTATTCAGAGCTGGTCCTAATTTTTAAGGAGGGCAGGGGAGCAAGAAGTCCCTTCTCTATATACATCCCATCCTGCTTACTAGCAGCGTGTATGTAATGCAATATAGCAACTTGCATACTTGTATTGCCTGTTTCAAAATCTGTAGCATAGGTTCTTTTGTAGACTAGAGGTTACTTTTTTTTTTCCTTATCACTATTACTGTTTCTTGTCTTAGTTACACCATAACTTTGGACTTCTCCATATACGATTCCTAGTACAACTTCTAAATGCTTTTCTGATTGATTGCCTAATTGATTGAATCACTGCTATTTTTCTCATTTCTTAAGGAACATTTCACATAATCCCCGTTCCACTTTAAAACAGAGTTAGAGAATTTAGAACGGACGCAGCCAGGTCAAAAATTAGCCCGTGTTACTGTGAAATGGCACAGGCCGTGGAGGGCATTTGACATCATACATTGGAAGCTTCAGAGTAAGAAAGCAGTTCTTTGCCTGACAAGGTCCAGCGATGATGACATGACTAAGTAAATTACAGAATAGCAACTCAATGGAATAGTACAGGGTTGTGAAAATGACAGATGGCAAACAACATGAAAAAATAGTCAATAACATTTTAGAAATCTAGAATAAGATATATAAATATGCTATGCAGTACATAAAATATGTATACCAAAGGATAAAGATTGGAATACAACACAGGTAAACAAAAGTAGTTTTTAGAGTGCTGGACTTACACACAGATAATAAACATGCTATCTAAAAGGGCTCGGAAGAGAAAATAATTCACACAAATCATGTGACACATCGCCAAGTACATGCTACATGTCAGCTGTTGCCTTGGCTGTCATTATCTTTAATTGAGCACCTGCCAGCATTGTAACAAGGCACTTGACTAATTTCATTTGATCCTCAGGAGAATCATTGAGGTAAGTATTATTATTTCTACTTTACAAATAAGGACACCAAGGGTGAGAAATGTTAAGTGAATTGGATCACATAATGAATACATGGTAGAGCTGAGATCTGACCCATTTTTCAAATGCCTGAGCCCACCCCAGAATGATTCTAATGCATAGCAGGATTGCACACTACTGCTGCACACTGAGAACAAGGAGGCAGATCGAGATTCCCAGCCAGCAGGAGAGAATGGGAGGCACACCAGGAGGTACGACTGTTCCTTACCTAATTCCGAATGTGCAAAGGGACATATAATGGTAAGTGTAGAAAAGTACATGTAAAAAAAAAATGAAAGGTACATTAATGTGGCAAAACATAGTAGGATTGCACACTACTGCTGCACTCTGAGAACAAGGAGGCAGATCGAGATTCCCAGCCAGCAGGAGAGAATGGGAGACACACCAGGAGGTACGACTGTTCCTTACCTAATTCCGAATGTGCAAAGGGACATATAATGGTAAGTGTAGAAAAGTACATGTAAAAAAAAAATGAAAGGTACATTAATGTGGCAAAAGTAAGCCACCCTGTCCTACTTATAGGTGTTCCAAAAAGAACAGGAAAAGGTAAGATATTTCACAAATATACTAACATTTCTCAGAATGGAAGGAAGACATAGTCTCATATTGAAAAGGACACTTAGGCAGAATGAGTGAAAAAAAGGCCCATGTCTAGACACATCATTGTGATGTTTCTGAACACGCACATAAAAGGAAGATCTTCAATGACTTGGAGAAAGAAATGAGGCAAAGTTGGGGGGTGGGAGGAATGTGAGATGAGGTCAGAGTAGTAAGGTCTCCAGTCGGTGTATCAATGTGAACAGCTCATAATGAGAGAGGGAAAGAGGGAAAGGGAATCTGAAAGCCAGAATCTTAACAGGGCAGACAGAGTGGATGGGCAGAGCTTCTCTCCCTTCCTCAGGCTTCCCCCAAAAAGGGGGCCTTAAATTACTATTTGTCTCAACAGCCCACTTAAGTAAGACTCCAGGGGTTGCGATGAGAACAGAGGAGCCTGCATAGAAGTGATACCCCCACAAAACACAGTCATGTTGGTAACGCTTTGTACTGACGACTGCCCAGGCATGGCCTGGTGATCAAGAGCAATGACTCCATAAAACATTTCTGCCATTGTTTTCTAACAGGAAAATCAAGTGACATTAACTATGTTATGTGTGTAAAGAGAACAAACACAAATCTCTACCGTGACTGTTTTATTTGGGGCATAACTCATCTACTTGAATCAACCCATATTAGAATTTTTCATTGGAATCTTTTCCATTGCCTAAGTGTCTTTCTTAGTAGTAATGTGAAGACCTGGAAAACCTCACAGACATTCTATTAAGGAACAGATTCATAAATGTCTTTAGCTGAATTACATTTTTGTGTATTAAAAAAAATAAGACATACCTTACATACAGTAAAAGATGAGGTAAATAGTTTAGGAAGGCCAAGACACGTTGCCTTTAGTCATCTAAACATGTCTCTGTGTCCACTTCTGTAGTAATAGGTTAATGTAGCTTGTCACCAAAATGAGGCAAAATATTTTTTCAAACTAAAATAGTTTATAATTCCTTAGTTCTGAATGCAGAACTTACTATAACTCATTTTTAGTATTTTTCTTGGTATTTTAAAATAATAATAGAAACAAGTGAATAGGGTTTAAATATAGTCATCATTTTCTCTATATCTATTATTAATATAGCTAACGGTCAGGTTGTCCCATTAATTTTTGTCATTTGGTTCTAGTTCAATGAGTGATTATTGACTACAAGTAGCAACTGAGTTAGCAGATTTTATGGCTTGTGTAAGAAACCTGTGAGAGGAAAAATGATTATTTTGGTCTAATAGCATCTCTCTCACAACCTTTACTGGGTTTTCTCCACCTCTTGTTGATGGCCTTCTCTGATTCATTCCGTGACCAATCAATTCGGTAATTCCATTCTGGTCACTGAGCATCATACACAGACTTTTTAAAGTCCTCTGGAATTGCCTTTAGGTCATTTGTAAAACCCTCTACACCAGTGGTTCTCAACCTTGGCTGCACATTAGTATCACCTGGGAATCTTTTTTAAATCCTGATTTCTGGGCCTCATCCTCCGGAAATTCTGTTTCTTTGTTATGGGGTGGTTGTGGCCCCACCCCATAACAAAGAAACAGAATTTCCGGAGGATGAGGCCCAGAAATCAGGATTTTAAAAAGATTCCCAGGTGATTCTAATGTGCAGCCAAGGTTGAGAACCACTGCTCTACACATTCTTTCAGCCTTTGAATTGAACAGTTTTGTAAGTGATAAAATGTAATACATAAAATGGTCTTCGTCCATTCAAATGATCTTTTTTCCTTTTTTTAAATTATATTGATTGAGGTGACATTGGTTAATATGATCATATAGGTTTCAGGTGTGGGTTTCTATGTTAAAAGATCTGTGTGTTGCACTGTGTGCCCCCCACCCAATCAAATGATCTTAGTATTAAGAGCTCTTGGGCCTTCTAGGCTATGCTTTTTCACAACTGTACACAGGATGGGGGAGGGGCAAGGGAGCTTCAGTTTAAATATTTTACCAGGTTGTAGCCATAAACTATTGACTATAGTAGCCATTACAGATTTTCACAGTGTACTGTTAGTGAAAAAGCAGGCTATCAATCTGTAATTCAGCAGGATCCTGTTGGGTATAAAATGTGCATGTGTACATTGTGCACATGTACAAATGTGGAAATATATATATATGCATAAATGTGAACAGTAATTATCATAGGTCATAGATTACAGTGCAGAGTCTGGCTAGTGTTGGAGGTTGAAAATGGGACTCTGGAGCCAGAGTCCACACAATCCTGTCTCTACCTCCACCCAAATCCTAGCTCCCAAGCTGTGTGACATCAGGCTCTACTCTTCCTTCCCTTACTTTGCCTCAGTTTTCTCATCTGTAAATTGGGTTACTATGGGTTTTATAGAAGTTATTTGTAAAGCACTTGGAACAGTGCCTTGCATGCTGTAAGCAATTTATAAACGTTTATTATGGATGGCTTTTTCTTCTTTTCATTTATTCGTACTTTGTGATTTTTTTTTTCTGTAATGAAATATTTAGCAATTTAATAAAAGTTTCTGAGCTAAAGCCCACCAAATCACAGATAAGGTTGACTTTAACCCTTTCAAATTGTAATCATTTCCCGTTGTCTTTCTGGTGAAACTTGAACGTTTTCTGATTCTTGGAAATGAAAAAGCAGTTTTGTCTCTGTTGCCAAGAGCTTATAGTTCATAATGAGGAAGCATAAAAAAAGATCTTTGTCCTTGAAATCCCAGTAATGAAATGTTACATTTTCACATCAACCCCAACCATCTTTCTCATGCAAGGAGAAAAATTTAACTTTCTACAGAACTGATCAAGACATATTCCTACCTTAAAACCCCCCAAATTTCTTCCCCTTCTCCCTATTTAGAACTCTGAATTGAGAAATTAGTTTTGAACATGGAAAGTTACCAAGTGTTTGTTCTAGATTCTGTATTAGAGGAGCACAGTAGGTAAATCGAGGCATTGCTTATTTTCCATACTAATTTAATAAGTCCCACTATTCAGTCAACATAATTTTAGCTCTAGAAGCTAAGTTATAAAAGGGCAATTCAGACCTTCTGACCAGGACCTTTGGAGTAGAGTGGGAAGTTGGAAGGCCCAGGAATTGGAGTTTTTTTGGACAAAGTTTAACAAGCCTGGGTGATTGCTCTGCACTCAGGTTTAAGAACCTCAGGCATAAAAAACAGTAGTGTAGTAGGCAATTTGCTAGGCATGTGCAGAGCAGGAATGATGGGCAGGGGCAGAGGGTCACCAGGGCGGAGAGCCCTGGGTGCTTAGCAACAGGCAAAACTACAAGCCCTTGCACGACCCTTAAGCATCAACCTCTGGAGATGACATTTAGGCCTCAGCTGTGTTTCAGTTCCAGGCCCAGAAAAGCAGCAAAACTAGGTGGAGCAATGCCATGGCTGACATCAGGATCAGCTGCAATGACTAATGACGCCCTTCCCTGGTGCCGAACAACCAGTGGAGACCAAGACCCTGGAAAGCTGATGAATCCTATTGGGTCCTCCCCTCCAGGGGTGGGCAAACTTTTTGACTCAAGGGCCACAATGGGTTCTTAAACTGGGCCGGAGGGCTGGAACAAAAGCATGGATGGAGTGTTTGTGTGAACTAATATAAAATCCTCCCCTTAGACCTTCAGATAGAAGCTGGGAAGCTCTATGGAGCACGCAGGCACCTTTTCCTACCCTCTTCTCTCTCTCTCTCCACCCTCCCCTCCCTAAGCTCCAAGCTTCTTTTGCTGTACTTTATTTCCTGAGCCCATTTCTTCTACAGCTCACTTCTACCTCTGTGACTTTCTAAATAAACTTTCTGTTATAATTTGAGTCTTGGCTCTGAATTCTTCTCTTAGCCAGAACTCAGGGGCTGAGGTTGTTGAATCGAGGCTAACTCCTGGTGCTGCTTTTCTGCCACAACAATAGCATTCAAAGACTTGGGTTTGCTTACTTCAAAACTGCTAGATGACCTCAGACAAGTCATACAGTTGCACAGAATTAAAGAGAAACCAACTTTAAAGCACATTGTAAAATCTGACAGCGTTATATAAATGCTGTCTGCTCTGCCTCACACTGGGACTCATCCCTTCCTTTCCCCCTACCTCATCCTTGCTGCCTCACACTCTATGCCAGTGGTTCTCAACCTTCCTAATGCCGTGACCCTTTAATACAGTTCCTCATGTTGTGGTGACCCCCAATTTCATTGTTACAAATTGAACGTAATTAAAGCATAGTGATTAATCACAAAAACAATATGTAATTACATATGTGTTTTCCGATGGTCTTAGGCGACCCACAGGTTGAGAACCGCTGCTCTATGCCATGTGTCTCTTGGGAACTGGTGCTCAAGACCTGACACCCACATTAGAGACCCTCTCAATCAGAGGCAGAGTTTTGACACATTCTCTTAATTCGAGTACAACCACTCACATTGAGATTCTAATTGTGAAGGAAAACTTGAAAAAAAAATACCACCAATAACAAGAAAACAAAAGAGAGATCTGATGAGTATAACAAATAGAAGGGGAGAAAATAAGCCCATGGGCTAAATGGGTGTGGAAATACAAACACCACATACAGTGCTAAGATGAAACTTGGGCTTGATACAGGAGAAAGGAAGCCGACAAAGGAATTTTACACATTTCCCTGAGTTACTCATTTTTTTTAAAGACTCTGAACAACTGAAATCAGGAAACACCTGTGCTTGTTAACATTAGTTAGGAAATGACTTTAAAAACTTGGACTCAGCTTGAGAGAACTGATGGCAGGCAGCGATATCATTCCAGCGTCTATATTTCCATGTAAATACACAAGCTGTTTCTCTGAGTTTGCATCCATTTTTCTAATAGCAATGGGAAACGCAATGCATTATGTTTATGGGGTAACTTATATTTTTTGTTTTAAAATTACCTGGCATTTAGCCACATGCTGTGTTTTGTTCCCATTTATAATTATTCAATGATTGCTATAACTGCTCAGAAATATGGCCTTCATTACTTTGAGATGAAAATAAATGTATGGGACGAACATTTGAAGATGAAAGATAAAAACACAGCCTTGTAATGTGAAGGTGGGTCAGAAAGTAAAAATTAAAATACAGAAAGGGGAGAGGGGATATATGGAATACATTTAACAATATAGATTTTAAAAATAATAAAATAAAATACAGAAAGGACGGGCCCTTTGATTGGAAGGTGTGCTAGAGAACTCCAGACAAAACTTTTATTTTACAGATGAGGAGTCAACACCATAAGTTGAGCATTTCCCAGGGGGTTTTTGCACTCCCTGGTCTTTAGAATGTGGGCCAGAGCTCCGCAGAGCAGGTTCTAGTCTCAAGTAAACTACTGACTCAACATGTCTTATCTCTAATCGATACATATAAACAGCAGTATCATTTATATTGCTTTGATATGTTTTGTTAAACAATAAAGTAGAACACATAAATTACATGATTTATATCAGCTTTCTTAGAAATACAATGTCAGGCAAATTTGTTTTTGGAATTTTCCTATGATGTTCCAGTTAAATTATAACCAGTGAAAATAAGTTATTTTTATTGTTTTAAAGAAAATTACAAGTTAAATTTTGTGCCAGTGAACAACAAGGTTTGCACAGATTGTGTTATTGTCTTCTAGTTTTATTGTATCCCACTTTTTAAAACAGAAGGAAATTGCCCTAGCCGGTATGGCTCAGTTGGTTGAGCGTTGTTCCATACACCAAAAGGTCCCTGGTTCGATTCCTGGTCAGGGAACATGCCCAGGTTGTGGGCTCAATCCCCAGGAGGGACATGCAGGGAGCAGCCGATCGATGTCTCATATTGAATTTTCTTTCTCTCCCTTCCTCTCTCTCTAAAATCAATTTTAAAATATTTTATAAAAAATAAAACAGAAGGATATTAGAATACATTTTGTTCTACCCAAATTTTGTTTTAAACTCTTAAAAAAAATCTTCTCAATAAACACTGTAAGGAGTCTTACATATATTGATGTTAACTATTAAGCATTGTGATTTAGAATGTTAATTATAATTCAAATGAACGTCAACAAACTACCGATTATTGAGGATAGATTAAGAATACACAATACTCACTAAGAACAGTACTGAGATATAGGTAAAACAAAGATCTTTCAATAAAAAAGAAAAGTGATTTTTTTTAAAATTTAGTACTTTATTAAGGTATACACAATACACCAAAACATATACAAAAGGATGTCTGCTTCTGGTCATACCGAGTGACTGGTACTGGATGTGCCTTCCCATGGAAAATAGCTACATGTATCTGAGGTAACTGATTTCAGGCATTTGACAATAAACATTGTAGGACTGTGTTTCCGTTAACACAAGAGAGCGCCACGTCGTTTCAGCTTTCTCCTTCGGGATACCAATTGGACTACAAGGAAGTGGAATCCAAGGGAATACGGAAGTCCTGCTGAGCTAAAGAGGTACACATAGAGTTTAGACTGGCTGTGGTCCCTGGGATTTTTAAGGTAGGGTATTGGAAAGGAAGGAACTGTGCAGAGAAGGGGACAAAGAAGACTTCATGAGTGGTCCCCTACAGCCCATGTACAGGATGCGATTTCATCGAGGTCTAGCAGAGAATGGCTGCTATATGTAAGAGAGCTGGCCAAGATACCACAGCTGTGCAGTGCTGGAAACACATTAATATTGGCCCGACCAAAGTGGAGAGGCCTTCTTACGCAGTTCATGCATTCAACTGAAACTCCAAAGAATCCACACCTTAGGGGTAAGTACCGTGCCCCGGAAAAAGGATCATAACTCAGGACTAATGATGAAACTGAAAAAACTGCCCTAACAAATAATAAAACAAAGCCTAACAAATGGAGAGGATTTTCCAATAATTTAACAACTTTATAAAGGAAACCTCAACACCCTTTAAAGAAAGATAAGCCAGACTCTCTATAACTTCCTTATAACAATACTAAACAATACTTTTTAAAATATTAAACTTGTGAAGAAGCAGGAAATGTGATCTGTTATCATGAAAAGGAACAGTCAGTAGAGGCAGAATCCAAGAAGACCCAAATGTTGGAATTAGCACCCCAGGTCCTTAAAACAGCTATTATAAATATGTTTAAGGATGCACAGGAAAAGATGAATATATTGAGTAAACAGATGAGGAGTATCTGCAAAGAAAGAAACAAAATAGATATGTTAGAAATAAAAATTAAATATTTAAAGTTATATATATATTTGGAGTCCTAATAGGAGAGAAGACAGAACGGGGTAGAATATTGATAAGGATGTGATGTCCAATATACACAGTGTGGCAAAAGTGGATTTACAGGTGTTTGCATGGGAAATAATACAATAATTAATAAATAAGAATAAAAGATCCCTGGCTGGGCAGCTCAGTTGGTTAGAGCATCATCTTGATATGACAAGGTTGTGGGTTTGATCCCCAGACAGGGCACATACAAGAATCAACACATAAATGCTTAAGTAAGTGGAAGAGCCCTGGCCGGTGTAGCTCAGTTGGTGAGAGCATTGCTCTGTACACCAAAAGGTAGCCAGTTCAATTACCTATCAGGGCACATACCTAAGTGCATATGGGAGACAATAAATCAATGACTCCCAAATCAGGTGAAAACCTTATCCTGTCTTAACCACCCTTTGCCTCATGATTTTTGGAAGCAGGACAATCTGTTCCTTCTCTAAACACTATCGGGGAATAGCTGATGAGGACATTGTCTCTGCCTGGAAGGAGTACAAAGTCTAGTGAAGAGGGGCTGGAACCATTTCAACCTAACACACATGCTGATTGAGGTATGTGCAAAGTGTCATGGCGGTCGTTGATGGGAGAGACTAGCTCCTGCCTGGATGAGCTGGGAAGACAACTGACTGGGGTTATAGAGAATGAATAGAAGTGAGCTGTGTACTCCAGGTCTTCATTCACTCACTCATTCATTCATTCATTCAAAAGATATTTATTGAGGACCTACTACATGTTAAGCATTGGATGGTGGAAATATAATGGAGAGTAAGATAGATCTGTTTATTATAGTCTGCAGGGTAGACTAACAGATAATTATTACAAAGTATGATAAGGGCTCTGGTAAGCAGGGGAGCCCAGCCTATTTGGAAAAGCAGTCGGAGGGATCCCTTCCCAGAACCAGTGACATCTAGACTGAATTTAGTAGGAATTATCCAGGTGATGGGGGTGGAGAGAAAGAATTGCAAGCAGAGGAACACTGTGCAGCAACCAGTGGCTGAAGAAAGCACAGTTGATTTGACGTGCTAAGAGGCATGTCTGAGGACAGAGTACAGACCTTGAGGCAGAAGAGATAAAGATTAGAAGGGGCCGGGCCTTAAGGAGTTTGAATCTCTTCTGAGAGATATTAGAGGCTATTGAGAGTTTGAAGCAGGAGCCAAACAGGAAGAGATTTATACAAAGATCAGTCTGGCTGTATTGCAACAACAATAACAAAAAAGGTCAGAAGGGACCAAGAGTAGGTGAAAGTTGACTGATCATCATCCAAATGAGATGATCCAACCCATGACCAAGATAGTGGCCGAGGGAATGTAAGGCCTGGCAGACTAAGTGATAGATTGGATGGGGTGGGATTGGGGGAGGGGGGGAATGAGAGCAACAGAAGGTAGAACCTGACTCAGATCTCTTCAGTGGGTCACAAATGAAGGCGGCATTGCTCCAGAGAGAACACGGGTTTGGAGTTGGGCATGGGAGTTTCATTTCAGATGTGTTAGGTTTAAGACATGCAAGTAGCAGAAGTAGAGACATGGGCTGAAGATACAGACTGGGAAACATCAACTCCAAAACGTTAACTAGAGTCCTGGGCACAGGCGAGACCGACCGCTCAGGGAGGTTGTGGAAGGAGAGGACTAGAGGCCTCAGGCAGAGCCAGAGTGACTGGGGTGTGGGACAGGCTGCAGATACGGAGACAGGAGGCTGTCAGTATAGCAGGGGCCGTGGCCTGGATTGATAAAGTCTGGGGATGAAACTGCAGGAACACTCTCCATTAGCTGGTTAACAATGATTAATAAAGCAAGCTTCTGGGATTGATCCCTAAGAGAGCCAATTAATTTTATTCTTTTCCAGAGTGAAGGCTAGCATTTCCAATAATTGTACATGAATTTGCATCCTTTGTAGTAAGTAAATGCTTTCAGTGATAAGAACCACAAAATGAAAGAGAATAGCTACACTGATACAAGTTCATCAATATTATTAGAAAATCAGTAGCACGATGCTCTGAGGGGAAGTAAAGAGTTATCTCATTTGACTCAGGAGCCCCACTCTCAAATCTAAGTCTGAGATGCATTATTCTTACGTCACATAGGAAGGAATATTTTATTTGTGCAAGGAATGTTTCACATGTAACTGTGGGGTTATGTTCTGGATTTCTGTTTAATAAATGCTAGTACTGAAAAATTTTACGTGAAAAGTAAAACATTTCTATTCTCATTGAAGAATGTGACAATTTTTATTTAATATGTTTTTATTGATTCCAGAGAGAGAAAGGGAGAGGGGGAGAGAGAGAGAAACATCAATGATAAGAGAGAATCATCAATCAACTGGCTGCCTCCTGCACACCCCCTACCAGGCATTGAGCTTGCAACCTGGGCATGTGCCCTGATCTGGAATTGAACTGGTGACTTCTTGGTTCCTGGGTCAACACTCAACCACTGCCACAATGGCCAGGCCAAAGGTGACAATTTTTACTAACGAGTGTTACTACAGTACTTGGCACAGCCTGGCATTAGTATTTCACATGCTTTTCATATTTGAAATGCACAGTGCCATCTAATGGCCACAAGCCATAAACTGAGAGCAAGAAAAAGGACCAGGACTGAAATATGACGACGACTACTACTACTAATAATGATAATGATAAAAGTAATATCCAATAAATTTCAAGTTTCAAAATTGTTTACTCAACTGGCCATGCATAGAACAATTTTATCTTTTCCCTAATCATTATATGATTACAAATGATCATATTGCATAGATAACTATAGATCACATTTTAAATTTATGACAAAACTGTAACCATACATTATGTACATTTTGTAAAAATTTTAAAAATCATTAGAAACATCTTGGACTAAACAATATATTCACCTAGGATAATTCTATTCTTCTTCTTTAAAAAAGGAAAATTAGGGGGATCGATAGACTTTACCCTGACTTCTGCAAAGCTAATGCATGACCAGTGTTTTGCACGGAAAGTAATTCTTCTAAACACTCTCTCAAGACCAGGAACATTACAGGACTACTGTTTGAATCTTGGACTCAAGAGAAGGAAAGTGAAGCTGCCATTCATGGGTTCCCTTTTGGAAAATTATAGTCCATGGCATGACCCTTCCACAGCCATCCCTGGGATCAAAGGAATTTTCCATTGTTGCCACATGCCACTCACTCTGAGGGCATAAGTGGGACAAGGAAGGGAGGAACACAGTTGTGTACCATCTTGGTCAATCTCCACCAGGAGCAGCTAAGCTTGCAACTTCAAGGACGATGCCTCAAAGACTTACACTTGGGTGTAGAGCTCCCAAGTCAAATGAGTCACCTTGCCTTCCAGCACAGTGGCCTTTCCAAGGCTACATCTCTTTGATCTCAGCCTTTCTGAGGTGGTTTGAACCAACTGCTGTAGAAATTGATGACTCCCCATAAGAAATGCTTTTAAAATATCCTGCTCTAATTTAAAAGGGATTTTTTAAAGTATGCTATTTCATTCTTCCCTCGTCAAGTAGAATATTAAACTGACCTAAAACTCCACTCCATATTATGATGTGCAAAACTGATATTTTACTGACTTGTCTTTCCCACCTGCCTTTAAGTTCTTTGGGGAATGAAGAGAACATGTTGCTTTATGCTCAATGCCAATGCTTTTTTAAATTAAGTTCCAGGTTTTCCAAAAAGCAGGGGAGATTTCAGTAATGCAAAAGCCACAAAAAGGAAGCAAAGAGTTTAAACAAAACGGTTAAAACAGAAGTTATTTATTGGGGGTTTATTACTTTACAGGGAGATCATTAAAACAATATTTTCACAAATTGGCAGCAACATCAACACTAAGCCATTACTTTCTTTGCTTTCTTCCTGGTCTCAGATAAGAACCTAAAATGTGTTAGAAAGGGAGAAGAAGAAAGAGGCGTGATGAGGAATGAATGACTTGTGGATGAGGGTGAGATCCCTGGGCTAGACACTATGGAGACCAACGTATCATTTGTTGGGGCACTGGACTTGGTAGCTTGTGTACATTACTCAATTTAAGCCTCACCACCATCCATCAAGATATGTGTTAATATCCCATTCTGAAGCTTAGAAAAATAATCGTTTTTGAAGCTTAGGTTCATTGCCTAAGCTCCTACAACTATAAAGAGGCAGACGAGTTGGGTGTATTCACAGCTAATTAATTGGCTCAGTCCTCTGGCTGGTCCAGAGACTGGCAACAGGAGCATCATCTGGTGATTCTCCCAGGGGAGAAGTTTTTTAAAACCTCTTCCAATAATTCTGTTCAGCATGGCCATCTGAAAACCATTTTATCAAACCTGGAGAAAGGTCGTTAGAGATACTCCACAGGACTCTCTTTAATCTTTCTCCTTATTCCTTTGAATTTTTTAAAATCCAGAAGTCTTTGTTGTTTCCCCTATTTTTAAAGCAATCCATGCTTATTAAATAATTTTTCAGAAGATCTATACAAGCATTAAAAGGAAAATGAAGCCCTAACCATTCGGCTCAGTGGATAGAGCGTCAGCCTGTGGACTCAAGGGTCCCAGGTTCGATTCCGGTCAAGGGCATGTACCTTGGTTGCAGGCACATCCCCAGTCGGGGGTGTGCAGGAGGCAGCTGATCGATGTTTCTAACTCTCTATCCCTCTCCCTTCCTCTCTGTAAAAAATCAATAAAATATATTTTTTTTAAAAAGAAAATGAAAAACTACTAGTAGCCTGGTCACTCAGAGCTAAACCCTGACTTTTTGGGGGCACCTCTTTCCAGTGCCTTTCCTGGGTTTATATGTACCCATATATATTTTAACAACATGAGAACCACAAGTGCATAATGCTCAATGCTTTCTTTCAGTTTTCAATGCACTATGGACATCTTCCCATGATAACAAACAGGTCTGTAACAGCACATTGAATGCTCATCTTATATCCCATCAGATAAATCTACCACCTAGCCAACAAGTAAATGTTTAGTCAAATCTGATCAACATTTTTATTAGTGACTAGGATGAAGGGGTATCGTGATCAAATATTTGGATGACACAAAGCTCGGAGAGAGGGCTAATATACTAGATTTAAAGAATCAGAACGTAAGTCTTAATGAATAAAAATTATGACCCTCAATTAATATAAAACTTGATAAATATATAACTTCAAACAGTGTCTGTCTAGTGTCTCTTTATCAAAACCTCATGTTTCTGCAAGTGGGGAGCATACTGACTCTGAAACGGGGCAAAGGTAGGGCAGGCAAAGTGTCCACCTCACTCAGGCACCAGTAAAGCGCAGAGAGATTAGTGGTGCAACATAAGCAATGAGAATTGTAAATGGGCACCTAGCAACATGTAAAATGTAAAACTCAATATAAATGCGTCATTACCTCGGAAGAGCCTGGTCATTCACTCTATTACCAGGCAGGTTCTGCAGGGGGTTCCCTGGTGTGATTTCCTGGGAGAGGGCCTGACATTCAGATCCTGGGGGCTGCCTGGAAGGCAGACTCTCCACAGCTTGCAGCCGGAGGCTGACTGCTCTGAGTCTGCAGACTGGGACCTGGCAAGACTCTCTCCTATCATTTAGTACATATTTGAAATCGAGCTAAAGAACACTGTTGGAGTTTTTGCCCATAGATCACTGTAATAGAGAGCTCTAACCTTAGCTAATTTATATGCAAAAAACAAAAAATAAACAAACAAAAAAACAACCACCACTTATCTTTAGGTATTTTGATTTGGTCTCCTTGATAAGTGTACAGGCTGGGCTGGGAGAACTCTGCCATTTACTGTTGGGAATGAGATGTCCTGGCCATCGGATGTAAGGACAGCCAGAGATGGGCTGTGTGAGCCTTCGGAAGGGCATAATGAGGTGTCTTGCCCTCGCTTCTGGATGGAAGACCTGGGACCAACCTTTGCAAGCCTGGTCTTTGTTGCTGTCATCCTTGCTCCCCACCAGGCTTTTGGGCCCCAAGGTGCTGTCCCTGCCTGAGACGAGGTAAAAAGGGCCTATGGGTGGCCAGATGCTTTAGCTTCCAGCCCCAGCTGGCAGGCCCTCCAGGGAGGTGAAGTTCTATCAGTCCATGCAGCTGTGGCCAATCAGGGATTTTAGGGTTTTGCCCCAACAGATTCCCGGTGCCAACTTGGGAGGTTAATAAAGATGAGCTTACATTTGATCAATTTTGCAACTTCCCACTTTCAATCTCTAATCATCTGCAAGTGAATACATAGGAGTCCTTATACATAAATGCTCTTCCTGCAGAGCTCTTTGAGCTATCGTGTGGGTTTGTGACTAGATAGGGAAGGCCCTTGTTGGTGGTATTTCAATGAGAAAAGTCTCGGTGTTGATTGGACAGAGTTTAGTCCATCACTTTTTCCCTAAGGACAGTCATTTACTCTCCTCCTAACTTACTACGTGGTCTACCTAAGGTGTCTATCACTTTCCTGCTTGATAAACTGTAGGTTCTGGGACTCTCAGGCACAGCTATTCTGCCACTGATCATTATTAAACTCTGTCAACTTTGTGGAGCAATCTGATAAGAAAACCCCAAGAGTTTTAGCCACTTTTATCGATCTTTCCATAATATTTGACTCTGAGGACTGAAATCAGTTCTAGGCTGAGATGTGCAGATTCAGAGCTGATTCCCCAGGTCCATTCCCACCCTCAGCCACAGGCTTATCAAAAACCTGCACTTAATCCCACTCTTTCCAGGTCAGGAATAACAGCTCACCTGTGGGTCAGATACAGGGTTTACTCCAATTACAAGGCGTAGAAAGATGGCCTTTCTCTGGTACATCAATGCCATCATTTTACTTATTTATTTTTTATTTTGTGTGTTTTTAATGCCATAGTTTTAATATCAAGAACCAGAAGGGCACTCATAGACACGAAGATTCAGAGCTGATTCCCCAGGTCCATTCCCACCTTCAGCCACAAGGCTTATCAAAAACCTGCACTTAATCCCACTGTTTCCAGGTCGGGAATAACAGCCCACCTGTGGGTCAGATACAGGGTTTACTCCAATTACAAGGCGTAGAAAGATGGCCTTTCTCTGGTACATCAATGCCATCATTTTACTTATTTATTTTTTATTTTGTGTGTTTTTAATGCCATAGTTTTAATATCAAGAACCAGAAGGGCACTCATAGACATCTGACCTACTTATTGGTTGTTCTATATTCAAAGCCATCAACTTCCTAGGGTTACAGATTTTAGATTTTTAAACTTATGTATACCCTGCTAGAACAACAAAAAAAAAGCTAGGTGTTCTATGAGTGATTTACTGTGATTTGTTTATGGATTAAATGGGTGTTTGGTTATAAGAGATTAAATTTTTTTTCAAGCTAAAAATCATTGAGGTTGTACTTTGTGTATCATCTTGTTAGATCAAACGCCCAATTCTTTCTGAAGGCGAATCTGAGCACTGATGGCCCTCTCTTCACCCCCCTCCAAGTGTGTGCAGCCGCCTTCTGTCCACCATATGTCCTTATCAGGTACCTCAGATTTAATAAGAAGTTGTCAATCTCTCCCTAGCTTGCTTATTATTAAAACATATGGCTCTGAGTTTAACTGGCAACATAGAAGCTCTGCGCTCTAGGGACTTAGCTGGACGTTTAAACTTGGAACTCACTATTCCTCTTTAACTGCTGAAAACTTTGGAAGGCGAGCAATATTTGTGAAAGATTACTTAAGGTATAGCATCGCACCCATTCTTTTAGGTCAGCAGTTTTCAAACTTCTTTTTTTAACCACAGAATCCTTGGGCAAAACATGATATTCTTAGAAACCCAAGGTCAGAGAATGGGATGCTGAGAAGGGATGGGGAGCTTGGAGTCCCACCATTTATGTCACCCAAAGCCCCACGCAGAGCACACCTTGAAAACCACTGCTAGATCTTCTAACATCTATCCATAGACCATGGGGCAGAGAGCCGAATGGCACAGCCAGGCTGGGCCACGGGGCCTCCCTAGAATGGCTTCACCGAATCGTGAAGAGCCTGCCTATGGTCCCACTCTGGCTGACATTGTAAGAAACAGTCCCAGGAAATAAATGCAACATCTACTGCAAGGATATTGTTAAAGATATTGTTTACCTAGGTTCAGATCTTCTCTGGGAGAACCCCAAGGAGAACATGTTTCCCATTCTTTGCACCAAAAATCATTTAGATTCTTCTGAGGTTTGTTTTTGCCCATGGAGTCATCCTTCCCTCTTTGGCTATAGCCACTAGAAAGCGTAAGAAGGAGGCCTGCAGACCCCCCTGAGCAAGCCACAGGATTTCGTGGCAGGTGCTGTATGAATCAACTTCCCACCCAGTTTCACCTTATTTTACAAAACGTATTCCCTTTGCCTTCATTCTTTCACTTTGAAATGTTTTTGGTATGTTGTTCTATTACATATTTTAAAGCCACCTCGATCCTTTTAAAAACCTGACTATAGGTGGGCTCTCTCTGGAACATGCCCATGCCTTCCTCTCAGGCATGCATCTTTACTTTTCTTTCCTAAACTCCAAGGGTCCCCACAAGACTAGGCTCTCTCCTGTTTCTTCTTTTTTTTCTTCCTTTTTTTTTTTTTTTGGTTTG
>NW_005366214.1:3216947-3228035 GCF_000412655.1 Myotis brandtii
GGGGGGGAGAGAGAGAGAGAGAGAAAGAGAGAGAGAGAGAGAGAGAGAGAGAGAGAGAGAGAGGTATCAACCGGCTGCCTCTGGTATGCATTCCAACTGGAGACCTAATCCGAAACCTAGATATGTACCCTGATCGAGAATTGAACCCCAGACCTTTTACCTAAGATGTGCTCTCGTTCATTCTCTCTCTCTCTCTCATTAATCCTCACCAGAGGATATTTTTCCCTTGATTTTTAGGGAGAGTGGAAGAGAGAGGGAAGGAAAGAGAGAAACATTCATGTGAGAGAAACACATCAATTGGTTGCCTCCTGTACATGCTTTGACCAGGGCCCAGGTCAGGGAGGAGCCTGCAACCCAGGTACGTGCCCTTGACTGGAATCAAACCCAGGACCCTTTGGTCCATAGGTCGACACTCTATCCACTGAGCCAAACTGGCTAGGGCTAATACACGTACTCTCAATCATCACCTGGACTGTTGTGAAATATTTCCTGCATGAAGAACCCACACACTACACGCTGTCCGAGGCAGACCTACACCTGGCCTGGTCCCTTTCTGGTGACACCAGGACTGCTCACCTGAGAGATCTATGACAAAAAGCCAGCAAGAGACCCCCCAGAACCCTCAAGAGAGAACATGACCATGCTAATTATCCTATAACCCCATCCCTGCCTTGCTTCCTCCCACCCTCATGTAATCTTCCTTACATTCCCTCCTTAATTCCAAAAGTATAAAAGAAACTATAAAACTGTCATTCAACCAGCTGCCTTTGATATGCATTCCAACTGGAGACCTAATCTGAAACCTAGATATGTACCCGGATCAAGAACTGAACCCCAGACCTTTTACCTAAGATGTGCTCTCATTCTCTCTCTCTCTCTCTCTCTCTCTCTCTCTCTCTCTCTCTCTCTCTTGTTTCTCCCCCCCAAATATTTTCCTTGCCTTGGTATTCTGGCATCCCTTCCTTCTTCTACAATTTGACCATAATGGGGTTTATTAAAAATATAAATCAGAATTAATCATCTCTGTATCTGTAACACTCTTTAGAATCTCAAAAATTCATTACACTTATATGTGCACTAAAGTAAAGTTTTACTTACAGTGATTCAATAACCTAATATGATTCAATAACCTAAAATGAAAACCATGTCTGGAAACATAATGAGTTTATAAAATCTTATTATCCTTGTATATCTGATAGGATCCTATCAAGAAAAAAATAAACCACTATATATATTTAGACTTAATTTAAATTTAATAGAGACAATTGGTGACAAAGGCTATGGGAAAACTAAAACAAAACAACCAGAGAAAGGGAGAGAGAGAGAGAGAGAGAGAGAGAGAGAGAGAGAGAGAGAGAGAGATATCAACCGGCTGCCTCTGGTATGCATTCCAACTGGAGACCTAATCCGAAACCTAGATATGTACCCTGATCGAGAATTGAACCCCAGACCTTTTACCTAAGATGTGCTCTCGTTCATTCTCTCTCTCTCTCTCATTAATCCTCACCAGAGGATATTTTTCCCTTGATTTTTAGGGAGAGTGGAAGAGAGAGGGAAGGAAAGAGAGAAACATTCATGTGAGAGAAACACATCAATTGGTTGCCTCCTGTACATGCTTTGACCAGGGCCCAGGTCAGGGAGGAGCCTGCAACCCAGGTACGTGCCCTTGACTGGAATCAAACCCAGGACCCTTTGGTCCATAGGTCAACACTCTATCCACTGAGCCAAACTGGCTAGGGCTAATACACATACTCTCAATCACCTGGACTCATGTTGTGAAATATTTCCTGCATGAAGAACCCACACACTACACGCTGTCCGAGGCAGACCTACACCTGGCCTGGTCCCTTTCTGGTGACACCAGGACTGCTCACCTGAGAGATCTATGACAAAAAGCCAGCAAGAGACCCCCCAGAACCCTCAAGAGAGAACATGACCATGCTAATTATCCTATAACCCCATCCCTGCCTTGCTTCCTCCCACCCTCATGTAATCTTCCTTACATTCCCTCCTTAATTCCAAAAGTATAAAAGAAACTATAAAACTGTCATTGTTTGCAACATTTGAGGTCATGCTACCCAATAGTGTTGTCAATTTGGCTCAAATAAACGCATTAAAATTCTAAAAAATAAATGAAGACATGATTGTATATAAGTGAGTAAATTCTTATTAATAACATCTACCAACTCAAACCTTGTAACAAGTAAGGAGGCTGGAATTCTGAGGGTCTAGATCAGCCGTGGGCAAACTACGGCCCGCGGGCCGGATCCGGCCCGTTTGAAATGAATAAAACTAACAGTGTTGTCAGTTTGGCTCAAATAAATGCATAAAAATTCTAAAAAATAAATGAAGGCATGATTGTATATAAGTGAGTAAATTCTTATTAATAGCATCTACCAACTCAAACCTTGTAACAAGTAAGGAGGCTGGAATTCTGAGGGTCTAGATCCACGAGGGACCAGGTCTAGGAACTAAGCATGCACAGTCAGGTAATAAAAACCTTGAGGTGAACATGATAGCCATCTCTGGAGTTCTTAAAGGCAGGTGGTAAGTTGATTCTGTCTGACTCCAGAGAATGAACCTAGAATACACGAAGGTCATTACCAAAAACCTTTCAAATCTTAGAACTGGACAAGGAATGGACCTCACAAATGGGTATTTCTTGTCACAAGATGTGTCCAAGCAGAGCCCAGGTGACTCCCTCCCTGGAAAGTTACAAAGGTGTGGTGGACCCCCTTTCAGTGTTTAGCGGACCCCGCCCTCTCCTTTGGAAGAGTCTTTTCAACTTTTTTTTGAAGAGGTGGGTATAGGCAGCCATGTAGGTGTCACAGGAAGCTCCCCCGACTCCTCCCATAATAGACTGGACCAGGGCTGGACCCACACTCGAGTCTCTCGTGAACTAAAGCACAGGAGGAGCTGTAAAGTGATCCAGGACTGGTGCCCCAGCCAGAGCAGTGGCAGCCCCAAAACACACGGGGCTGAGGTGCGGAGGAGCGAGCCGAGAACCTTGCTGAAGAAGGTGGCCTGCCAAAGTGCAGAGAAGAGCAGCAACAAGAAACAATGCAGACGGAGGGAAGCTTCCTGCTGACTTTCTACTCCTCTGTGAGCCAGATATACTTCCTTCAGTTCCCACCTTCTGAGACATTCTGCACCTCTGAACAACAGCCACCCCTTTACTGAGACTGACTAACTGGAGCCAGTTTCTGTTCCTTGCATTGCAGAGACCCCTAAAACCAAAGAGCATCTCCACATGGGTTATCAGGCTCCCCAAACTAGGTGATTATCAGGTTGCTCTGAGCGAGCTTCCTGGGAGCCGGGCCCTGGAGATGGTAATTTAGTGGCAAGAGTTGGGCTCTAGGGAATGTTTTTTTCTTTTTTTTTTAATTAAATATATTTTTATTGATTTAGAGAGAGAGAAAGGGGGAGGGAGAGGGAGAGGGAGAGAGAAACATCTATGTGAGAGAGAAACATCAATCAGTTGCCTCCTGTATGCACCCCAACTGGGGATCGAACCCACAACCTGGTCATGTGCTCAGACCAGGAATCGAACCAGCGACCTTTTGGGACAACACTCAACCAACTGAACCACACTGGCCAGGGCTCCAGGGGATGTATTTTTAAACATCGTTCCAACCCCCAATGATTCTGCTACTTGGCCAGTTTGGGAACTACTGGATCAGATTATCTAGGAAGGTCTTGGTCCCTTTAGGCTTTGAAGTTGACACAACACAGCCATCCTCACAGTACTTTCCCTACACAAAACAAAAACTTCAAACATCGCCATCCCAAATTCAGATTTACTATTCAGAGAAAAAGTTCAGGGCCCCCTAAAACCCTCCAGATTGAATATTAACAAGTCAATATTGATCAGCACACATGACAACTACAGGTTCCCAGGGTGCTGAGCCAAATACGGAAACATTTGAATCCGTGACCTAGAAAATGGAATTGAAAGTATGTTTACTGATGCCATCATACAGGGAAGAGCTCCTAAGCACATCTTTGTTAAGCATCTCAGTTTCCAAAGATGTCAGCCCTCCCTCCTCAGTTTATGGATGTTAGGACATATGGCTTTGCCCTCACATGGAAGCGGACATCTATTTCATTCAATTTCAAAATCTAATGCCTTTTTTGAAAATGTTTATTTACTCCTGGTATATAAGTGAAGAATTCCTAAAGTTTCCAATAGATTCTGTCACTGGATGGAAGGGAAAGCCAGCATCTACCTTACAGCCTTCAATGAGGCCATCCCCACACCAGCGAGTTTCACTCTCTCAGGGACCGGGAATGGCAGGGGAGGGACCTCAACAGATGGGCTGGTTCCATAGACACTGCTATGCATTGGTGTGCCCTCCCTCCTACGGTCCTCACCCTGGGTATATACGCCCTTTCACCCTTCACACTGGACAGTCCAATTCCGTTGTCACTTCCTTTCTTATTTCCAGTTACAGAGCTCTTCCTTCCCCTCTGTCTCAACTCTGTCACTGGTCCTCCTCCTATTTTGGGTCTCTCTCCTGTCAACTCACGCAGCACAACCCCTACAACCAAACTCCATCCACACAGTTCAAATCCAACCCCACCTAACCTGGCCATCCTAGACCCAAGGTCAATGCCACGTCTACTGTCACCTCATGTTCCATTGTATACCACCCCCTGCAGCTCAACTCACCTAACTCAGCTCACAGTGGGCCTCCACTGTTTTTCCTAAGTTAGTGGCAAAAGAACCAACACACAGCAGCAAGGAGCACCTCCAGTAAGTTCACTGAAGTTTCTTTGTATCTTCCACTAGGGGGTACCACCCCATAATTTTTGAAACAGGAAGTCTGCTGAATACAGTTCTTAATGAAAAATGAAGTCCAGGCACAGTGAATTTTTTAAAACTTTTCTCAACACATGCTGTAATTTTATGAAGCACTTTAATGTGATTCCTTTTAAATAAAAGCTGCCCCATGGGCAGAGTAATAGGCAACAATCCTGGGCAGTATAAACTCATATAAGGGAATGCCAATTAAAATTCTGGCTCTATTACAGTAAGATAAATAGTCATGAATTAAATTAAATAAATGCAAAAATTGAGCATAGCCAGACAAGTGAAGTTGTTTTTACTTCAGCAAGAGAAATAGGCATGCTGAACAAACGTTGGCTTCAAAACAAGCTTTGGTTAAACAAAAATAAGGCAACTCAGAACATTCCGGACTCTGCATAAATGGGACAGAATTCTCTTATCTTTGGGGTGTGAAAGAAGAACTGCAACACTAAAAACTGGTTCAGGGCTTTTGGGTTCTTTTAAGAGGTATGCCCAGGCATTACAGTGTAGTGACTGAAAATACAGGATGCTGGGATTAGGCTGATCTTGGACTCCCTGATCTCCTATTTGCCTCTATAAGAACCGGGCCAGCTCCATTTCCTTAGCCTAAATCTTAGTTCTGCATTAGTTCAATGAGTATGATAATAGTACCTAACATTAAGGTTTGTGGTATGAATTTGATGAGATATAATGTTTATAAAGTGCTTACAGAGTGCGCCATGGTGGGTACTCAATGAATACTAATTATTCAGTAAGTCAGTGTAAAGGAGACCTTGAGATGACAAAGAATGAAAATATTTACAATAAAAGAGATATTCACTATCATTAGAAAACATAATAATACAGATAAATAATCAGGAGGCCAGAAAAATAAAGCAATCTGACCAGGGTCACACAGTTATTTCCTGACCAATCCTAAAGTAGAACTTGGACTTCCTTGATGTCAGATAGCGTACTTTCCCCTATCCTATTCTGCTTCTCCTAGTATCTGACAGTTTATTATCATAGACTAAATATCCTCTGTGGTTAACAACTGCTTTTGTTGGTAAAGTTTTGGTAAATGTAGCAAAGTATACATTGTTGTGGTGGTGTCAAAGACTTTAGCAGGATGTTATCTTTAAAGAGTTTAACTTTTAGCCCCCTTCCTATTTTTAGAAATTTATCCCAAGGAAATACAGTTGACTCTTCAACGAGATGGGTTTAAACTGTCCTTATCTATAGATCTTTTTCAATATACTGGACAATTTTTGCAGATTTCCTTACTACTGTGCAACAATCATTTCAATTACACTGGGATAACCAAAGCAATCATAATGCTGCTTCCTCATTATCAATGCATGAATCAGTATATCTGTAAATAAATGAATTTTTCACATTATCTTTTCATTTTTGATGTCTAGTGTTAATAATATGTATAACATCTACAGTGTTTTGTAGCATATAAAACAGTATTAATGTAGGTACTGACAGATGATGGATCTTGTAAACAAATGACCTACATTTACGCTATCAATAAATACAGTACTGTAAATGTATTTTTCTTCTTCCTTATGACTTCCTTAATAACATTTTATTTTTTCTAGTTTACTATAAGAATACAGTATGTAATATATATTACATACAAAACATGTGTTAATAAACTGTCTATGTTAGAAGCAAGGCTTCTGGCCTTGGCTGGGAAGCTCAGTTGGTTAGTGTCATCCCCATATGCCAAGGTTCCAGGTTCCATCCCTGGTCAGGGCACAGAGAAGAGTCAACCAATGCCCTGGCCGGGTGTGGCTCAATTGTTTGAGTTTCATCCCATGCACCAAAAGGTCGCTGGTTCAGTTCCTGGTCAGGGCACATGCCTGGGTTGTGGGCTTGATCCACAGTAGGGGGCATGCAAGAGTCAGCTGGTGGATGTTTCTCCCATCATGTTTCTCTCCCTCTCTTACTTTCCCTTCCTCTCTCTCTAAAAACTCAATAAAAAAATTTTTTTAAAGAAAAAAAGAATCAACCAATGAATGCATAAATAAGTAGAACAACAAATTGATGTTTCTCTCCCTTCCCCTCTCTCTAAAATCAATAAACAATTTTTTAAAAAATAAAGTTTCCAATCAACAGCAGACTATAAGTGCTTAAGTTTTGGGGGAGTCAAAAGTTATACATGGATTTTTGACTATGTGGAGGGTCAGCTCCCCTAGTCCCTGTGTTGCTGAAGGGTCAACTATAATATAAAAGGTTACATGCAAAAAGATGTCCACTACAAAAGTCTTTGAAATACTGAAAAACTGGAAATAATCTACATGCCCAAAAACAGGAGAGTAAATGTAGATCCGTGAGTTTTAGAACCATAAAAAATTATGAAACCACAAAGAAACATGGAAAATATTTATTTTATTCTTCATCTAATTCTAAAAGGAGGTAATTTAACAAGTAGAATGGTAATTGTATTTTTTATCTCAAGTATAACCAATTAAAAATTAAATACTTACATAAAATATTTACATAAAATCCAGAAGATAAAACTTTAAAAATGAAGTCATTTTAGAAACATTTAGGTTGAGAAAGTCTTTTTCTTTCACTCTGAGTTCTCTTATATTAAGAGATGCAATAAGGAGTTGTTTAGAATGAACTTTCTTTATTGGTACTGAGAAGAGTTTAAATGATCCAAGTGACCTTTAATGCATCATGATAACATGTATAATCAAATGAAAGACACAAGGTATCCCTAGTTATACAATAACTCTCAGCGATACAACGATGTATATCAATCAGTCCTTGACTTCTCGGGACTTGGGAGCCAGTGGAGGAACTATTTTCCTCCCAGCTTTCATGGCACTTGCTCCTTACCATCATTAGGACTGCCAGCCTACTGGCCCCTGTGTTTTCTTCTGATCCACCAGCTAGGTTTTATTTGGGACTTGGGAGCCAGTGGAGAAACTATGACATATACATGGCATATCTTGGCACTGCTCCACCTCCAAAATCTTTAACATCCCTTCTCATCCCGGCACTTTTTTCCTCCCACCTTTCATGCCACTTACTCCTTACCATCATTAGGACTGCCAGCCTACTGGTCCCTGTGTTTTCTTCTGATCCACCAGCTAGGTTTTATTTTCGTTGTCGTTCAACTGAGGCCTATCATTTTGGCCACCCCCTCCACAAGAACCAAAATATTTTGAACATTTACCTTTCTAATCCACCTGCCCTGAAAACCCCCACCTGCTGGACACAGCCAGTCATTTGCCATCTCACAGCCTAGACAAAGCCACCTTCACGTGTCCCTGGCCAGTTCCCTCTCTCCCTCCTTGCAGTCTCCCTCTACCTCACACTTGCCTTGCCTTCCCCTCCCCCAATGCCTTTTCCTGCACAGGATGGAATTTTTAAATGAAAACTTTCTTTCCTTGAGCCAAACCCAAAGCCCAGTGCATTCTGCATCCATCCTTACTCCCTGCCCTCCACCTTCAGAGGTGAAGTGACCTTTCCTCAGCGGGACCCAGCACCCCCTGCCTGCTCTGGCCTTTGTAATCCATGAGCGTGTCACCCCTGTCTTCAACTGTGCCTCAGAATAAACTTGTCTACCATCTACAAGGAAGCTTTTCCTCTAAGACGCATACTCTTCTAAGTAATTACCACTTGCCTCTCCTCACCTTGTAATCCATGAGGGTGTCACCCCTGTCTTCAACTGTGCCTCAGAATAAACTTGTCTACCATCTACAAGGAAGCTTTTCCTCTAAGACGCATACTCTTCTAAATAATTACCATTTGCCTCTCCTCACCCCTCCCACACATTTAAAAAAAAAAAGCAGGCATCCTACCTTGGCTGTCTCCACTTCCCTCTCCCTCACCTGATACAGAATGGCTCCTCCCAACCCTCCACCAGACTGTTCCCACAGAAGTCAAACCCAATGCCCCTTTTCATTTCTTATCTCACTTGAACCCTCAGCTGTGTTTCACCCTGTTGACCATTCCCTGTCATTTGGCATTTGGGACCCTCTGGTGTTACCCTACTTAACAGGATGAATAAACTTCAGGCCACCCAGGGAGGAGAGAGCTGGACAGGCAGGCTCTCAGCTCAAGAGGGAAGCTTGCCCTTTGCGGGGAGTGGTGGTGTGGCAGCTCTTAGAGGTAAGATCTATTAGGTGAAGTTTTGAGACTGGAATTCCTTCTAGAGACTAGTTTTGTAGACTCCATGTCAAGCCAACGAATGATTCAATGATTTGAGGTGGCTGGAACTCAACCACAACGATACAGAGAACTGTTTATTCTTTTATCTTACTGGAAAAAAAAGAAAGTGCAATGGAGACTAGATCACACTGTAGGAACCTGTCGACAATGTTGGCATTTTCCTCTCTTGGGGTGTGATTAGAAGTGAGGGAAGTGGAATTCAAATCCTCTGGGCCTCCCCCAGGAGTCTCTTAACAGTTAAAGCTTCCAAACTGTATTCATTCCATTCAATGAAATGGAATGAAATTTTCATTATTAAAATAGTATTACTTTTAGTTTTAGTACCATTCTTGAAGTACAATTTGGTACTTGATTACATGATATCTATTGGCTATTTTGATTCTTTCTTACTCCTAAGTAATATGTCCCTTATCGGATTGCAAAGGCCTTGAGGTCAAGGGTCCTTTTTAGTCTCATTCTCTTCTGTCTCTTCGACATTGTTTAGACACTTGGAAGATGCTAGAAAAAATAAAAATAAAATAAAATCCTCCTGTTTAATTTAGCAAGTATTTTAACTTTTCATATTTCAAGGGGTCTTGAATGACTCTTAAATGCAGTATATTATTCTGAGTGCAGAAGTGTAATAGAGAAAATATCAAAGTTATTTGCATTTTATGAACTGCAGGGGAGGCAGGAAGGCCTCAACAGCTAGGGAGGATTTAGCACAAAGTTGAAATGGCCCGACACCCCCTGTGTATATTGTACCAACCCAGATATAAAAGCCAGAATCCCAAGCAATGTTCAGAGCTAATTTGGCCTCACTTTATAATAAGCCCTATAAATCCTTGTAGTTTAGATTTAGTTCCTTAGGCCAAACACTCCAAGGTCCTTACTGTGGACAGCAGCTAGGCCTTTTGGGAACTTGGATCAGGCCTTCTGCAAATAATCAGACCAATAATCTGAAAAGAAATAGATTAGACAGAGAGGAGGGGAGGGAGAGAGAGAAAAACATCAATGTGAGATTGAAACATCAATTGGTTGCCTCTCATACTCCATGGGGGTTGAACCCTCAACTTAGGTATGTGCCCTGACCTGGAATCCAACAACCACCTTTTTGGTGTATGGGATGATGCTCCCTCCAACCATCCACCTGGCCAGGCCTGATTTTTTAAAATCTTTTTTAAAATATATTTTATTGATTTCAGAAAAGAAGGGAGAGGGAGAGAGAGAAAATTCAATGATGAGAGAGAATCACGGATCAGCTGCCTCCCGCACACCCCACACTGGGGATCAAGTCTGCAACCCAGGCATGTGCCCTGACTGAATGGAACAGTGACCTCCTGGTTCATAGGTCAGTGCTCAACCACCAAGTCAGGCCAGCCAGGCAGGCCAGATTTTCTTTTTAAAGCCATTTTATTTTTAGAGAACTTTCCACTTTTCTTAGTTATGCAGTCACGTTGGGGCACCTGCCAGAAAATCATTTTCCCTTTAAAAAAAAAAAAGAATGTGAATGCAGCCATTGAATTCAAAACAGATTTCCCATAGTGCAATCCCCTGGGCATTACAATTTGTGGCTGAAAGTTGACTGAAACGGAGGATCTAGAGTTACCTCTCCCCTCCCCCCACCCCACCCTCACCCCGCCCCCCGGATAAAATAGGATTAATAACCTGAAATCGTCAAGTCTCCAGGACCCGCGGGACAATCCCTCTTGCGCTGTAGGCTGCAGCTCCTGTAATTTTGGGAAAGACTGGCCCAGGCACTCTAAGCCCCGGGGAAGGCAGAGGGAAGGTGGTACCTGAGCAAGGTGTGAGCCATTCAGAGGCAGCCTGGGGCCGCCACTCACCTGGAGGAGGAGGAACTGGCGTCCAGACCCACCCGGACCCAGAGGAAACGCGAACCTCGGCCGGCCAGGTGAGGAAGGGAACGCCCGCCCCGTCGCCTCCGGAAGCGGGAGCAGCTCCCGATTACCAGCAGGGGCGGAGCCGGCCCGGGCCACCTGAGCCGAAGCGAAACTGTGGGGTCTGGTCGGTGCACCCAGAACCGGGAACTTAGACTCACCTGTGCGAGGGCCAGAGGCGGGGCCGGGCCAAAACTCACCTGCGCCCGCGGAAAACTGACCGGGAAGTAGCCC
>NW_005366214.1:3246622-3253765 GCF_000412655.1 Myotis brandtii
TGAGCTCTTCCAAGGCCCCGTGTACCTCTACTACGAGCTCACCAACTTCTACCAGAACAACCGGCGCTACGGCGTGTCCCGCGACGACGCGCAGCTGAGCGGGCTGCAGAGCGCCCTTCGCCACCCGGTCAACGAGTGCTTCCCCTACCAG
Source organism: Myotis brandtii (assembly GCF_000412655.1). NCBI lineage: Eukaryota > Metazoa > Chordata > Mammalia > Chiroptera > Vespertilionidae > Myotis > Myotis brandtii. The sequence goes on from NW_005366214.1 coordinate 3,246,774, forward strand.
TTCAGCGCCAAGGGCGTGCCCATCGCGCCCTGCGGCGCCATCGCCAACAGCCTCTTCAATGACACCTTCACGCTGTGGCACCAGCGCCTGCCTGGAGGGCCCTACGTCGAGGTGCCGCTCGACCGCACCGGCATCGCCTGGTGGACCGACTACCACGTCAAGTTCCACAACCCGCCGCTGGTGAACGGCAGCCTGGCGCTGGCTTTCAGGGGCACCACGCGCCCGCCCAACTGGCCCGTGCCGGTCTACCAGCTCAGCCCCGACCCCAACAACACCGGCTTCATCAACCAGGACTTCGTGGTGTGGATGCGCACGGCGGCGCTGCCCTGGTTCCGCAAGCTGTACGCGCGCATCCGCCAGGGCAACTACTCGGCCGGCCTGCCGCGCGGCAACTACCGCGTCAACATCACCTACAACTACCCGGTGCGCGCCTTCGGCGGCCACAAGCGCATCATCCTCAGCAACATCTCCTGGATGGGTGGCAAGAACCCCTTCTTGGGCATCGCCTACCTGGTCGTCGGGTCCCTCTGCATCCTCACGGGCTTTGTCATGCTGGTCGTCTACATTCGCTACCAGGACCAGAACGACGAGGCTGAGGACCAGGAGTGATACCTGCTTTCAAAGCATCCGTCCTGCTTCTTGCCAAAACTCTCTTGCAAGCTTCTCCCCCTCGCCCCTGCGCCCCTCACCCAGTTCCAACCTAGCCTCACTTTTCCTCCTGTGTGGATGAGGGGACCAGAGAGAGTAATTGCACCCTATTGGGGGCTACCAGACTTGTTGGGATGTTTGGGTTGTGGAATATGACCACCTTGCAAGATCTCCCCAGCTCCTTCACGATTTACCGAGTTGACGCGTTAGGTTTTAAGTTCTGTAGCATTTGAGAACGAAAGGGACAGTAGAGACTCCTTTTTCATCTATTTAATGAAGAGACAGAGACCTGGAGGTGTTAAATAACTCATTCAAGATCAGGCAGCTACTCTTTGGCTCCTGACTCTGATTCCGGAGCATTTACCACTACTACAGTGGTTTCATTCCTTTTTTGGCGGGGGTCGGGGTCGAGAGTGAAGCCCACAAATAGCCTGCAGAGATATGAAGATGTGGGGAAGACCATGCTGTTTAAAATGTAGGTAGATTAGGAGGCACCATCCCCAGCGATTCTAACACAATGAGGCCTCAGTGAGACCCTCGAAGCTGCGTTTTATCAAGCCCCTCTGGAGATTCCTCCTGAATCAGGAAACAAGTAGAATACTGATTGTTTCCCCGATTTCCCCCTGTGCCTGGGGCTGGGCCTGAAGCAATCCCCTGAGCCCAGCTGTTCAGGTAGTCCTTTATTCCCGGAGCCAGTGGCAACAGGTGTTGCAGGTTTGGTCTAGCACTCCTCCTTGAACCTGGAAGGGAACGTTTTAATCTTAGAATCAGGTAGCTGGATAGGATCTTAGAGGGAAAGTGATTTTTCTAAGTCTTATCTGTGTCTCCCAAGTTCTGACTCAGTTCTCTGGGTCATTAAATTATGTCTTATGCTTAAAGAGAAAGGGCTAAGTTCCTACCTTTTTCCTTAGGTCTAAGAAAAAAAACAACACTTTTTAATTTATGTTCTTCAATGGAGCTGGTTTGTTCCTACTAATTATGTTTAAATGAATGCTAAGGACTATACTAGTAGTCTTATGTAAGTAGAATCATATGAATTATTTGAACATTTGAGATGTTAAATTCTGACTACTCTAAAAATATCCTAATATATACAAAGTTATTCTAAGAAGCAAAAGAATTTTTAAAACACTTTTTTATGGCTAAGGAACTTAAGAAAAAAACACCTTAGTGATATCATGTTAACCAGTTTGCTGGCTGAAAGTGGTTATATGGTATTCTGTCAGTGTCTGCTCTTACAGCTCCTTCCCAGTTACTACTGGTTTTGCTCAGGCCTATAAAGCAATGCAAGGCCTTGGAGGAGTTTCCTTTTAGTAGTCAAAGAAATACTGAATTGTATTGAGTATTTAACATTAATTTTATATTACTCTAGTTCTTTAAAAAATAATGATGGGTGGATAGCATGCAAATTCATGACATCTGGTCAGATCTTCAGGAATGTGATTTCAGAGATTCTGTTCCACTACTTGCATAACAAATACATATATTTTAGCAATTCCAGGGTGTTGGTTTCCCAACACCCTGAAGGTGACACAATTGTATGTCAGATTTTAGGCTATGAAAATATGATCATTATATAGAGGAATTTTTATTTATTATGAATGTTTAATTCAGCAGCTCACTAGCTTAGTTAGCCCTTCTTTATGTTGGATAAGAGGATTTACTCCATTTTTTTTACTATGTGGCTGAGAGCAATAATGTATTTTGCTATCAGTTGTACAATATTCAGTCTATTGCTGTAAAATTTTAAGTGAGACTACAAAATGTAAGGTATCTGATTAAATCAGTGAATCAGGCCCTGTTCTCTGGGTTTTTGAAAAAGAATAAAGGTTATGTTTGTTTTACCTTTGTTATCGCGTTTGCTTAATGCTTTTGAACTATGATCTTAAAGGCACAAACAGTACCAACCTCTTTGCTCATTTATTATTAGCAGACTTAATATTGCAGCAAGAAAATCATCTTTGAGAATATGGCTCAAAGTGAACTCAATCTTTCAGTGCTAGCTACTTAAAACAATTTGAATTTATTTTAACATCAACATGTAGTATGAATTAAATGACCTTCAACAATCGTTTGAATTTGGTAAAATGTGGTCAATTTAAAAATATGTATTTAGTATTAAAAGTAATTAATGAATGTGACTATAGCAGTCTTATTCATATCTGCACATTACTCAAATTCTGAATTGCAATTATTTGTTAGGTATTTTGTACCACAAAACCTCAAACCTTAAAAACAAAAATGTGTGAAATATTTTCCTGTGCTGTAGCATTTTGTTTGCTATCTCAGGATTCTAGCCAGGCTTGAATTCTCTGTTGCCCAGTAAATGTGTCCTACCTTAATTGGTCTTCTGGGATGAGAAAAAAAAGTGAATCTCAATAATGGGACTGGAAATGTGCTTTGACCTATCTTGATAAAATAGAATGCAAAAAACAAAAACAAAACCAAACAACTAAGTGGCCAGTGGGAACTCCCAAAACATAATAATATAACAAAGATTTTCCATGTATCTCCAGAATCAAATCAACTAAAACAACAATTTACTGATTGTATTAAAAATCAGAGACAGCCTGGCCAATGTTGCTCAATGGTTGAGTCGCCCTATCAACCAGGAGGTCACGGTTTGATTCCTGGGTTGCCTGGTTGAAGGCTCTGTCCCCAACCAATTGATGATTCTCTCTCCCTCTCCCTTCCTCTCTGAAATCAATACAAATATATTTTTTTTAAATCAGAGACAAAATAATAATCTGAGATTTCCTTTAGTAACAAATGTCAATTAACTATATAACCACAGCCTTTTCTGCCTCGCTTTATTTTTTTATTCTTTATTTTTAAAAAATATATTGATTTCAGAGAGGAAGGGAGAGGGAGAGAGAGATAGAGATATCAATCATAAGAGAGAATCATTGATTGGCTGCCTCCTACATGTCCCCTATTGGGGATTGAGCCCTGACTGGGAATCCAACCATGACCTCCTGGTTCATAGGTCAATACTCAACCACTGAGCCACACCAGCCGGCTTCTGCCTCACTTTAAATCCATTGTTCCCTTCCTGTCATTGGTAATCTCAACAATCTTAAATTCTCTGAGTTATTGGTAGAGCTGCAATATAATCAATTTCTTACATGCCCTTGGATATAAGTCATCAGTTACTGTCATAACAGGAAATTCCCTCTTTATTTTTATCAGGCATTTCTTTGCATTCCAGATATTGTTTCTATAGCTAAAACATAGCTGACTCATTTTAGATAACAAATTTTTAAAAAAATTTTTTACTTCAGCCCCCTCAGAATAATTTTTCTTAATTTCCCTCTGACAAAAACAAAGTAGTTTTTAAAGTGTCATTAAGAAGGCCCTAGTGGCCGAAACCAGTTTGGCTCAGTGGATAGAGCGTCGGCCTGAGGACTGAAAGGTCCTGGGTTCGATTCCCGTCAAGGGCATGTAAGTGTCATTAAGAAGGCCCTAGTGAATCTGAAACACATTAAGGTCCTGAAGAGCTCTTACATGAAAGCAGCACCTTGTGTAAAGAATTTGCAAAAATGTTAACAGCGTTGACCATATACAGCCATCTCCCATAATTGCCCTAAGACTAACGATGTGTATTGAGGAAAGAATATTTCCCCATTGTTTTGGTACCTGTGCTGTGAGTCCCACCTTAGCATCATTGAGTAAATTAGATCACTGCAGCAAGCCAGTATCGGGGTTCAGAACCACTCACCCCAAGATGTGCCTTTGTAGTATGCAGATTGTTTTGAGCTAAAGACAGCTTTAGCCCGGACTCAAGAGAAACTTCTGCCCCTCAACTACCTAGAAGAACTTGAAATAGAGGCCTTGTCCAGAAGAGGGTAAAGGCCGGATCGATGGTGACAGAAGGAGATGTCACTGGGGGTGGTGAACACACAATACAATATACAGATAATATATTATAGAAATGTACACCTAAAACCTATATATAATTTGATTAACCAATGTCACCCCACAAATTTAACAAAAATTAACAAAATAAATAAGAGATGATCAGAGATGGCCTCTTTTGGCCTGTCTTTAGGATAGGGCAAATTTCTATTTAGTAAGCATGTTCTTAGCATTCTGCAGTGACTCTTTGAAGTCCCCCCCCACCCCGGGGGCACCTTACCTCATCTCTAGCTCAGGATGCCTTATACATCCTTGTTCTCTTTCTGTCTCTGAACCTCTCAGGCATGTGGAATCTATGACTCCCTCAGGTATGCAGGTTTCTCCTACAAATGTATGTGTTAAATTGGGTTATTTTCTCTTGCTAATCTGCCACCTGTCTTTTTGATCATTAGACCAGTCAAAAGAACCTTGTAGGTAGAGGAAAGTGTTTGTTTCTGCCCCACACTAGAATTTCTTTATTTCATGTATGTGGATGAGCAGATCACCAAAGGACAAATAATGTCCTGCAGCGGTGAAACCCAACATAGACTGTTTGGGAGTATAGAAAGATAGGTGAGGGCAAATAAAAGGGAAAGGTGAGGTTTGGAGCATGAGGCATTTTTCTGGGTTATCAAGGTGTACAGAAGGTGGGGGGGCGGGGGGCAGGGAAGGGAGCCCATTGCAGAGGGCAGAGCTCACCAGCAGACTCATGGATGACAAGGCCTTTGAGAAACTCAGTAAGCCAGAGGTGGGTCCCCTCCTTCTGAGCCCCTCAGCTTGTCTTTTTGATCCATATGAGTATGATTTATCTTTTTCCTTAGAAGCCAAGGTATCACTGTCAAGAACCTTCGCTAATAGCCTTGCCCTCCACATTGAGCATTAAAGTTCCCATTAAAGTGGCTGAAACCTTACATTGCTGATGAAAACTGTAAATGATATGTCATTAATAATGATACTTTGTTCTCTAAAAGGCCTTTGTTCTGAAAGTCCAAGGTGCTTAACACTATGTGGTCTCATTAATCTTACCCATCAAAACGCACAAGCTTTAGAAAGTCATCAAGACTGATGAAGTAGAAGCATATTCCTTTCTATTTTACTCAGTTTGGGTCAGAATTCTCTAGAACTAAACAGTGCTTTAAACAAGAACCTAACTTCTGGGTATGGCAGTGCTAGTAATTTCAACGGACCATTGAGTATTTTCAGTGAAAGACTTGATTAATTCTTCTTAGGATCTTAATAAGTAAAAAACATTTCCCATTCGTGTTGTAGAATCCAATGTGGAAAAGGCAACACTTCCCATTCATAGGAAGTGATGGAATGTAAGATACTTTTTACTATTTTCCTTCAGGGCTGTAGTGATTAAGAGTTATCTGTTATATCAACACTAGAGACCCAGTGCATGGATTTGTGCACCAATGTGGTCCCTTGGCGTGGCCTGCAGGGATCGGGCTGAAACTGGCATCCAACATCCCCTGAGGGATGTAGTAGTGTGCGAAGCAGGTGGCTGGGGAGGAGCCACTCCCGCTCATCCTGGCCCAGCTCATCACAGTCAGCTGAGCGGTGCTCCCACTGTGGGAATGCACTGACCCCCAGGGGGAAGCTCCTGCATTGAGTGTCTGCCCCCTGGTGGTCAGTGCATGTCATAAAGACTGGTCGACTGGTTGTTCGGTCATTTGGTCATTCAGTCACTTAGGCTTTTATATCTATAACTAGTGGCCCAGTGCACAAAATTTGTGCATGGGGTTGGGGGGGGGTCCCTCAGCCTAGCCTGCACCCTCTCCAACTGGGGACCCCTTGCTGCCTGCCTGCCTGATTGCCCCTAACCCTTCTGCCTGCCCGCCTGATCGCCCCTAACTTCTCTGCCTGCCTGATCACCCCTAACTGCCCTCCCTTGCCAGCCTGATCTCGCTCCCAACTGCCTTCCCCTGCTGTCCTGGTTGCCCCCAACTGCCCTCCCCTGCCAGCCTGATCTCGCCCCTAACTTCCCTCCCCTGCTGGCCTGGTTGCCCCCAAATGCCCTCCCCTGCTGACCTGATCTCGCCCCCAACGGCCCTCCCCAATGGCCTGATCTTGCCCCAAACTGCCTTCCCCTGCTGGCCTGACCGCCCCTAACAGCCTGTGCCTCAGCCCCCACCACCATGGCTTTGTCCTGAAAGAAGCTGGATGTCCAGAAGATGGCCAGTCAATCCGGTCTGATTAGCATATTACCCTTTTAGTAGTGTAGATAGATTATATAGGATAGGATTGCTTACATGGGGGGAAAAAGCCTTTTTCAGCAGGAGGAGATGTTCTAGGCAGACAAAAATACATAATCCCTGTATCTGGACTGATAGCCAGCCATATGCACTATACTGCCAAACTGGTCATTAAAAAATTGAACCACTTTCTTACACTTTACACCAAACAGCTGTTGCCCTTAAAACCCCTCCTCAGCCCCCACCTTAGGTTCT
>NW_005366214.1:3253861-3257506 GCF_000412655.1 Myotis brandtii
TAATGTAAATATCTGATATGCAGGATGGTCTTAGGCGACCCCCGTGAAAGGGTCGTTTGACCGCCAAAGGGGTCGCGACCCACAGGTTGAGAACCGCTGCCCTAGAAGAAAAGAGGTGTGGCTACTGGCCAGGTCCGGAGCAAAAGAGAGAGGCAAGTGCTGATCAACAGCTGCCACAGAGGCTATGGATCAGACCCTCCCTCTCTCTTTGGGCCTCTCTCTGGGCCTGACCTGCAGCCCCCTCAGCAGTCAGTGCTGGGTCGGGGCGCCCCAGCAACCCAGCACTGACTTCCGGTAGGTTAAGCCTTCAGTTGTTTTGGATGTTACAGACCCTGGGTTTTTATATATTAGGATAATAAAATCGTGATATGCTAATTAGACCGGATATCCTTCCAGGACGAAGCCGGGGCTAGGCCCTGGGGCTACAAGGGAGGGATCCAGGCAGCCCTGGCTGTGAAAGCCTACTTTTGCACAAATTTCATTCATTGTGCCTCTAGTATATAGATAATTTGCCTTAAAAAAATCTGAATTATGATATTTCTCCAATTTACTTAGGCAGATTAGCTCATGTACTCACTTCCATGAATCTGTGAAAACATTATCGAACATTGCACATATAAATGGTAGAATCTGTATCTCCATCCTAACTCCTCCCCAAGCTCATATTTCCAACAGCCTCTGCAACACACCTAAATTTCCTGTAGGCAGAGTAAGCTCCATGTGGTCAGCACGAAACTCTCTGACCTCTCCCCCAAAGCCATTCTTACAAGAACAGTCTCTGTTGCTCTCAATCACCCAGACCCCAAGCCTGGCCTGCCTCCTTGAATCCTCTTCTGTTTCTTTCCAAGTCCAGATTGGATGTGGTTCTATATCCCAAAGGCAGTTTCATTCAGGTTTCTCTCTGTCACTGCTCTGGCCTGGGGCTTTGTTATTTCTTATCTGGAAGCTGAAGGAGCCTCCTAATTGGGCTCCAGTTCGTTCTTCACATCCCAGCCACAGTGAGTTAGCCAAAACATTAGGTTACCCTCAACTTAAAATCTCTCATTCCATGCACAGCCTATAGGACAAAGTCTACATTTCTTAGAAGAGCCTATAAGATCTTCATGGTTGATCTTGTTCTAAATCTTCATCTCTTTTTCCTCCAAGGCCCCTCAAAACCCAGCCATATTGAATGATTTGAATGCCTGAACCCAACATCCCCTTATGTCTTTGCCTGTGCTGGTCTCACTCATCCACCTGACTGCCCAAATCTCCCCATCCATCCTCAAGGCTATGCTCAGAGTTTGTGTCCTCCATCCTCTGTGAAGCACACTGCAGGCCCTCCTGACCTCCTCCACTCCCTGGCCTCAGCCGGCTCTTCCCTTTGTGCGTATCCCATTCCTCTCTGGCAGCACTTACTGTGCTGCCTGGAAACTGCTTATTGCTTATCTAGCTCCATATCCAGACTGTTAGGTCTTTGAGAGCTGAGGATTCTTTTTTTCATTCATCTTCATCATTGCCAGCGCCAAGTTGAGTGACCAGCACATGGTGGGTTCACAAACATTTGTTGAATGATTATTAGGAAACCAACGATTCCATTACTTTCCTACCACTCCACATATGATTTCTTACAATATAGTTGGGTGCATAGGAAATAACTGAGAAAACAAAGAAGACATGGAGATGACACCTTAAACACTTCAAAATCCTCCAGTAAGGACTGCTGGGGAGGCACACATATTCTTAACAGCGTGGAAATGCTGAGCTTAAAGTTCCCACTGGAAAGTTCTTCCATGTGTAACCAGGTTTTCCTCCATAAACTAATTTGCAGAAATGAATAGCAGTTGGGTTACATTAATCTATTAATCACGGGGACAGTTACTTAATAGGCAAAGGTAATCAATGTCGTTCCTATTAAACTGCAGTGAGTTAATGGAATGTTTACACTCTTGTGGTGCTCCTTTTTACTTTCTGCAGCGCTAAATAATAACATGTAAATGAACACCGCTTCTCTTGGCCAGATAACTACCCCAGAACCCATTTAAATAAAAATAACATTTGCAGAGAAAGGTCCAGAAAGGAAAGCAAATGAATAAATAAATAAATAAAAACATAATGAACACCGCTTCTCTTGGCCAGATAACTACCCCAGAACCCATTTAAATAAAAATAACATTTGCAGAGAAAGGTCCAGCAGGGAAAGCAAATGAATAAATAAATAAATAAATAAATAAATAAATAAATACATAAATAAAAGGAAACACTCGCCGTCCCATTTGCCGACTGGTGTTTGGTTCATAACACTTGGCACATCTTGGTATCTACATAATAGCCGTTTTAGAACCATAAATAATATTTAACAGAGGTCACCCCCTAGTTATTTAAGTTTAGGGGTTTGTTTCCCTGAGCACGAAGTAGCTATGAATGAATTATGTTTAGTCTGATCTGCCACAGAAGGGCCATAAACCTGCAAGTCACAGCAAACTGTGGAATATTACTCCAATACGTCAGGAAAATTGTACATGTAAAAGAGTAATGCATGATAAGGGAAAGGGATTTTTTTTTTAAGTAATATATGTTACTGGGCAGGAGCTATAAAATGTTGTTATGTTAAACTTTCCTCTGATTCTGGAAAACAAGTTAAGAAACAGCTTTGCATCGTCAGCCCTAAGCCAGCAACGCGGGCGCTGGCACCAGAGAAAGGGCAGAGGACGGAGAGTGCGGCCCAAGTCAGGAACAGTTTCTCTCCCGAGGTCCCAGCACCTCAAAACGATGAAAGCAAACAAAAGCTGCAAAGACACAAGAGGTGGTTTTGCAAACTTCCCTGCCAGTGACTCCTAGGCAAGTGTTTCTGTAGATACTCCGAAGTGAGGGTAGAGATAGTTTTTAGTGTTAAGGTGCAATTCACTCTTAAAATTAAACCTAGCTAAAACTCTGAAATAAAATTGTTAAGCACTTAACCATGCACTAGACAATATGTTAAGCAATTTCCCTCGGTTTTCTCATTTAATTTTGCCAACCCTAATATCATCCCCATTTTGCAAATGTAGACACAGAGGTCTGGAAAAATCAACTGGTCCGAGGTGACACATTTGGCGAGAGACAGCCAGGATTGCAGCCGGGGTCAGTGTGGCTGCAACACTTCCTGCTATTCAGTCAATAGTGACACTTTCCAGACAATGTTCTAAACACCTACATTACCACATTGTCATCCTGTGAAATAGATACTATTAACTCTATGCCACAGTTGAGGAAGCTGACCCTCAGAGAGGTTAAGTAGCCAGCATAGGTGGTAACTGACAGCCACAATTCAAACCAGCTCGTCAGACTGAGGGACCATACTGAGACACTTGACTTAGAATCCTATATGAATATTAAGATTAATCTGCCCTGGCTGGTGTGGCTCAATGGATAGAGCATCGGCCTGCATACAGAAGGGTCACAGGTTCGATTCCTGGTCAAGGGCACATACTTGAGTTGCAGATTCAGTCCCCACCTTCTCTGGGGATTGAACCTGCAACTTGGGTTGCACGCCGGGGCATGTGCAGGAGGCAATCCACAGATGTGTCTCTCATATCGATGTTTCTCTATCTCTCGTCTGTCTCTCTCCAAAAAAGCATGGAAAAAGAAATTCTCAGGTGAGGATTAACAAAACAAACAAACAAA
>NW_005366214.1:3258637-3261215 GCF_000412655.1 Myotis brandtii
TGGCTGTTGGGCGGGGGCGGGGGGGGGGGGTCTGCAGAGCTGGGAAGAGGAGGCTTCCACTCTGCCATCTGGCGCCCCGAAGTCACCTTGTTGTGGCCCTGCTGACCCTGCCAAGGACTGTGACCAGAGGAAGCCTGACACTAGAGATGCGGCTGGTGGTGTGCGGTTTCTCAGGTTGACGCGGGTCCAACCTGAAATGGGAATCTTGCTTCGAAAGATGTGCACTACTGCCCTCCGCTGGACGGAGACAGAATCACCAGCATTTAACTACCTCTGTGCCTAAGTGGGAAGGGGGCAGGGGGGATCTGTTTTTATGAGATTGTGTACGACCATGTGAACCACTAGCTTCAAAAATTAAAGTTCCCGAGAGTAAATAAAAAATGAATGCTTATAAATTGCATAATAATTCTGTGAGTTTTAATACATTCGTTTTTAGTGTTAAGGTGCAATTTACTTTTAAAATTAAACCTAGCTAAAACTCTGAAATGAAATTGTTAAGCACTTAACCATGCACTAGACGATATGTTAAGCAATTTCCCTCGGTTTTCTCGTTTAATTTTGCCAACCCTAATATCATCCCCATTTTGCATTTAATTAATCTATCAAAAAAAGAAACTGGCATGCTTTCTTTTAATTTTTATTCAAATAATATAGAATATTTTCTTCAAATATAGTTCTAGTGGTTACCACCAATTTAAGATTTTTTTTCCTCTAAAAAACCCTCTGTTTATTTTAAAGCTGTGTCATAAAGGAAAGATTCCTGATGCTAATGGTGGAAAAGTGTGTCAGCTACTTTGTTTTAACCTTAAGCACAAAAAAATGAAAAAGACGGCTACTATTCTTCTTTTTACCAAATAACTTTGTCAAGTAGGCATGGATATATTATTTTATATTAGAAATTGTGTGTGTGTGTGTGTGTGTGTGTGTGTGTAATGAAAGACTGTTGCCAGGCACCTCTCCTGGGAATATGAAATTGCCTCACAGGCTTGCTAGTCTGACAAATAATAACCTGTCAATGGCCACTTCTTTCAAGAAGCAAACCTCTAAGCCAGTCAGAGAAAGACAAGTATCACATGAACTCACTCATCTGTGGATTCTAATGGACAAAACAAACTGATGAACAAAATAGATCCAGAGACACTGCCGGGGCATGTGCAGGAGGCAATCCATGGATGTGTCTCTCACATCGATGTTTCTCTATCTCTTGTCTGTCTCTCTCCAAAAATGCATGGAAAACGAAATTCTCAGGTGAGGATTAACAAAACAAACAAACAAAAAATGATCAATTTATTGAGGAACAGGAAAAAACAAGACACCCCTGAGAAAGAAGAACAGGGGTTGGAATCCCGCTTGACCCACAGGAAATGAAGATTTACTATAAAGTTTCAGCAATTTACACCGGGTGATTTTAGGACAGGGATAGACAACTGGACCCATGGGACAGAAGAGACAAGGAATCATCCTAAGATGAAAAGCTCAGAAAGGGTTACAGTTTAGGAGAGTGGTTACCTCTGAGAGAGACAGAAGCAAATGGAAGGAAGCAAGGGCAGGCACCGAAGGTATTGGTAACACTCTATTGCTTAAAGGGGAAGGCGGAACTCTGGTGTCCATTGTGCAATTATGGCTGAAATTGTGCGTATAGCACAGGATTGACGAAAATACTAACAGCCTGGGCACTTCACCCTGCTCTAGAGGAAAGCATGGCCAGGGTTCTAAGACCAACTACACCTTCATGACAGTTTTATTTTTATTTATTCTATTTTACTTATTTATTTAAATTGCTTAATTTACTTAAAAAATTGTTCATGACAGCTTTCTATTCTATTCCGTTCTGTGGTGTTTTCAGGGCTTCTCCAGACTCAAGTAATGCACAAGGTCAGACTAAGTCACCCTGAAGCATCTGTCACCTCGTTAAGGACCTTGGAGAAGTTTTCCTTTTAGCATTTTCTTTAAATTGACTAATAAAAATGATATTAGATGGATTGCTGCCCAACGTACTCCATTTCAACGGAAAGTTTAGGAACACAGGCGCCTCTGCTGGTCAGTCTCCAGGGAATTCTGGTGGGTCCTGCGTTCCCAATTTGTCCAAATACTCTATTAGGTTGGGGAGGATGAAGAGGCAGTTTTCGGAGCAGTGGTTCTCAACCTTCCTAATGCCGTGACCCTTTAATACAGTTCCTCATGTTGTGGTGACCCCCAATTTCATTGTTACAAATTGAACATAATTAAAGCATAGTGATTAATCACAAAAACAATATGTAATTATATATGTATTTTCCAGTGGTCTTAGGCAACCCCTGTGAAAGGGTCGTTCGACCCCCAAAGGGGTCGCGACCCACAGGTTGAGAACCGCTTGGAGGATCCATAGGACCAAAGCCTCCCATCACCTCTTAGACGGCGGTTCCTCCTGTTTCCTGCATTGAAGTGCAGAAATCTTGGGAAGGAAATGCGTGGCATTTGAACCACATTCCCTCGAGTTTTTTGCAAAGGTGAGCTCAAGCAGGCGAGCAGTGGGGTTCTGTCTCAGACTCTCACATTTTCCCTGTGTCTCACACCCCAGGGCTGGAGGTGGCTGTTG
>NW_005366214.1:3262629-3293249 GCF_000412655.1 Myotis brandtii
TTCCTAATGCCGCGGCCCTTTAATACAGTTCCTCATGTTGTGGTGACCCCCAACCATAAAATTATTTTCGTTGCTACTTCATAACTGTAATTTTGCTACTGTTATGAATCGTAATGTAAATATCTGATATGCAGGATGTATTTTCATTGTTACAAATTGAACATAATTAAAGCATAGTGATTAATCACAAAAACAATATGTAATTATGTATGTGTTTTCCGATGGTCTTAGGCAACCCCTGTGAAAGGGTCGTTCGACCCCCAAAGGGGTTGCGACCCACAGGTTGAGAACCGCTGCTTTAGAGTCTCTCATAAAGGAAACTAATATACTCACTCAGGATCCTATGAATTGCTTATATGAAACAGTAATTCAAGTGTGGATGATTTTAAACTTTGCTTATTTTTTTGAGGTTGATCACCAAACCTAAAAAATAGAAGTAGAAATTTTGTAAAATATTTAAAAATCTTGTCTACATGAATCTTGTACCATGTTTAGATACTGAAATGCCATATTTCTTCCATACTAAGATGCACCCCCTCCCCCCGCAACACACACACACATTAGGATGTATCTCAAATTCCTCGCTTAGACGTACTGTCAGTCAGGTGACCACTGTCATGCTGTTGTCCTTGTGCTGCCCTGTCATTGTATTTGGGGGCAACACACTGCATTATGTACAATCACAGAGACATTGAAGATTCTATCTCCAGAGGGATTTGGAAGAGTATTAGGAGAAACTTAGCCAATTTATTATATATATATATCCTTTTTACATTTGCACCAGTGAGTGACATGATAAAAATCTATCTGAATAAGTATAAAAGAATCCTTTTAATCAGGATAAAATAGAAAACTTTAAATGCCAGAAATGATTAGGTCCTATTTTAATTGGCAGCATTTTTTTTCTTAAAAAATATGGTGCATAAAACAATGGTACATGTTATGATTGATGGCTTCTTCAATTCGGTGAATTATAAAGTATAATAACAGGGCAGTGGAAAGAATGCTTGCCTCTGAGTTCAAAACCAGATGACATCAGATGGCATTCACGGCAACGGCATATTCACTCAATTTCCACAGTCTGCACCATCAATCAATTTTGAGAAGGAAATGGAATTTTAGAAATTCTCTCACTCCCCTCATGTACCCAAATACTAGAAGAATAAAATGATGTGTCACATGCCAGCATAGGTCAGCCCCGCGGCCTTCAGCATCTCACTATAATGATTGGCTACAAGCCAACACCTTTCCGGATCACAAAGAGGATAGGTGAGGGGCTCTGAGATCAAAGCCAGCACGTAGCTATCCGCAGCCCGTGTCACATGCCTCACTGGAAGGATGCACAGGGGGGATAGAGTGTCAGAAGAGTGAGAATATTGAAGCATCTTTCTCGGTCCCTGAGGTCTACTTTGGACCAGGAAGCTTTGCTGAATAGACATACATCATGGCTCTGTATAGTGCATCTCTCTGTGCTCTCTCGATATGAGTTGTATGTGAGTGTGTGAAGTTGACGACCAAATATAAATCAGAGTTATTTCTGTTGACAGAAAATAAAGTGAGACCATCAGACATACTCAGAGCCAATAGCTGCTTTCATGTTTTGCAAAGTTATAGGGAAAAGATGTCTTCCATTATTGTGACTGTCTTGTCAGAGCTAAGACCGAGCCAATGTAGAAATTTTGTAAAATATTTAAAAATCTTGTCTACATGAATCTTGTACCATGTTTAGATACTGAAATGCCATATTTCTTCCATACTAAGATGCATCCTCCCCCCAACACACACACACATTAGGATGTATCTCAAATTCCTGGCTTCTCACTACCCGTAGCATCTTACGATTGCTGTCGCTTAGAGGTACTGTCAGCCAGGTGACCACTGTCATGCTGTTGTCCTTGAGCTGCTCTGTCACTGTATTTGGGGCAACGCACTGCATTATGTACAATCACAGAGACATTGAAGATTCTGTCTCCAGAGGGATTTGGAAGAGTATTAGAAGAAACTTAGCCAGTTTATTTTACATATCTATTTCCTTTTTACATTTGCACCAGTGAGTGACATAATAAAAATCTATCTGAATAAGTATAAAAGAATCCTTTTAATCAGGATGAAACAGAAAACTTTAAATGCCAGAAATGATTAGGTCCCATTTTAATTGGCAGCATTTTTTTTCTTAGTGGTGCATAAAACAATGGTACATTATGATTGATGGCTTCTTCAATTCGGTGAATTATAAAGTATAATAACAGGGCAGTGGAAAGAATGCTTGCCTCTGAGTTCAAAACCAGATGACATCAGATGGCATTCACGGCAACGGCATATTCACTCAATTTCCACAGTCTGCACCATCAATCAATTTTGAGAAGGAAATGGAATTTTAGAAATTCTCTCACTCCCCTCATGTACCCAAATACTAGAAGAATAAAATGATGTGTCACATGCCAGCATAGGTCAGCCCCGCGGCCTTCAGCATCTCACTATAATGATTGGCTACAAGCCAACACCTTTCCGGATCACAAAGAGGATAGGTGAGGGGCTCTGAGATCAAAGCCAGCACGTAGCTATCCGCAGCCCGTGTCACATGCCTCACTGGAAGGATGCACAGGGGGGATAGAGTGTCAGAAGAGTGAGAATATTGAAGCATCTTTCTCGGTCCCTGAGGTCTACTTTGGACCAGGAAGCTTTGCTGAATAGACATACATCATGGCTCTGTATAGTGCATCTCTCTGTGCTCTCTCGATATGAGTTGTATGTGAGTGTGTGAAGTTGACGACCAAATATAAATCAGAGTTATTTCTGTTGACAGGAAATAAAGTGAGACCATCAGACATACTCAGAGCCAATAGCTGCTTTCATGTTTTGCAAAGTTATAGGGAAAAGATGTCTTCCATTATTGTGACTGTCTTGTCAGAGCTAAGACCGAGCCAATTCCATTCCAACTCAGCTCTTTTTTCCACCAAGAATGGAAACCAGATAGTGATAAAACATTGCCAAGGGAGACGCCCAAATAAAAGCCTCCCAGTCAATTTAGACTCCACTCAGTTGAGGACTTCCTTCAACCCCATTCTCCACCACCCTGTTCAAGGAATCAGGCTTTTTGTTTTTCCTTTAAAAATTGTGTTTCTTGCCAGCCGGCATGACTCGGTTGTTGAGCATCGACCTATGAACCAGGAGGCCACAGTCCTATTCTGGGTTAGGCACACGCCCTGGTTGCGGGCTCCATCTCCAGTAAGGGGCGTGCTGGAGGCAGCCGATCAATGATTCTCTCTCATCATTGATGTTTCTATCACTCCCTTTCCCTTCCTCTCTGAAATCAATAAAAATATATTACAAATTGTGTTTCTTGTTCCCCATCACCTATCTCCACCTCCTCACCTCTTACCCTAGGCTCCATTTCAGCAAAGCTCATAGAATAAAAAAAATTTTTTAATGTACACAGACTCTTACACCAATGTTTAGGTCTCTAGTAGTACAAAATGTACACGAATATGGGAAACAGCAGGTTTATAGATGCCTCAGGCATAGAAAGTCGATTCCTGTTACCTGTTCTCCTGAGACCATTCCTTTTCTGGCCCTTTGAAAACTACGTTTCCATCTGCCCTCCCTGGGGTCCAGGAGGCTTGTTTCAGCCCCATCCAGCTACTGGCGCAAGACACTCGCAAACAATTCTCGTGATGGTATTTCCCTGCAATGAACTCCATCCTTTCTGCACCCCTGCTTTCATGTTTTGCAAAGTTATAGGGAAAAGATGTCTTCCATTATTGTGACTGTCTTGTCAGAGCTAAGACCGAGCCAATTCCATTCCAACTCAGCTCTTTTTTCCACCAAGAATGGAAACCAGATAGTGATAAAACATTGCCAAGGGAGACGCCCAAATAAAAGCCTCCCAGTCAATTTAGACTCCACTCAGTTGAGGACTTCCTTCAACCCCATTCTCCACCACCCTGTTCAAGGAATCAGGCTTTTTGTTTTTCCTTTAAAAATTGTGTTTCTTGCCAGCCGGCATGACTCGGTGGTTGAGCATCGACCTATGAACCAGGAGGCCACAGTTCTATTCTGGGTTAGGCACATGCCCTGGTTGTGGGTTCCATCTCCAGTAAGGGGCGTGCTGGAGGCAGCCGATCAATGAGTCTCTCTCACCATTGATGTTTCTATCACTCCCTTTCCCTTCCTCTCTGAAATCAATAAAAATATATTACAAATTGTGTTTCTTGTTCCCCATCACCTATCTCCACCTCCTCACCTCTTACCCTAGGCTCCATTTCAGCAAAGCTCATAGAATAAAAAAAATTTTTTAATGTACACAGACTCTTACACCAATGTTTAGGTCTCTAGTAGTATAAAATGTACACGAATATGGGAAACAGCAGGTTTATAGATGCCTCAGGCATAGAAAGTCGATTCCTGTTACCTGTTCTCCTGAGACCATTCCTTTTCTGGCCCTTTGAAAACTACGTTTCCATCTGCCCTCCCTGGGGTCCAGGAGGCTTGTTTCAGCCCCATCCAGCTACTGGCGCAAGACACTCGCAAACAATTCTCGTGATGGTATTTCCCTGCAATGAACTCCATCCTTTCTGCACCCTCAAAAGTTCCTTAAGTTTGAAAACTTTCTCTCCTGCTGGCTTTATGCAGCTTCAGGGGCTCTTCGGCACTGCAGACTCTCTGGATCTATAATTTTCCTAAAAGCCTTAGGCCTTGTCCAGCCTGTGTGGGTCAGTGATTGAGCGTGGACCCGTGAACCAGGAGGTCATGGTTCAATTCCTGATCAGGGCACATGCCTGGGTTTCTGGACTGGATCCCCCAGTAGGGGGCGCACGGAAAGCAGCCAATAAACGATCCCCTCTCATCTTTGATGTTTCTACCTCTCTCCCTTCCTCTCTCTGAAATAATAATGAAAAAAACATATAAAATATTTAAAAGCCTTAATCTTTTTAAAAACTCTCCCCCTATCCTGGAGCACCCCCTTTTTGAGTTCTTGGGGCTATAGTCCTGGAGCTCTCTCGATACTTTATCCTAGCACAAAGTCTCATCCTAGGCAGACATAACACAGAACACTAAGGTAGCAATTTTTCAGTTTTATGTTTTCAAGTCCAGACTAAAATTATTCTCAATTCACAGATGATTTTGAGCGGGGAAGACCTGAAGGCGCTTGGAGTGGCAGAGTGGTGCGTAACACAGACAAGCACTGGCTTGGGAGGCGGAGACCCTGGGTATGGTCACATTTCTGTCACTACCTGAGCATGTGACTTGGACAAGTCACTGAATGTTTTGTGCCTCCTCCTCTGTAAAGGAGGCTATCGGACTAAGCCGTTGGATTCCTTTTCAGTGATAGAATTCTGTGACTTGGGATTTAGATGGAAAATTTTACAGTGGACTGGACATAGGACTCGTTTTTTTTTTGTTTTGTTTTAATGTTGGAGCATTAATCATTTCCCTGAGATGTCTTCTGTGGATTATTTCTTTCCATGAGCTGCTACATGCATTTGATTTCCTGATGTGTGAGGGAAGTACATATAAAAATATTTAAAAGCCTTAATCTTTTTAAAAGCTCTCCCCCTATCCTGGAGCACCCCCTTTTCGAGTTCTTGGGGCTGTAATCCTGGAGCTCTCTCGATACTTCATCCTAGCACAAAGTCTCATCCTAGGCAGACATAACACAGAACACTAAGGTAGCAATTTTTCAGTTTTATGTTTTCAAGTCCAGACTAAAATTATTCTAAATTCACAGATGATTTTGAGTGGGGAAGAACTGAAGGTGCTTGGAGTGGCAGAATGGTGCGTGACACAGACAAGCACTGGCTTGGGAGGCGGAGATCCTGAGTATGGTCACATTTCTGTCACTACCTGAGCATGTGACTTGGACAAGTCACTGAATGTTTTGTGCCTCCTCCTCTGTAAAGGAGGCTATCGGACTAAGCCGTTGGATTCCTTTTCAGTGATAGAATTCTGTGACTTGGGATTTAGATGGAAAATTTTACAGTGGACTGGACATAGGACTCGTTTTTTTTGTTTTAATGTTGGAGCATTAATCATTTCCCTGAAATGTCTTCTGTGGATTATTTCTTTCCATGAGCTGCTACATGCATTTGATTTCTTGACGTGTGAGGGAAGTTCAGGGTCAAACAAGTTAAAATACAGATTCCTTCTTGCAGGACTTTTCAGAACCTTTAAAATGCTAATGTGCTTATGAATCTCCAGGAAGGAGATCCAGTGTCCCAAAACTCTGCAAATATATGTGAACAAGTACTTCTTTTTGTTCCAACACCATTTACCATCTTACAGACATGGGGTTCCACATAAGGCATCTTGGAGAACGGTGCCCCAGGAATGGTTACTTAAAGAGAAATGAAACTGTCAAAATTGCAAGAGTTCATAACAGAAGAAAGTCCTATTCCTTTAAAATGTGATAAAATTGAAAAATGTTGAAGATTATATTGAGGTTTATTTTGGGCTTGGTTCCTCCCAGTGTCAACTTCTAAACCTTTTTAAAAATGATAGGCTTATTCAGTCCCAGCGTGGAGGGGAGAAGGAGCATTGGATGGCTTTAGTGATCTTAACCCTTTTTGTATTCCAATCCCAGCCTGACCTGCACTTCCCCATTCCTCCTTATTCTCTGCACCAACACGGACACTTTTAAAATGCACACTGAGCCTGCATCACGGGATAGCTAAAACCCAAGGAATCCAAGCCTCTATGTTTCACTGCCAAGCCCTGTTCCAAAAAGTTCACTGATCTTTGAAATCAGCTAGCCCCTCAACCCACTGAAGGGGGTCAGAAGAGTTAAAAGATTCCAGATGGGGCCAGAGCAGCCTCTCCAATTTCTTCCACCTCTGTTGCTCATTCAGGGTGTGACCTGCACAGGTCACTAAACCTCTATGTGCTTTCAACTCCCCATTTATAAAACTTGGCCGATACATATTGATTTTTAGGATGTTTAGAGACACTTGAAGTCACTTACAAAGAGCAAATTCCCCACCTGATTTTTGTGTGTTATTACCAGAGGAGGCCATAGGCACAATTCAACTACCAGGAAACGTCAACAAATAAGAAATTGACCAAATCTTAGCTCTAGAGCCTCCCCCGACACCCCCCCCCCCCCCGCTACCCAATTAAATCTACACATTCACACTGGACAGCATCTAGTTTATAAAGGCAAATATTTAATTAGCGGGACCCTAGGACTGCCAGTGCAACTTCTAACACATGTAACAAGAGACCCTGCACTTGAGAAACAAACCCTGTAAACTTAAACTACTGCAAAATTATAAAGTTTAACATAAAAAATGGAAAATCTTTAAATAGCTGGTTTGTGCAATATTCTTAACAGACAAGACTGCCACACAATGGAACTGTGTAACTGCTAGCAGCAGGCACTCCGGGAAGATAAAATAAACTGGCTTTATGGACCCGGGGAATTGATTTTTAATGAGATTCTGCTTGGCGGTAATGGCATCCTGAGAGGGTGATCCAGTTTCCATGGCCTCTGGTATACAGTTATAAGGTGCAGAGCAAGGACTTGGCTAAACAATGCCCATGCATGTGACTTTTAGTGCACGTGATTAAATAAAATAAGGATGTTGTTCTAAGACACACTCCAGAAAGTGCATGGGCATGTGTGTGCACGTGTGCTTGCGCACAGGCTACTATACCTTCCGACACTTTTCCTAAGACATTACCTGCTTGTATATTCTGAATTTTAGGGGACTAAGTACCTTGAAATTATATGCATATGTTTAATACTGGTATTTCTCTACCAGACTGTAAGGACCCCTAAATTATTAGATAGACTTGACTGATTCTTTCATACTCCATAACCTAGGTTCCCTGCTGATATACATGTTTATATGCATAGCAGTGCATGTGGACAAGGAGAGGTATAAGTATAGATAGAGCTATGCAGGCTATAGAATGGAAAAAGTAGAAGAACATATTGGTTAAGAGCTTCAGCTTTGAATCTTGCCTCTACCACTCTTTAGCTGTGTGTCCTTTGGCACATTAACTAAGTTCTCTGAGCCCCAGTTGTATCTTCAATAAAATGTGGACAAAATACCTTTGTCACAGGGTTGTACTAAAGATTAAATGATGCAGAGACACATAACAATTTAGATGAATCTTAGTAATATAATATAAAGTGAAAAAAGTAAATCCCAAAGTATTATGTATAGCATATTTCTTCATAAAGTTAAAGGTAAGTGACATTTAAATCTATATGTGCAAGAATTCACGTAGCATTAATAAAAATGTATGTAAAAAGACAATAAAAGGGCCCTGGTGTGCTCAGTGGTTAGAGTGTCAGCCTGCACACTGAAGGGTCATGGGTTCACTTTCTGGTACCTGGGTTGTGGGTTTAATCCCCAACCCCTGTCGGGGCTCATTCTGGAGGCAACCAATCAATGTGTCTCTCTCACATCAATGTTTCTCTCTCTCTCTCTCTCTCTCTCTCTCTCTCTCTTTCTCTCTCACCCCTACCTCCCTTCCACTCTATCTAAAAATCAATAGAAAAAATATCCTCTGGTGAAGATTAACAAAAAGAAAGGGAATTATAAACACAGAGTTCAGGATAATGATTACTTTGAGTGGGGGAGAGGTAGGAGAATAGGAGATAGGATCACATAACTAGATAACAGGTTCTAGTCAAGGTTCTAGTCTGTGTTTGGGTGGTGGGCTTGCAAGTACATATTATAAATAAGAATAACTAGCTAATTAAATAAAATTATCCATGCATGGGCTAATTATGAGAATGTGTCATAAGTCAAGGAATATGACTAATACAGTTCTATGTCCTGGAGAGTCAAAGAAAAAAAAGATTAAATGAGATAATATTTAATTATGGGAAAAAGCACAGTGCTTGGTACATAGTAAGCACTCAAGAGAATTTTAGATAGCTAGCTAGGTATTTCTACATATATCTACATACATTCTCTTCTTTAATGAGTTTAACTTCCCCCAGCATCATTAATGTCCCCTTATATTGCCTATTTCTTGATTTCTTCATCCATTTTTTTCCTAATATATCTTTTGTATTTCCAATATCCTCAACTTTTTAATTCTTAAAAACTCTGAGGTGTAATTTTTACACAATATCAGGTACAGATGTTAGGTGTTCAGTTTGCTGTATTTTGTCCATTGTATTCACAAACACAACTATCATTCAAAACAAGATATTGACTATTTTCATCACCTCCCCCCCAAAAAAGTTCCTTAGTGACCCTTCCCATTCACTATCCACCTGCCAGAGGCAACCTCTTTTTGACTTCTGACTTCTGTCATTATAGGTTAGTTTTGCCTGTGTATGGTCTTCATACAGATGAATCATACAGTATATACTCTTTCCAATCCAGCCTTCTTTGATCAACCTAATGTTTTTGAGATTCTCCATATTGTATCAGTCACTCATTTGTTATTGCTGGGAAGTATTCTGTTGTATGAATATGCTATAATGTGATTATCCTTTCTCCTGTGGATGGACATCTGGGTTGTTTTCAATTTGGAGCTATTATGAGTAATGCTGCTATGAACATTCCTATATGATTATTTTTGTAGACATATCTTTTGCTTTCTCTTGGGTAATACTGCAGAGTGGAATTGCTGAGTTGTAGGGTAGATGCTTGCTTATCTTTTTGAGAAACTGCCAATTGTTCAAAGAGGTTGAATCATTTCAAATTTCTAAGTTTCTAACATCCAACTCACTTGAAAGCTGACTGGCCACACCAACAATGACCCATTTGTGTCAGGTCTGTGTCTTTTGTCAACTCCAAAAGGATTCCCAGGCCAGGAAAACAATATTTTTCAAAAGAAGTGAATGTAAATGGCAAAAGATGAATTTAACTTGTCTGATGATAGAATGTACAAAATCAGAGCCGCAAGAAAGCATTTCCCTGCTGATTCAGGCCATGAAACAAATCATTTTTAAGAATACTACGTGGGTGAAGTGTGAGCCTAAATCATAGGTTCCCCAGCTGGGTGGGTGCCCCTTTCTGCTATTGGCATCCACAAATAGACCAGATCTATTTGGGGAAGGGGTGGGTGACTGATGGTAGGGTTATTAATTGCCTTCCATTGGCTGGTTGATTTAGCTGTAAAGAGAAAGACCTGCCCTAGCCCCAAAGAGCTTACATCTGTTTCTCATACAGCTCAGCCACCCATGCTGCTCCAACCATCCCCTACTGTTGGCCAGGCTACCACTTTATTGATTTTTCCCTGCCCTTTAAAAAAGATGAAAGTTCCTAAAAGCTTTTTGCATGCAAGTATGTGTGTTTGTATGCATGCACATGTGTATGTTGGCGAAAGCAATGGTATAGGTTAACAAACTAAGCAGCAGCTAGGGGAGCCACCTGGTTTGGGTTTTGTTTTGTTTTGTTTTGTTTGTTGTTAATCAATGACTCTAGGATTGTGCACCCCCAGTGGTGGAGTTAGCAGAAGCATAACAGTTAGAATGTGATGACAACAACTTAAAGATAATTAGTTGACAATGACTTGAGACCTCATTAACCCCTTTAACACCTCAAGGTTTATGATTAAAATGAAATACTTGGAGAGCATTTAAAGAACATCTTGCCTCACTACCAGCAATTATTTGGGTATTGCTAGCATATTTGCTATTGCTTTGATATGTCTTCCATTATTTTGTACACATCAACAATGACTATCCAAAAAGGTCATCATCATTCCTTTTTTGGAAATCAATGGATTGAAGATTTGTGCTTTTACCCAGAAACCTATTATTTTGCTTCTTTCCCCAACAATCTCCCACTCCTAGCCATCCTTTTTCACTAAGTGATGCTCAAACTTCTTTTCAGTCAGCCACTTTGTTCCCATAAATAACATGGATTAATAATGTTAACTGTGATTTTTTTTACTGGAATCACTCCAATTGGGTGTTTAATGACTGGAAAATTCCACCATGAGAACTTACAGGTGTGCATATGTTTAGATGAACCTGGGATATTTCACAAATCTGCTTGCTTCAGGCTCCAATAAACATACGATAGTTTTCATTTTTTCTTGATGAGTCTTCAATAAATGTTTAACTGATAGATGAATTGATGCAGAGATTCCATGATCTTTCAGAATTTATTCAATTTCACCCTGCCTCTAAAATCCAATAAATTTGACACCATTTGAAACACAAAAGGCAAAAGCCAGTGATTCTATCCTTTGTTTCTAAATATTTCTTAAGGACGTAGTTTCAATGCTTTTGGGACAATCCAAGTCTACTACATATCAAACTGCAAATATCAGACAAAATTCTAATGTTTGAAATAAGCTTTATTTTGTTATAAAATGTTAACTACCTATGAAGCTATCATCTTTATATCAGTTGTACTATTTAGACATGTAATCAGTTCTACTGTCTAGACATTCCAACCATTTATTTGATATGGAAGTTTCATATAAATGAAGCCAATGCAACTAAGTTTGTCCACTTTCAGGACAGTGGTCCTTAACCTCTTCTGGGTCACAGACTTATTTTGGAATAGGGTGGAATCTATAAACCCTCCAACCCAAAAAAGGGCTCTAGTCACATGCAAATCAAATTTATTGGATTTTTCAGGGATTTATGGATTCCAGATTAAGATTCTCTTAATTGGTAACATAGAGAATATTTTAATCTTCTAGACATGTTGGTGATAATTAATCTATAAAATAAATGAAGTGTAAATGGGCCAACTTTGAACAGTTCATAATCAAATTGGAACTATGATTTGAGAAAACTATCTTAGTTAGAAATCCAAGGAGGGATAAAATGGTGCCTTATCTATAATAATAAAAGCATAATATGCTAATTAGACTGGACATCCTTCCAGATGTCCTTCCTTCTGGACAAAGCCACAGCAGGAGGGGGCTGAGGCAGAGGCAGCAGAGGCCCCAGCGCAGTGGTGGCAGGTGGGGGCTGCGGCCAAGGCCCTTACACGAATTTCGTGCATTGGGCCTCTAGTTAGAAAATAAGGGTCAAGTATTCAGTAGATACTTATTGAAAAGATTGATTGACCAGATGTTCTGGGCAAGTGTTTCTCAAGACTTAATCTACTTGACTCCTTTAAAAGAATTAGCAGAGTGTTTGTTTAAAATGCATATTCCCAGGCACGCGTTTAGCCAACTGAATCGGCATCTGCTTTGATGGGAGCCGGGGCCCTGCGTTTCAGCTTAACAAATCTCCAGGTGATTCTAATACACACTTAAATTTGAGCGTGATTCTTATACACAGTTAAACTTGAGACTGTCTCTTGCACTCTTATCCTTAATTCTCATTCTACGTCTTTTGCAAAGCACTTTATTTATATTCGTATCATTAGCCAGTCAATGTGAATGAAGATCTTTCATAAACATCCAGAAAATGCTTTTGATAACTTCAATTTGAACAGTGGATGTCATCAGGGAGAGGGCCCGTGGAAGGCAGCTGCAAACAATTGTCACTTGGCTGCACTTAGCCATCAGAGTCAGGCCCCTTTAGGTTGGCCCATCACACTGTTTCATTTTTTGGTACTTAGTCATTTGTTACAATAAAAATTAAGTTACAGGGAAGGAACACTGTGACAGGATAATGGACTCCTGCTCAGAAGAAACCAGCCTGCCTCCAATTCATCATGGCATTTATAGTGCATTAGAAGGCATGACAGTGACAACATCATTCCTTTGGGGCAGGAAGAAAAACCAGATTGAGTGGGAAAGCGGGGATTCGTGAACTTGGCAAAAGCGAACTGAAAATGGAAGCCAGGGGTGGTTTAAATGGCCATGCTCAGCAGAGGACAAGGAAAAAGCTAATGATCTCTGGGACAAACATCCCTAAATGTTAAAAGTTCGCTTATTTCACCTTGCATCACAGGAGTAGTTTGTGGGTTAAAGTGAAATGGCTGCCTGAGGAATAACAGAGAGGCCTGCAGAAAATGGGCAAAGTTAAGGCGATTTAAAATGATGAAAGCCCACAGAATATTGAGCAAATATAAGATCCTGGAGAGAAGCTTACTAATAATATTTGTCCAATGGTCCAGGCCAAGGATATCTATATTGTCTAGGTATTTTAATTGGAGACCTGCAGTATCATTATAAAATCATAAGAAGTCCATGTCTGTGTTCTCATAAAAGTAAAAATGGCTGTTTGATGTTAGAAGGTTGTGTTTTGAAATGTAGGAGCTATAAAGGAATGTGGTGCTGGGTAGGCATGCCTGCCAATTTAGACCTGGGAACTTAATAACTTTATAGTATTTTTACTCTTACACCCTACACTATGCTAAGCCTGGGGAAAAAATGAGAGGGCACCAAGCAATTTGGTTTAATAGGAACAATGTCCTAATTCTGTGCTTTTTAAGGTAACAATTTCTAAACTATACTTTTTATTAAAGTAACATTATTTCATAGATTTCAGATTTTTTTTGGGGGGGGGTGTCGGTTTTCTCCTTAATAAAATCTTTAATTCACTTAAGAATCAATTTGCACAAAAGCCTGTGTGGTCTCATTTTCTTTCTCTGTCAATCTGTGTTATTTCCAGGGTGAAAGGTAATTTGGACCATAAACATGGTTTCCATCACACATTTCTAATTTTAACCTATTTGTCTCCGTTTGATTTACATTGGGTCTAGAGCAAATTAACTATTGTGAGTTTTTATTGAAAATTAATTAGGTGGCTAAAGTGCCCATGGCAGACTCTGCCAGTCCATGTTTCTCTCTGGGTCGCCAGCCTTCTCCAGTTAAAACACCTAGCAACTTAAAAAATCCATAAAATGAATGATATAATTAGTTCCAGAGTGGAACTCAATCTCTTTGAAATCAGATGCTTTCTCTGGTGCTGAAGGGCCAGGCTACAGCAAGCATTTATGGTATCAGGGGATTTCCTGGGGGTAGAGAGTGGCTCATTCTCGCTGAATCACTGCACATGACTTACAAAAGGTGTCCTTGTGGGGCTAAATATAGCTGCCTCTCAGATCCTGATCTCTAAGTCAAAGCAAGGAGAAAGGGGAAAGCTGGGCTTACAATACTGCAAAGACTTAAAAAAATAAGCTGTCCAGGTTGGAACATAGACTCCATGAATGTGTGTGTGTATATGTGTGTGTGTGTGTGTGTGTGTGTGTGAGAGATAATACTGCAAGACTTAAAAAAAATAAGCTGTCCAGGTTGAAACATAGACTCCATGAATGTGTGTGTGTGTGTGTGTGTGTGTGTGAGAGAGAGAGAGAGAGAGAGAGAGAGAGAGAGAGAGAGAGAGAGATCTTATACTTGGGAAAAGCCAGGATGTAAATGTGATTTATGGTGAATAGTTCCACAACATTAAAATGAGTTTTTATTTTCTATGTATGCTGCTTCAAAGAAGAGCTCTGTGGGCTCATAAAAATGCAGAGAACAAATAGGGGCCTCTAAGTCCAATTTATATGCCATGCCCACTGTGCACTGAGACACATATAATCTGTAAAATGTCAGCTTCAAAGTTCCACCGAGATCGGTGTTAACCCTGACCTCTGGCCTCGCCGCCTCTGGCTGGGCCTGCGAGCTCTCTTTACCAGCTGTTTTAGATAAATGTGTTCCATTTTTAAGAGATTGTCTCAGCGTTTTTTACATGAAGAGTGGTAATATTATTAACTCTCACTGGAGAAACCACCTTCTCTAGGAGGGCTTTCCAGAGGAACCCATCGTTTTATGCCCCATGCCGAGTCGTGGATTAATAAATATGTCATTGTACTGAAAATATTTAAACAACACCGGGGGAAAGAGAGCAAGGCGCGGAACAAAAGGCAAGCATATTAGTAGTGTTTCCTGTCAAAATACACAGAGGAAGCACTTTATTTGGACCATTTTCTCCATAAAGAGACATGGCGGGCCAAGATAAACACAGCGAAGGAATCTGGTTTATCCCACTTTGCAGATTGGAGACCATCAGCTCAACCAAAGTTCTGAGACCCAAACCAGGTTTTCCCTCCGGAGCTGCTAAGTGAAGCCATCAGGAGAGGCCAGCAGATGGGCTGAGTGGATCAATATGGCACAGTTAAGTGGTCCACACACGGTTTTTCACACGGTTTCGTGGAACCATTCCCTAATGGGGATCAATAAGTAGGAAATTCAGAGCAACTTATATAAAAGTTTAGTGGCGAGGATTTACCCAACCAAGACTACACAGGGGCTCCAGGCCACGTCTCGGGACGTCTCTCCATTTCAACAGAACAAAAGTAAACTCTGAATTGCTGTTCACCGAGTGCTTCCTGGAGGCAGCAGAATTCTTGATGTGCAGGGAGTCTGGAGGCACGGAAAAAAGTATGATTTCTACTAACCTAAAGCACTGACTTTCCGGGATCAAAAAGCCAGTCAAACTTCACAGGGACGGGCACTGTCATCAGGACGAGCCCACGCAGATGGAACGAAATGATGATAGAACCTGGCGCACATATGGGGAGCCTCACCCAGGGAGACACGCCCCCAAATCAATCTGATTAGCAACTGATGGGACCCAGGTTGGCAGCTGGGAAGTGGGATGTTGTGTATGTGCGAAGGGAGACAGTGCAAATAACAATAGGCCACCTTGCCCTGACCCAGTGATGGTGAACCTTTTGAGCTCGGCGTGTCAGCATTTTGAAAAACCCTAACTTAACTCTGGTGCCGTGTCACATATAGAAATTTTTTGATATTTGCAACCATAGTAAAACAAAGACTTATATTTTTGATATTTATTTTATATATTTAAATGCCATTTAACAAAGAAAAATCAACCAAAAAAATGAGTTCGCGTGTCACCTCTGACAAGCGTGTCATAGGTTCGTGTTTCTCTCTCACTGATGTTTCTAGCTCTCTATCCCTCTCCCTTCCTCTCTGTAAAAACTCAAGAAAATATATTTTTTTAAAAATAGGCCACCTTTTGGTATGAACGAGGCAGTGTGAACCTCCTGAGGACAGGAAAGTGGGGTGGGGGAGCCCATTTCATTCAGCCGGGTCAGTTTTTACCAGCTGTCAATGTCCCTCACCTAGAAATTCTGG
The DNA here is from genome assembly GCF_000412655.1 of Myotis brandtii. Lineage (NCBI taxonomy): Eukaryota > Metazoa > Chordata > Mammalia > Chiroptera > Vespertilionidae > Myotis > Myotis brandtii. Next base: position 3,278,590 of record NW_005366214.1, read on the forward strand.
ATGGTTCCCATTCTGACAAGAAATGGAACTATGACTCGCGATACATTCAAAATTTAAGTTGGCGGCAGTAAACAGGACAAGACCCTGAAATCATCACACTAGGCCACCTTTTGGTAAGAACCAGGCAGTGTGAACCTCCTGAGGACAGGAAAGTGGGGCAGGGGAACCCATTTCATTCAGCCGGGTCAGTTTTTACCAGCTGTCAATGTCCCTCACCTAGAAATTCTGGCTGGTTCCCATTCTGACAAGAAATGGAACTATGACTCGTGATACATTCAAAATTTAAGTTGGCGGCAGTAAACAGGACAAGACCCTGAAATCATCACACCCCCTTCAAGTTCACATGCACTTGAAATAGGATCCCAAACTCTCACCATTAAACTTTATGTGCTAGGACACTTTGGAATTCTTTCATGTATAGAGGCTGAACATCATTTACATCGAAAAAGCCACCATTATAGTTTTTTTAACATGAAAAAAAAATCCTTAATATAGATAACACTGTCAAAATCCACTACAGAAATCATTTTGAAAGGGTAGATATGCCGACTCTAGGATAGCATGTTATTAGTAAATTTGGCACTCCCAAATGTGTTACTCAAAAGTATTAAGTCTACACCAGGTGAGAAGGTTGTTTTTGAAATTGATCCTGTGGAATTGTCCCTTTTAAGTGGCTGCTTTCATGAACCAGCCAGTATTTATATATTATTATAAAGATAATACCCTAACTCACCTCACAAGGGTGTTTTGAGAATTAATTAATGTTTGCCAAGTACTTTGAGCTCTATAGATGAAAGGTGGATGGAAATGCTAAGTAGTATTATTATTTTCATCTGTATTTGAACTTGCCTCTTATAAGACCATCTTTTATTTTTAAGATAATAATCTCTCCTTTTGGGAGAAAAGGCAAAAATTGCTTCATGTACAATCAAACTCTCATAAAGAGGACAGGTGTGATTATTAGGATTTGGCCTAAAGAATAGATTGAAGCGCATGGCAAACTTCAAAAGAATGTATTCCCAACTCCCAAGGCTTCTCCCGGGAGCCCCAGAAGTGTCAAGTTCATCCTGTAATCCCTGCTGAGATATGGCCAAATGTAAAGGCCAGGACCAGTTGGGTATCTCCATGGCAGATAAAGAACAACCCAACCCCTTCCAGTTAACCTCTTTGCTGCTAGGAGCTCCTGAGGTCCACAATCTGCTTATTGAAGAGAAAGACGCTCCCTTAATTCTGCCAAGAGGTTAAAGGACAATGTTGAGAACCTGACTTGACTAAGCCAGTTGGCTAAATTGGCTTGAAAGGAATAGATTTTGCTCTGGGTCCTCAACTCTAGTTTTAATCTGGTCAGCACAGCGAGAATGGTTGCCATAGATCTCGGCGGACCCATCTGAGAGTGCGTGGGACTCCAGCGAAGAAGGGCCAGTGCAAATCTCAAGAGCATGAAGAGCTCTGAAGCCTCCTGCCCTTCCTGCTAGAGCGCGCGCATGGCTCCTGGGCAGGGGCTGGGTCTCAGGCGTCAGCATCTTCTCCCATACCTGGCAGGTACAAAGCTGGCGGAGGAGGAACTGGCGCTGCCCAATGAGTCGGGGGTGCCTCCAGAAAAGTGGTTTGGAATTCCTTGGAGGTTTCCTTCGGTAGAGTTAGCCAGAGAAACCTTAAATCCGACTCATTTTCATCCTCGCCCAAATTGAAGGCTTGCCTGCCATCAATTATTTTCCGCTTTAAAAAATTGACATATGTGATTGCCAATCTTTTAGCATGGTTTTTTTAAAATCATTATTTTCTATGTCTTTACCTCTAAGAGTGAACATTTTCAGCCAAAGCTAATTGGAATTATTCTGAGGTGTTAGCAAACAGGTTTTAGAATCACTAACCAATATCCAAGTGATAAGACATCAGAGAGGCTGAAAGCCCCCCGAAGCAAGGAAAGGTTTCTTTTTCAGCTTCTTATGCCCCTCTGTGTCTAGTATAGAGTTTTGAGTGTCGGAATGGAAGGAAAGAAGAAAGAAGGGAGGGAGGAAGCAAGGAAGGAAGGAAGCTGTTTGTGTACAGGTCTAGCTCACTTTCAATAATTATACCGTGTATTTATTGAGCATTTACTGTGGGCCAGCTACCATCTCTGCTCTTAGCATACATGATCTCACCCTTAGAGTGAGCGCTGTAAGCAACCCCAGTTTACAGAGGAGGAAACTGAGACTTAGGGAACTTAGAAAACTTGCCCAACGTTGTCTGACTGGGAAGTGGCGGAGTCAGATTAGAAACCACTGTGATTAGGCATTTTGATGTGAGAAGCAGTGAATTGAAACACCAGCTCTGTCTTCACCTGCAACAGAGTGTGGCGAGTCCTATCCCAAAGCAGAGCAATTTCCACGCACCAGGATGTCTGCTGTGCACACGGAAACTTGGTCTTTTTTTTGCACTCACCCTCCAGATTAAGGAACTAAGGATTCTGAAAACACACAAATTCCACTGCAGCCAAGGGGAAACGTGTGGCAAGATGTGTCAAATCTTCTTTGAGTGTTCTTGACCCCACTGACCTATCTCAGACACATCCCCTTCCCCCGGGCAGTTCTGAAAAGTCAGCCCTGAAGTCTACCATATGCTTTCAGGTTTAGCAGAATCCCTCCCCATCACCACGCAGATGCATGCCTGCCTGAGCACAGATGACTTGAAGCGCTGGCAGGCAATTACACAGAAAAGACACAGCTCAGCTATTAGGCAGTTAAGCTGCTTACGGAGCTCTTAAAAAAATCACTTAAGTATCAACACGCTATTGAAGTAGCAAATGCGCAACCAAGTTTGTTTCTAGAAACCTAAAAAAAGAAGAAGTCTTATGGATTCGTTTTTAATCCAATAAAACTAAAAAAGAGAATGTTTAAAAAACACAAACAAAAACATTTTTTCTCCCCTTCCAGAAGCACTACTTTAAAACAGTTTTCTTCTTTTTTCTCTAGGCCAGTGCCCTGCTGGCGTGTCCTCATTCATCCAGCAGGGGTCACTCTTGCCCACTGTACTTTTTAAAGGCTCCTTTTCTTGTCTACTCTGTCCTTTATTCTGAGGCAGCAGAATGAAGAAATACAGGCAAAGACAACAGGCCTGGGGAACTGATGAGGAAAGAATCTGTGGTGTTGGAGGTAGGATTGCAAGACTGGGGAAATGGATACTTTCATGACGATTCTGTGTATGCACGGTAGGCTTCAAGTCTGTATACTTATTTTCAATTAACTGGATAAATCGATCAGTTTCTATCGCAAAATTACTGCTTGGTTCCACTCTTGCCGTTAAACCGTACATACTGTCTCTTTTCTGTGTGTCACTATCAAGCTGGGTAAATAAATCGGGAAAAGGAGTTGAGCTGCAGTCTTTCTATGAGTCCAGGCCATTCTCAGGCGGGTATTTCATCCGTGTTCAGCCAGGCCTTGGCAGGTGGCTCAAACCTCAGTAGAGCAATGATGGCCCAGCCCGGTGTGTCCTTAGTGATTGTCCAATCTTCCGTGGAAGTCAGTCTTTAGCTATATAGCAACTTCCTCCTTCAGCAAGTCCACAGTCTGTGGGTGCATGTGAAAGGGGTGCCAGGGGAAGGCATGGTCTTCCTACCACTCACATTTCAGGGCCTTCTGAGGTCACAGGCACATACCAAGCAGCTAACAGCTTGGCACATGGCCAGGTTCTGATACAGAGGAAGGCGGGAGTGGGGTTCTGAGGTTGAGGAAAGTGGTTCAACGAGGATGGGGGTGCATCAAAAAGACACATTACAAACAAAGCACCCCTTTGACCCTTGAAGCTTCTCAGTGGCCAAAACTGAAATTTAAATTAAGTATTTATTTATTTATTTAATATATTTTATTGATTTTTTACAGAGAGGAGGGGAGAGGGATAGTTAGAAACATCAATGAGAGAGAAACATCAATCACTGCCTCTTGCACGCCCCCTACTGGGGATGTGCCTGCAACCAAGGTACATGCCCCTGATTGGAATTGAACCTGGGACCCTTGAGTCCGCAGGCTGATGCTCTATCTGCTGAGCCAAACCGGTTGGGGCTAAATTAAGTATTTAAAAGACTCATTTTTATTCTGCTTCCTCCATATCTTTCCCTTTTTAACATGCCGGACTTTATTTTAAATAGACCTTGTTTTTTAGAGCAGTTTTAGGTTCACAGAACATTGAGCAGAAAGTGCAGTTTCCATATACGCCTGCTCCACACCCACCCAGCCTCCCCCATCAACATCCCCATCAGAGTAACATATGTTACAATCGATTCCCCCACCTTGATGCATCGTCACCCAAAGTCCTTGATTCACTTTAGGCTTCACTCTCAGTGTTGTACACTCTATCCAGGGGTCCTCAAACTTTTTAAACAGGGGGCCAGTTCACTGTCCCTCAGACCGTTGGAGGGCCGGACTATAGTTTAAAAAAAAAACTATGAACAAATTCCTATGCACACTGCACATATCTTATTTTGAAGTAAAAAAACAAAACGGGAACAAATACAAATATGAAATAATTTCTCTGCCCTAAAAATCCTCTATGTTCTATCTATTCATCCTTCCTGCCTCATTATCACTGATTTTTTTTTTTTTACTATCTCCATAGTTTTGCCTTTTCTAGAATGTCATCTAGATGGAATCACACTGTACAGTTTTTTCAGATGGTCTTTCACTTAGTCATATGCATTAATGTTTCCTCCATGTCTTTTCATGACTGGACAGCCCATATCTTTTTAGTGCTGAATTATATTCCGTTGTCTAGATGTACCACCTTTAATGTATCCATTCACCTACTAAAGGACATCTTAATTGCTTCCAAATTCTGGCAATTATGAATAAAGTTGCTATAATCATCTGTGTGCAGGTTTTTGTGTGGATACAAGTTTTCAACTTAATTGGGTAAATACCAAGTATAGCGGTTGCTGAATCAAATGATATCCTTAATACCTTTTTATCATGGCCTTCACTATTGTGCCAACATTTTACCATCAATACTATAGAATGGGTGCTTTATCATATTTGGAATTTGTGTTCAGGTGGGTGACCGCTCCTTCCTCATCCTGACTCTAGCATCAATTTCTGGAGAAGGGTTCTGTGTCTGAGCAGGACTTGTCAGAGGAGAAGCAACTGTGTAGTCACTGCTCATGCCTTTTCAGATGGAGACATAAGGGGTAAGTGGGGTAGGTGGTTTTAAAAGCGATTTATCCAGAGTTATACCAAACCATTCATATACAATAACACGCACTGCTTACAATGCTGGGGTTTCCAATTGCCTGTTGCTCATATAAACTGAGCCATTGAATTAGATTTGTTTCAACTTCATAGTCTGAAAAAACGAAAATATTGTGTTGTAATGGTGGTGGTATGTTGGGGTGGGGGTGTAGTTTTACTGAATAATTTGATGTCAATTTTGCTTCCCAGCATTGGGTACTTGTCAAAAAGAGTTAGAATTTCTGAGTCATGGCCTTGCCCCCTTCGACCACACGGGCTTTCCTAGTTTAGGCCCCAGGTGGTGCCAATGCCCCATTGGGGTTGGTAAGCCAGTTTGCAGACTGAGAGCCATTAGCCAACAAGCACAGCCCTCCCTTCGTGCCTTCTGCAGGTCAAATGGTGCTGGGCCGAAATCTTTGCTATGTTTACACTGCTGCGGTCTCCCTGTCATTAGCATCCTTTTTCTGACTGACAATCTTTTTTTGGTTTGCAGCAAATAGTTTTCCAAAAAATAAGCCAACTCCAGATTATTTTGATGGTTGGGTAACATGCTGAATGTCAAAATGTAAGTTTTCCAGTAGGTCCAGGTGGGTGAGCTTCCTGAATGGATGAAGTTGCCATCCCGGGAGTGCTAGAGAACACCGAGAAGAGAGACTCCTATAGGGTATTGATCTTAGGTGATCAGTAGTGTCATCAGAGGATACAGCTCATGAGAACCGCAGTGTGTGAGCCATTTCCTTTAGCAACAGGGAACCTGACTATACAAGGTGGTCCTGTAGCTGCACAACTGTGAAACGACACCGAATGGTTGTCTCCATGAAGCCGTTGATGAAGTAGCCTGTATTTGGAAGCTATTTTAGAATTATAAAAAAATAACGCCCACAGGGGTATGGCGGTCAGCCTGTCAAAGCTGAGCTGGCACTTTCAAATGATGCCTACGGTAAGTAGTCCCCCCTTATCCACCCTGGAAATGTTCCATGGCCCCCAGTGCGTGCCTGAAACCACAGACAGTACCAAACCCTGTATACACTATGTTTTTCCCTAGAGTAAAGTTTAATTTATAAATTAGGAACAGTAAGAGATTAACACCTTAAGCGCCCAGCCTGTTTTGTCTTCTGGACGGAAAGTATAGTGTCAGTCATGGGTGATTGACATGGCACTTAACGTGTTAATAACAATCACTAATAATAAAATAGAACAATATACTGTAATAAAAGTCACATAAATGTGGTCTCTCTCACCCTCAGTTACATAAATGATGATGTGAAATGATACAGTGCCTATGTGATGAGATGCAGTGAGGTACTCAGAACAGCACGCAAGTTAAAACTCATGAGGTGTCTATTTCTGGAATTTTCCATTTAATATTTTCAGACTATGGTTGGCCACCGGTAACTGAAACCTCAGAAAACAAAATCGCAGATAAGAGGGCAGTCATTATACTAGTGTCTTCAGGTAACTGGGTGCCTTTACCTCCTACTGGAGGGCACTTTAAAACCTCCCTAAGTCATATGCCCTAAAGCTTATTTCTCCTGTTGCTTCCAATCATTCCACCAAAACATCCTTTAAACAATCAGCTTTCAAAACGATTTGGATTTTTATTTAAATTCATTCTTAAGGGGCTGAGGTGTACCTAGAACGTATAGAGAGACCTGGTAATGATAATTAAATACCTGTATAGGTGTGTTCCTACAAAGTTAAAACCCGTCTATAGCCCTAGGGAACATTGCTTTGGGAATCACTTCCTTTTTGGCATGTCACCATTTAGTTTAGTGTATCAAATATTTTCTAAAGGCAACTCTCGCCTGGCACTGCATGGAGGATTAGATCATGAGTAGGACATCGTCCCTGCCCATATGGTGCTCTCAGTGCCTGTGGGGAGACGGGCCATGCCACTGTGATGTGTGGGCGCAGTGTGGGAGAAGGGACGGTGTGGCAGCATCTTTGCAGCTCAGCCTGCAGTTCCTACTCTGAGCCGCTTCTCAAAGTAACTAGTAGGAGTCAGACACGTGGACAGTGCGGGCAGAGGACCCCGGAAAAGATCTCATGTGTTATGTGTGTGTGTATTTAATTTTTATTGATTTTAGAGAGAGAGGAAGGGAGAGGAGAGAGAAACATCCATCGGCTGCCTCCTGCACACCCCTTACTGGGGATTGAGCCTGCAACCAGGGCATGTGCCCTAACCAGGAATCAAACCGGTGACCTTTTGGTGCATGGGACTACCCTAAACCAACTGAGCCACACCAGCCAGGGTGGATCTCACGTGTTTTGAATGACATAAACAGAAGTGACGAATACAACTGGTAACTAAAAGGAAAGGAGGAGAGTTGAAAGAGATGAGACTGTGTAAGTTCCTAGGAGTCCATCTTGGGGTTTGGACTCCTCGCTGTAGGTAATGGGGAGTCATGGCAGGGTTTTAAGCAAGGTCCTTTTTCTTTTTCTTCTATTTTTTTTTTAAGACAGAATATTCTGATGGCTACACGGTAGAATAGATCATGGCTTGGAGGAAGCAAGACCAGAAGCAAGAAAATGATTGAGAAGATGTTGCCGAACGTTCAGGGCTGAGAAGCAAAGTGTGGATTCGTGATTGCCAAACAAGCTACATGGGAAAAATTGTTTTCAATGTGAACATGTTGCAGTGCACACCCTGTTTATCCAGTGGATGAGGGCACTTTGGGAGGCAGAAGACACTGTACCACGTGTATCGGTCTCACCTGGAATCTCTCCCTCACACCTCTGAGCATCCCCAAGACTAGAAGCCACCAACTACCGGGTATGATTTTGGAAACAAAGACAGACCTCCCCTCCCCCCCCAACCCACCCCCCGACACACACACCCACTGATGCTGGGAAACACTTTAGAGCAAGGATTAAAAATAGAATCCCCGCATGAGCCTAACTTTTCTGTTATATTTATTGCGTTTTGGACACTAACACATTTGAACAAGGTAAGAGATTGAACAATCTGATGCCAGGTCCTGCGCTGGTTATCTTCCATTCCCCCTGCAGGTGGATTTCCTGCCCCTTGGCATTGCCCGGGAACAGGACCCTGCTGGTGATCGCCACTGCCTTTACCTGCCCGCATTTGCTAAATAGCTCCTTCATTTAATTCTCCTCAGTTAACTCTTGTAAGTTTCCTGCCATTCCCTGGCTGATAGAGGTTCTTCCCTTCATTTGTAATTCCTGTGTTAGGAAAAGGCCCCTGAGCCCCTGAGCATGAGAGTAGCCATGGAGAAAAGAAGAGGATTCTGGGGTCATAGTAGACCTCCTTCCCACCTCATCTAGGACTGCCTGACTGCCCATCTGCCCGGCTCCTCCTTTGCCTCCTGCTTGTGCTGTTTGAGGAAAAGCTGGCCTCACAGATCTGGTTTGAATTTAATGTTAAAAAAAAATTCCATATTGGTGTGTAGGCTCCAATCTGTAATTCATAACCACTCCATCAATAGGTATTTCTTGTCTGAGTGTGTAACTTAGTAGACTCATCACACGGAGGGAAACAAGAAACATACAGATGTCCTCTCAAGTCGGGCGCATAACAGCATCTTCAAGGGTTAAGCAGCAGCACACGCTGTGCCTCAGGTGGGGCAGGTTTACCAGCGGTTCTCCTTTGTGCTGAGACAATAAAGTAGTTGGTGGTCTGCTGGCCACAGCCTGTTACACATTCCTGGGTTTTATTAGGATAACCATAAGCCTCAAAGACCCACCCTGATGTCAATGGCGGGTTTTATAGAACACTCGCAAGTTTCTTCTTGTTGTGTTCCGGGGCATATAAAGTGTGAGGCATAATGGGGACCAGGTTGGAAGGCCAGTTGAGGGCCAGCGAAAGCCCCCGTGCCCGACGTGAATACTTAATAACTCCTCATTACAGGGAAAGGTGGGCTACCAGATGCCTGTTACCACGGCTCCAGAGCCCCCTAAACCTTTGAGCTACTCCAGGAGCAGGAGTGTGTGCTGGCGGTTACCTCTGCCACTCAAACACCCTGGGGGGCAGGACGTGTCCATGTGGTTGAGGAGCTCCCAGAGGAGCGTCTGCTGGACCATCCCCTGTTATTCAGCTAATGACCTCTGAGACAGCGATTTCCTGAGAGGAGAGAGCACGGTGGGTTTAAAAAATTCTTAAAAAACAACACACACACATTAAAAAAACTCAAAAGCTTCGCCACCAATGCAAACGTCACGTTGGCGTGTTCGTGTTACTAATACCCGGTGTCAGGATGTGCATGTGTAGGGGTCCCTGAGATCCGCGCCGGAGCTTGAACCCTCGGTAATCGGCATGACAGTGGCCCGGCTCTGCACTCCTGAGCTGACACACACCCTCCCGTCGGTCAGGCTCTAGATGCCGCCGCCTGTCCAGCTGTGGTTGGACCGCAGCTGGTCTGGGAATCGAATGGTTTCGCATTTCCATGGCACCTGATGTTTCAGGACAGAAGGTCCATGTGGTGGTCTCCTGCCTCAACTCCCGGGCCCGCTGGGAGAAAGGGGCTCAGGCCGGTCAGCCTGTACCACGTGCTCCCTCCTTCCCAGCATGCTCCACGGCCGAACTGACACAGGGAGAAACAGGCTGCAGTGCTAATGGTCCCAGAACAACTACTTCTTAGAAAATGCACCTCTACCCAATTTTTTAATATATAGGATGAGTCGGTTGAATTGGCCTTTAAAATCGGAATCCAAGAACTCCTAAACTATAGATAACACATTGGAATACTTCTGCTGTTTTCTTTCTTTAAAATTTTTTTTCCCCAAAATGGAAATAGCGATGTGTTACCATCCTGCTTAAAACTCCAGCTTTCTATTCCTATTAAAATGAAATGCAAACAGCCACTGTGGAAAGGAATATGGAGGTTCCTCAAAAAATTAAAAATAGAACTACCCTATGACCCAGCAATTCCACTTCTGGGTATTTATAAAAAATATATCTGAAACACTAGTTCAAAAAGATATATGCACCCCTATGTTCATTGCAGCATTATTTAGAATAGCCAAGATGTGGAAGCAAGCAAAGTGCTCATCAATAGGTAAGTGGATAAAGAAGAAGTGGTACAGATATACAGTGGAATATCACTTGGCCATAAAAATCATTTGCAACAGCATGGACAGACTTAGAGGATATTATGCTCAGTGAAATAAGTCAGTCAGAGAAAGACAAATACCATATGATTTCACTCATATGTAGAATATAAAAAACAAAATAAATGAACAAACAAAACATAAAAAACCTCATAGATACAAGAACAAATGGACGGTTGCCGGGTGGGAGGGGGTCTGGGGGGATGGGTGAAAAAGGTGAAGGGATGGAGAAGTACAACTTGTCAGTTATAAAAACAGTCACAGGGATGTGAAGTCCAGCATAGGGAACACAGTCAATAATATGGTAATAACTACGTAAGGTGCCAGGTGGGTCCTAGACTTATTGGAGCGATCTCTTCCGAAGTCATATAAATGTCTAATCACTATGTTGTACATGTGAAACTAATATGATATTGTATGACAGCTGTAATTGAAAAAAATGATCCCTAAAAAATCAAATGCAAATACCATGAACATGACTTATAAGGCCATGCTTGCTCTGGCCCCGGCCTTATCTGAAGTTCCTCCTCCCCCCAGACTGTGGCCATTCTGGCCTACTTTTAGCTTTTTGAATTCACCATGCCGCGGGGTCTTTGTACATGCTATTCACGACACACAGACCATTTTCCTTTTTCTTTCTTTCCCTCTTCCTCCTTCAGATTTCAGCTCCAATATTATTTCTTCATGGAAGCCTTACCAGACCTTAATTTAGGTCAAGACCCTCTTGTCTTCACAGTCCCCTAGACTTCTCTATTAAGCCTAGTGTTACTAGAAGCAATTAATTACCAGTATAATTACTTACTCGATGTCTCTTTCCCTTCTAGACTATAGACATCTAGAGAGAATGGATGCTGTATTCTCAATGCCTGGCAGGGTACTTAGCATACGGACAAATGTCTAATTGTTGAATTAATTCTTTAAATAATGCTTGCTTATTGTAAAACAAATTACAGAAAGTTCAGAAAAAATACAAAGAAAATTAAAATAACCTATAACTCTGCATCCCAGGCATCATAACTATTAACATTTCAGTGTAGTTCCTTGTGGCCTTTTTAAGAAACAAATATATGAGGCATATAGATAAGCCTTACTTGCTGAAAGCTGGATTGTATGGTCATTAGAAAAATCTCTTAAAATGCACCAGGCTCCAGGTGTACAAAACTGATGTGAGTGGGGGAGACCCTTGAGCAGAGATGTCACCATTTTAAGTTTCTGAGGCAGGTAAGGGATGAAATCCAGCGCCCAGGAACAAGTTCTGGGATCTTTCTACGGTACTCCACTGTCCCTCTGAGAGTGGCTATTTAGACCCCTTTGGTAACGTAGCAATTTCTTAAATATTTGGAAACATGTCATCTCACTGTTTAATTTTTGTGGTTGCTATTGTTACTCTTCCCCTAATTCATGTTATAGGGGACATTTTTAAGAATTGCGGTACCAGATTGCCAATTCCTAGCTCATGTGCAAAGGGGGAAGTGTCTAGAAATAGACTGGGAACAACTGAATAATTTCTATTTTCAGATAATGGTGTGATTTCTGTGCCCCAAACACCTGACACAATTTACTGTATAGAACCCGTGTCTGTCAATGGGCTAAGCCCACAGAGCAGGTGCTGGTGTTTTACCCATTTTATACACGAGGAGATGTGGCTGAGAGAAGTCACGGAACTTGCCTATGGCCCACAGCTGGTCAGTGGCTGAGTCAGAGTTAAAACCTTAGTGGGCCTGACTCCAAAGCCCGGGCTCTGAGCCACTACCCATGCCACCCGAAGTGGCTCCCTCTAGGTTTCACCAAGTAGATCAGGAATATGAGTGGACTTCACAGAGCCTTGAAAACCCCCTTTGTGTATCTGCAAAGATTTTCTATTTTATCCCAGGAGAACATTTGTATGTTTTATCACATTTGTTTGGAACAAGAAAAAGAAAGATTCATCTGGATTAACAATAGAATTAATATTTGTTGATTGGTACTAAGTACTGTTCTAAGCACTTTGCACTTATTAAATGCTTTAGTCCTTACAATAACCTTGTACAATACGTATGATTATCCCCATTTTATGGTCAAAGAAACTTGAGACACAGAGAGACTGTTACTTGCCCCAGGTCACACAGCTGACCTGTGGTGGTGGAGGGACCTCTTCCAAGCAGTCCACTGGGGTCTGCACTCTGACTTAAGTGAAGTGAACAAATGCCCCCTTTGCAGATAAATCAGTGCAAATCTGCATTTTCCTCCCCTGAACTTGGAATGAATCTCCCTGCTAATGTATACAACCCATGGGTAATTTTTCCTTCCTCTCCCTAGAAGCTGTTAATAAATAAAATTGGTGGTGAATCTTAAAATAGAGGACATCCTAGAACAGAAGAAATGAGCAGCTCTCCTCAGCAGGATTAATCACAGTAGTGATTCACACCTTTGGAAAAACTGTTTTAACAAGATTGTAATCCCACTGAAATGAAATTTGGACAAAGTCTTAATGAAGGTGGGGCTCTAAATTAGAAAGGGGTTCTTCTAGTGGAGGAAGGGACAGGAAGGGACTGGAAGTGAGGGGGCCCCCAGTAGAAATGACTGTATGTGTGGGGGTGGTCAGAGTTTGCATACACCTCCTCGGTAAAGTGTACATTTGTGAATACACACTTCTATTATACACACAGGCCAATACACATTTGATTTGGTTATGACAGATGCAATTTGATTGCAATTTCTTTTTTTTTTAATTGATTTTAGAGAGAGAGGGAGAGAAATGGATTTGTTGTCCCACTTATTATGTATTCATTGGTTGCTTCTTGTATGTGCCCTGACCAAGGATTGAACCTGCAACCTTCGTGTATCAGGATGATGCTACCCGGTCAGGGCATGATAGATGCAATTTGGATTCCTTGATACTTTCTGTATCCCTTTTGAGATAACAAGACACAACCTAAGTTGTTCCCAAGTGGCTTTTAAAGATGACTGCCTTTGAGGACTGAATACGTTTCCCAGTTTTTTCCTTTAAAGATGGAAAAATAGAGGGAGAGTCGGGCCACTTGCTCAGGGGATCGGAGAGGATTTAATATAAAGCTAAGAAGAGAGTTATGACTTTATTCTCCCTGCTGAGGACTTAGAATTTTCCTGATTAAGTGGCATTGAGGCCAAAGACTGAAATAACAGAACCTAAAAGATGAGAACTGAATCTACCCAGAGTCCAGATGAGGTGAAAGACAAAACAGGAAGCGAAGCGAGCCCGCGTCCAGCGCGAGGCCTTGGCGGCCCCACAGCCTCCCCGCTGACGCCGAGTGGGTGTGGGAGAAAGGCCTGGAAGATGGACCCCCGCTGGCTTTCGAGAGAGGACGATCTTGGACCGATTTTTGTCTGAAAGTTCAAATTCTGGCAGAATCCTACTTTCAGGCCCATTAACATTCAGGAAGGAAAAAAGGGGAACAAATGAAATCTTTTCAAAGAGGAAAAAAGACAACAAACACACCCACTCTTGCAAAAATAAAACCCTGCCCCAAAAGCCTTTATGAAAATGTATTTGAGCTTTAAAAACCAGAAGGGGGTTGGCATGTCGATGGGGCGCAGGCCACAGGATGACCAGGAAGTGTGGCATTCCCACGGGCTCCGCGCCTGTGTGTGTGAGCCTTTGATGCTTGGAGGGAAACGGTTCGGTTCGGTTCTGTCCTGGCGGAGGGGAGAGAACCCATTTCTAGGGATGGGCTAGATCCCACTGTGTGTTCATGTGGTTAGCCCGAGTGTGGGGAACACTTTGTGCTAAGTCACTGCCTCAGAATAAGAGCCTCTCCCTCTGGAAGTTTCCTTTCCAACCCACCCTCCAGAGCAATCCACAGTCCTGGCCAAACCCTTCCTCCAGGCTCAGATTACAGTTATATAAACTGTTTTAATCAAACAGACGCCTCCCGATTCCGAACAGGGTGAAATAGCTATTTACACGTACAGCCGTGTAACCAGAGCCCGGTACACGGATTCTGAGAACCGTGCTCACTCACGCAGGTGCCGCAGGTGAACAATGGCAAGCACATTCCACAGCGCTGGTCTCACTGACTGCAGTTCGGGCAGCGGGGGGCCCTGAGAGGTCCGTCCTTCTGGCAGGTCTGTCCAGGTTAAAGCTTCGTTGTCCCGGGCACATTACCCTCCCATGCAGATTCGTGTTCTTCACAGGAAATAGAGTTAGCATTGATTTTTATATGGGGGTTCAAATGGTGGGCTTTATCCCCCAGTCTAGTGCTATGAGGTTTTCTGATGACAAAAACCATATATATTCAGAATTTTAAAATTTGAAAAATACAAAAACATAAGAAAATTAACTTATGCAATTTCACTCCCCAGAGCTGGTTACTTTTAACATTTTGTGTATATCCTTCCAGTCTTTTTTCTATGCATATCATATACATACATGCTATA
>NW_005366214.1:3294529-3294970 GCF_000412655.1 Myotis brandtii
ACTCCAGGACCCCTCGGGGGATATTGGAGAGCCGGTTTTGGCCGGATCCCTGCAGGCCAGGCCGAGGGACCCCACCTGCTGGAGGGACCTTGCTCACTCTGCAGACATGGGGAGGGACTACGGGAGGTTGGTTCCAAGGCATGTCCGGCCCATCTCACCCAGTCCTGCCCCGCCAGCCACCTTCTAATTAATTTTCTTTAAATATGCATGAATCTGTGCACCGGGTCACTAGTCTATAATCCTATATAATAAAGAGGTAATATGCAAATTAACCCTCACACCCTCACAAGATGGCTGTCTATGACCAGGCTGGCAGGGGGTTAGTGAGAGACGACAAAACGACTGAACAAGCAAGCTGCGTGGGGCGACCAGGCCAGCAGGGGGGTTAGTGAGAGATGACCAAATGACTGAACAAGCAGGCTGTGTGGGGCGACCAGGCCA
>NW_005366214.1:3294991-3342773 GCF_000412655.1 Myotis brandtii
CTAATATGTAAATCAACCAAACGATGGAATGACCGGTCGCTATGATGTGCACTGACCACCAGGGGGCAGACACTCGATGCAGGAGCTGCCCCCTGGTGGTCAGTGTGCTCCCACAGGGGGAGCGCTGCTCAGTCAGAAGCCAGGCGCATGGCTGGTGAGCACAGCAGCGGTGGCAGGAGCCTCTCCCACCTCTGCTTCAGTCAGACATCTTCCGAGGGGTTCCAAACTGCAAGAGGGTGCAGGCCGGGCTGAGGGAACCACCCCCCCCCCCCCCCCCCCCCCCCGCATGAATTTCATGCACCGGGCCTCTAGTAATTAAATAATACATTGTGAATATACTTGACATTCTATTTTGAAATCTGCTTTTTCACCCATCATTGTCATCATATTAATTTCATATTTGCTCTCATTTTTATCTTTTTTACCTCAGTTATCCATATAATACCTCTGTGAACTTGGTATTGTTAGCGTAGTTAGCTAACAAAGGAAGGGAATCAGACATTATTAAGCATAATAAACTAGGAGCTGAATCAGATAATGGGCCTGCTTCACTAGGAAGCTATGGCTTCATACATTCTCCAGGGATCCACTGGCCTGTGCCCTGCAGACTATGGAGTGAGGAACAAACAATAAAAGAAAAATTCCTCTGCTGGGCACATGTCCAGTAACAGTCAAGATGGTGCAAGGGGGGTTGTCTTTCCACTATGAGGCATGTACAGTAGGAACTAAGACTGTACCATAAAGGGGAGGAGTCTAGCCTGGGGAAAGGATCGGATTGAGTAAGGGATGCGGAAGCCCAGGAGATCTAGGAAATGGGCTGGGTAGGGGAAGATCCAATGCACAAGCCTGGGAATGATCGGGAAGTTGACTGGTTATTTTGAAAGGTCACCTGCTCCTTCCCAGGCCTGAGATAATATAACCCAAGCTTAACAAACAGTCTCTCTCTCTCTCTCTCTCTCTCTCTCTCTGTAACATGTGCTCCCCTTCCCCCTTTGTGCGTTTTTTCCTTGTAGCAGCCACATGGCTCTCAGCAGATCTTGCGGCTCCAAGTGCAGACCTGGGCACAGCATCCGACCCATCGCAGCCAGGAACACACTAGCTGGCAGGATGGGGACAGACATGGACTGAGTTTCGGCACAGAACTCTGAGACCTGGCCTTTGTGTTGGGCTTGATGAAGACAAGGTTGGATTCCCCCCACACACACACCAGAATGGACAGAGATGGGACACTGGGGGCAGCCTTCTGTTTCCACCCAAATAAATCTTACCACAAAATCTCAACCTCCCAGACATAAGTCTCCCAAAAAGCTTTTCTCGCAACTTGGTGAAAGGACTTCATTTCCACCGGCAGCAGTATCAGCCTTTGCAGGTGGCAGCTGAAACTCTAGGCCTCTGAAGTCTGTGATCCTAGGCGCTGCCTGCATCTCACTGCTGTGAAATACTTCTCTAAGGAAGGATTTTATTTTTTTATATATTTTATTGATTTTTTACAGAGAGGAAGGGAGAGGGATAGAGAGTTAGAAACATCAATGAGAGAGAAACATCGATCAGCTGCCTCCTGCACACCCCCTACCAGGAATATGCCTGCAACCAAGGTACATGCCCTTGACTGGAATCGAACGTGGGACCCTTCAGTCCGCAGGCCGATGCTCTATCCACTGAGCCAAACCGGTTAGGGCTAAGGAAGGATTTTAGTGGCTGTTTGGCATTCTCATGGTATTCTCTTTAACCCATCCTCTATTTCACAGTGTTTAGATAATTTCCATTTGGGGGACTCACATACATAATTCTGTGAGGAACATTCTCTGTTATAAATATTTATACTACTATTCCCATAGCAAAAATTCCTAGCAATGGAATTTCTGGGTCAAGGATATGCCTGTACTGATGGCTTTTTACTATATACTGCCAAACTGCTTTCCAGAAAGGTGAAATGGATTTACATTCCCACAAGCTACTGCCCATACTCTAAGCAAAGTCATTTCATAATTTTAAAAAAAGATTAAAACTGAAGGAAAAAATATTTCTCCACCTGCTTTCTTTAGAAGAACAAAATACATACAGCAAATGTTTGATGATCTGTCCACTCTCTCTCATTTACTACTATAAATTCCTAGAGGAAAATCTTGGGAGGACTAAAATACAACTGTGAGCTGCTATTGGACTGACACGGTGGGTTCACTTTTAACCCCCAAAATGTAAAGCCTTAAGTTGTTCCTCCCCTTCCTGTTTCCCCCTGCCCTGCAGACACCTGCTACAGGTCTGATGGCCTGTCCTCCAAGGGCTCATGGGAGGAGGTGGCCTCTGATGACACAGCAGAAGGGAACTTGCCGGATGGAGAGGAACAGGGCTCAGGTTCCGTACTGTCAGCAAAATCCTCCTATAAACAGGGAGCAACACATTAAGCCCTTGCCGTTAATATGCTGTCTAGACTTGAAAAGATTGCTTTTCTCTCTGTCTTCTAAGCTTCAACTTTTGACCTTGTTTCTGTCCTTGTATCTGTACTGGACTCAAGCATTTCTTCTCTCCTGGAGGTTCAATAGTCGGATTACTTGTCACCCAAGCTACTGCAGCAACTGAGTGCAGACATGATCCCAGACACTTTTCCACTATGAAATGAATGAAAACCCTGACGACACCTGACCCATGAGGCAGACAATGCAAGGAGTCTCCCTTCTTCTGTTTTAAGGGTAAAATGATACTCGCCACAGACATTGGAGCAGACAACCCTTTGTTGATGTGGATGGAATCCTGGAAGGTATATGAAGGAGGGTTAAGAAGAAGAGGTTGTGAGTGTTACACTTAGGGAGAGAGGCAAGTTGCTAGCAAGTGATTTCGAGTCCTTGTGATTGAATATGTTTCCCTCCGAGATGTTTCTTCTCCCTTCCACATTCCCAGGATTCCCAGTGCCCTTATGCTAACATCCGGTTGCTCAGGTTCCTCTCCAAGATGTAATATTTATTAGGCATTTGCTATATACCAGGTATTCCTATGCACTATCCTAAACATGTTCTCATTTATCCTCCCACCTGTCCTATGCGGTAGGTACTCTTATTCTAATTCCGGTTGTGCAAATAAAGAAACTGAAACAGGAAGAAGTTACGCAACTTGAAGATCATAGAGTAAGGGTAAGGGTGTGACTCTTAGAACCACATGATTAACCACTATTCTGTACTGCTAATCAATCTAGATTTTTTTTTTGTTCTATATTTTTCTTCTCCATCATAAAAAAAAAGAAAGAAAGAAAGAAAGAAAGAAAGAAAGAAAGAAAGAAAGAAACGAAAGAAAGAAAGAAACGAAAGAAAGGAAGATAAAATCACTTGTCCTCTCAATCTACCTGGGCCATGCCTGTTAAACAAAGTTAGTCTGCTAATGGCTGCTGATGGACCAATGTTACCCATCTCAGTGAATTTATAGTTCACTAGAACTTTCACTGTGAAAAGACTGGTGATGGCTGGCAAGCACAGCTGAGAAAAAATGTTGGTGGGAGGGGACAGTGGTAATAGAAGGTGGTGAGGTTGCTCCACCAGCTTGGCTCAGTGGTTGAGCATCGGCCTATGAGCCAGGCGGTCAGGGTTCAATTCCTGGTCAGGGCACATGCCCGGGTTGTGGGCTTGATCCCCAGTATGGGGCATGCAGGAGGTAGCCAATCAATGATTCTCTCTCATCATTGATGTTTCTATCTCTCTCTCCCCCTCTCCATTCCTCTCTGAAATCAATAAAAATATTTTTTTTAAAAAAAGAAGGTGGAGAGGTGAGGCGGGTAGATTCTTAGAAAGGGGAGCCTCTTTCAATATTAGCCAACAGCTCACTTAGCATGCAGGACAAGACAAGCCCTGATATAATATTTAGGCCTTGAACAGAAATGACCAAATGCTCAGACGTTTGCCTTCATGATTAAGAGAACTCAGAATATTTAGAAATCACCATTGTCTGCCAACCACTGCCAAACCCAGGATTTGTGGGAACCACATAATTCCACAGTCTGTCCAGAACATTCAGTTTCCTGGCACATGTTTGTGATGAAGGGAAGTAAAAGTATGACATGGTTGCTCCACACAAACCTGTCACCCCCGCCCGATATAAACCAATCGAAATATCGCAAACCCCCATCAAGTTGTCACACCCTTTTTATTTGATTGACCCACAACATCCTGCAAATACTTTCCTCTCCTGACTCTCTTTGGGGCCAGGCAGATTGTGGAAGAGAAAAGATGACTTGTTGTAGGGTGTGGCTAAGGAATAATATAATCTTTGGCTTGAAGATGTATATTTTGGTCCCAGATAAATGTATTTAAAAGATTTTAATGAGTCATGAAGGTAGTGCTGACACTTAGAATAATATTTTTCCTGTTCTTTAGGATGAATGACTAACACAGTACCTGGCTCAGTGTGGAGGCCAATAACTGCGTGTTGGTTGAAAGCATGTGAGAACCTAACATGGTATAGTTTCCCTACAGTTAAGACTGTGCTATAACAGAAGTGAGTCTTTAGAGCAGGGGTTCTCAACCTTCCTAATGCTGCGACCCTTTAATACAGTTCCTCATGTTGTGGTGACCCCCAACCATAAAATTATTTTCGTTGTTACTTCATAACTGTAATTTTGCTACTGCTATGAATTGTAATGTAAATATCTGATACGCAGGATGTATTTTCATTGTTACAAATTGAACATAATTAAAGCATAGTGATTAATCACAAAAACAATATGTAATTATATATGTGTTTTCCGATGGTCTTAGGTGACCCCTGTGAAAGGGTCGTTCGACCCCCAAAGGGGTCGCGACCCACAGGTTGAGAACCACTGCTTTAGAGGAGTCTTACAGGAGCTGCCAGACTTTGGTAAATGATTTTTGTTTTGTCAGTCAGTTCTACAAACCATATCAGTTGACCTAGGTATTTTGCTTCTCATTAAGAACATTCTGTCTCCTGAGATTATATTTATTTTTTTCAAGAATATTTAGATAGCCCAGCCGGCGTGGCTCAGTTGTTGAGCATCAACCTATGAACCAGGAGGTCACGGTTCGATTCCCGGTCAGGGCACATGCCCGGGGTGTGGGCTCAATCCCCAGTGGGGGCCATGCAGGAGGCAGACAATCAATGATTCTCTCTCATCATTGATGTTTCTACCTCTCTCTCTCTCTCGCTCTCCCATCCTCTCTGAAGTCAATAAAAATATATTTTTTAAAAGAATATTTAGATATTTTTCACTGAAGTATGTTGTTTTTTCTTGTTTATTTTTATAAGCTGACTGAAGAAGAGGAAAGTTTCCACATCATTGCTGCAGTAACAGAGCTGATGATATCTGCTTATGTGCGGGTAGAGCTCTTTCCCAGAACCCCAGAGAGTTTGGGAACGCTGTAATGAACCATGCTCCTTGCCCCGTGAACCCTTCACAGGGACAGAGAGGGAGGTCTGTGCTCCAGTGTCTTCCTATCACATTGTCTCTGGCACCGAAAGCTGCCCATCTTTAGTCCATTCTGTCCAGGTTACAACGTGTTTAGCAAGATGCTCTGCTGGGACCTTCTATTGTCCTCTCTACTTGGCAGGTGGCAATTCTGAGGCCCCAGGAGGCAAAAACGAATTTCTTAAGCCTACAGTGTGGGAGTCAGTGGTAAAACAGAAATAGGTTCAAAGATTTTTATTTCCCAACAGGAAGTTCCAGAGCTAAAACACACATGCAATTACAAGCCTGTGTGCATGTCCCCCCACCCCCACCCCAACCAAATACTGGCCATCCTGTGAGCCACACATTTTTTTTAGGATTTGGATCAAAACCAAATCCTATGCAAAGCCACCGAACTGTAATAGAGAGAGCATTTTCCCAGTGCACACAGCACTGTGGTGTTCACCTCGTAAAAGCTGATTTCGATGCAGAGGCATTGCTATAAAAGCATATTAAAATGACAGAGTGAAAGCCCAGTAATCTGGTAAGTGTATGAACTGCTTCTGAGAAGGTGTGAGTCCCATCAGGAGGTGAGATCCTACTGAGAATGTCTGATTTTAGAGCCTCTACTCAGAAAACAGTCTTAGCACAAGGTTTGGTGTTTGTAAGGGCCCTGCCCATTTCTCAAATACAGATAAGAAACACAGTAGGCCCCTGGAGTGTGGCTGCACTTAGGGACTTGATTCAAAAGAGCTGAGCGTGAAAAGGGGTGGGTGGTGGGTGGGTAATAACCTCACAATGGAGAAACCTTGGCAATACCTCCTGGGCCAGGTGATCAAGGTCAACACCAACAGTAATAAGTCATGTTGACAGCATGTGACTGCTGATCGGATGTGATGAGAATAGCAGAATATACCTCTGTGGTCTTCCTCCCAGTCCAATCATGAGAAAAACATTAGACTAACCCCAATTGAGGGCTATTCTACAAAATACTCAGCCCAGCACTCCTCAGAACTATCCAAGTCATCAAAAACAAGCAGAAAAACTGCCCCAGCCGAGAGGAGCCAAAGAAGATATGATGACTAGTGCAGTATCCTGGATGGGATCCTGGGCCAGAACAAGGACATTGGTGGAAAACCTAGCGAGAGGTGGACGGAGTATGAAGTTCAGTTAACAATAATGTACCGATGTTCATTTCTCAGTTGTGACCAATGTATCATGGCACTGTAACACAATACCAGTAGAGGAGATTGGGTGAGAATGTACAAGAACTTTTGGTATTATCTTTGCAGTGTCTCTGTAAATCTAAACTATTCTAAAATAAAACGCTTATTTTGAAAAAATAAACAGAAGCACTGAAAGGTCATGTAAGAAACTAATAAAAGTGGTTGCACATGCACAGGGTCG
This sequence comes from Myotis brandtii, assembly GCF_000412655.1. Classification (NCBI taxonomy): domain Eukaryota; kingdom Metazoa; phylum Chordata; class Mammalia; order Chiroptera; family Vespertilionidae; genus Myotis; species Myotis brandtii. The sequence goes on from NW_005366214.1 coordinate 3,301,785, forward strand.
GAGTGGGAGTGACACTTCTCAGTGTATACTTTTTCATATCACTGGGAGTTACGAACATGTGAATGCATTACCTGCTTTTTAAAAAAGACACACTGTGGCCTTCACTGGTTTGGCTCAGTGGATAGAGCATGGACTGAAGAGTCCCGGGTTGATTCCATTCAGGGGCAGATACCTCAGTCGCAGGCTCCATCTTCAGCCCTGGTCAGGGTGCATGCGGGAGGCCACCAATCCATGTGTCTCTCTCACATCGCTGTTTCTCTTTCTCTGTCTCTCCCCTTCCCTTCCACCCTCTCTAAAAATCAATGGAAAAAATATCCTCGGGTGAGGATTAACAACAACACAAAAAGACACACTGTAGGTCTGCAGACTGCTCACCATCTCGAATGAGAACAATTGTAAGGATTAAGCTTATTTGGCAAATGCCAGTTTTTAAAAATATAGTCCGTGTACTATCTGAGGGCCAGACATGTGGGTATAAGGTTGCCATTTGCAAATGCACTCCCCCGCCAAGAGCTGCTGTGGCTGCCTGTCTGGGCTGTTGGACTGTAAGTGTGAAGTTTGGAAAAAGCTATTTGGCTCTGAGGGGCCTCCGGAGGGTTCGCTCTTTTGCCAGCCCCTGGCCCTTCCTTTCTGGGTGCCGGCTTTCCATGGCTGTTTATGACAAGCAGCGCCTCTCCTGAGCTCTGCTTCGAAGATTCTGTGTCAGGCAGGAAGCGTAGGGTTGTATATTATAGATATGAGTCCTAATAAATAAATTCAGAGACAGATATCATGCTGTATAATGGAGTGTGGGAAAAGAGCAATAAAGATCAGGCAACAGAGCGTTCCCAGGAGGCCCGGGAGGAGGCAGGAGTTGGAGAGAAGCTGAACACGGGCCAAATGGTAGGAGCCAGAGATGAAGCTGTGGGCGGCAGGCAGTGGAAACTGTGCTAAGCTCATCTCAGCTGCGGTCTGAAAGTGAGGCACTCCAGACTGTCTAAAAGCTAGAGAAATGGGTTGTAGGGAAACGTCACTTCATTGTAAACCCAAACCAAAGTCAAACCTTTAATCCGGATCCCTCTTCTTGTCCCTTGATGTCAACCATTTCCCCGAGCTTGACAGTGGATGGTATCTGGAATCTGAAGGCTGGAACATCATTTCTTTCTGTGACAAGGTTCCCCCATGTTGTAGGATTCCTTCTACCTGACTCCTTTCCTGTGTTGAAACTGTTTAAATGGGTGAGGCTGAAAGACCTATAGGGTCTCTTCCCCTTTTAAAAGCCTATGAAATAGCCCGGCTGGCATAGCTCAGTGGTTGAGCATCGACCTATGAACCAGGAGGTCATGGTTCAATTCCTGATCAGGGCACGTGCCCGGGTTGCAGGCTCGAGCCCCAGTGTGGGAGGCAGCCGATCAATGATTCTCTCTCATCATTGATGTTTCTCTCTCTCTCTCTCTCCCCCTGCCTCTCTGAAATCAATAATAAAAAATATATATTTAAAAATAAAAATAATTAAGAGCCTATGAAATAGCTTTGCTTAAGGGGAATTAGATTTCAGAATTTAAATCCCCTGGGATGATCTGACAGGACTCAGAGTTGAGCTGGTTGGTGCAAAATTTTGTTTAAAAACGAGAGTCAGTTGTTCCTATGTAAAAGTGTGTGTTTTTTAAGGGTGTCCTGACAGGCTGAGAATATCTCCCAGGTTTTCCAGATCTCCTGCATGTTATGGGTGTGAAATTGGCCACTGGGAATAAAATGTGGAAACAGGAATAGATCAATTAGCTGAATCTTTGAGGTTCAAATTTCATGAGCTCATGAGAGCCCTTTGGTCTTCTGAGAAGACAGAATTTATGCAAGAAGCTGAAAGCTTTTTGCCCATGCAGAGTTTATTTTTTCAAACACTGCTTATCCATTGTAAAACTAACAGTCTTTGCTGAAAGCCCATCTCATGAAACGTTGCAGGTAGAAGCAGAATGTTTTATGCAATCACATCTCCCCGGGAGGAAACCCACCAAGCTCAAATGATTCACACACAAAACGGGTCACGGAGTTGTTCGTGTCTGAACTTCAGATTCTCAGGAGACGTATTAGCTTGTTTGATAAACCACAAAGAACAGTGTTTTTGTGCAAGTATTTTAATGCAGGAAATATGAGTCTAGTCTGTATCTTTTCAAGTTCATGTGTATGAGGGAGTTTGGAAGTGAAAAGCCACTTATTGTCTTAAAAACATAGTTAAAAGAGATACACACGAGGATACTACCAATGAAAAGGCTTCTCTGGTCTGTATCAATCCAAATACCAGAAACGCACATAATCCAGTAAGACTAACAGAACTAAAGCAAGTTGCTGCGTGATGTAGGCTCATTTCAAAGATTTTCCCCTGTGAAAATCTTTTCCAGTGGTCCTGGATACACAATCTCATAATTTAAGCACAACAGCACACATCAAATTGTGTAGCAAAGAGCAGGAGCTATGGGAAGACTCAGAACCAGTGTGAGATTTCTGAGATTGGAAAGGGGGGAAACAACCATTTTACAGAATCTACTCTTCAGAAGGCGGCATCAGCAGTCTGGGGAGACCAGGGCAAGGCCAGGAGGTGCAGGAGAGAGAGTGTTGGGCTGCCTCTACCTGCCCCCATCGTGAACCCCAGAGAACTCAGCTAATGAGCACATCGCACCTGAAGGCAATCTCGGTGGACCATTTGGATTGTAATATTCTCCCAGGCTGAGTTTTTAGCAACAAGTCATTTGGGGAAATGGGCACCTGAAACCCTTCCTTCTCCCATCGGGTGAATGTTTTGACAACTGATTCTAGGAGGCCGCAGCTAGAAGGAAGCGGAAGGGAGTCTGGAGTTCAGGACTTGGAGAAAGGATGCTGCCCTCGGGAACAGCGAGAAGTTGAGAAGCTGCTGCAAAGGCAGCTGTGCATGTTCCGGAGTGGAACGGCAGATCGCATCCCTGGAGACCGCTCTAGCTACAGAATGGATGTAGGAGGAATGTGGTCAGCAGCAGCTCAATTCTCAGATAGGTGTGGCCCTAATATGCCTCCATTCCTCTCACAAAGAAGAAGATGAGGAGCAAAGGAAAGATGAGAATGGGGAGGAGGCATGTGGAGGGAGTGAGATGAGCCAAAACTTTCCTCAGCAGAAGATAAGGGCAAATACAGATAAAAAAATAAAAATAAGGCAGGAGGGATTGAGCAACAGGAAAGAAAAGAGAAAAAACTCATGGATACGGACAACAGTGTAGTGATTGTGGGGAGGAGGTGGAAGAGGGTATAGGGGAATAAATAGTGATGAAAAAAATTAAATTTTCTATAAAGGAAAATGTGAGTAAAATAAATTGATTAAGGTGTTCCTGACACTAATCATCATCATCATCATCATCAGAGGTTATTGTTATTATTATATACTAGAGGCCCCGTGCATGGATTCGTGCACCGATGGGGTCCCTCAGCCTGGACTGCACCCTCTCGCAATCCGGGACCCCTTGGGGGATGTCAGACTGCCAATTTCAGCTCGATCCCTGCAGGTGAGGCCCAGGGACCCCACCGGTGCATGAACTCATGCACTGGGCCTCTAGTATGCATATAAGATGTTTGGTTAATCTCTTCCCACCCTCTCCTCTCCTCCCTTCCCTCTGAGATTCATCAGTCTTTTCCATGTTTCCATGCCTGTGCATTGAGGGTCTGCCCCCTGGTGGTCAGTGCGTGTCATAGCTACCAGTTGAACAAACGGTTGCTTTTATATATATAGATGGAAGTATCTAACATCCAAATACAATCCCAATCATTTGGTCTAAGCTTGTGGCCAATACTGTTAATTTAATGGAAAATCCCTAGAGAAGTAAGCATTCAAAAAGACAAGTTCCAGGAAATAAATGTCTCTCATCCACCAGGGATCTGGCAGCTGGGTTTTTCTCATTCTTCGTAACTGGCAAGTTTTCCAGCTCTCTCCAAGCCAACTGCTGCTGACGGGCACCCCACCTTCTCTTGCCTCAGTCCTGTTTTCCTTCTTCTTCTTTTTTTTAAAGACTAATCTGAAACCCTCACCTTTGTCCTAAATTTGAAGCTCAAGATTCATTTTTTTTCTTTAAAAATGACCTGCCACGACAGCATGTAATTTTTATAAATGTCCTCCCAACACTAACAGCACCAAGTAATAAGATTCAAATCCCCAAAGCAACATTATTCTGCCAACCCCTCCCTTTCCCCCAGACTTACCAGAGTGTGGGATGTCTGCCAGGGAAGTACAATAAAATGTGGGAACAGGCATAAATAAAAATAAAATTTTAAATTCTCTACCTTTGCCTGCTTAGTTTTCCTTTCTTATTTTAATCCCTTTCATTCCCTCCTTTTCGCATCCCATCATTTATGTTGACCTAAGTTTGTTTTTGCCTCCTTCCTGTGTTGGTGAGGTTAATACATCTACCCCTTTTCTTAGGAATTCTCCAGGCAAGCAGGTTGCCTGCACCATTCGAACAGTCTCCTCTCTTGCCTGTTCTTATTATACCTTGTGTGTGGAGTTAGTCCTTCCTAGTTCAGCTCTTCCTTGGCGTTTGTGTTGTGTGCCAGAATTCTATCTCCTGGTTCCTTTATTGTTGACTCTTTCAAATCTTACCTGCTCTTACAGTGCCACAGTGTTTCCTTCTGGTCGCGGTAAGGCCTCTCCCCATTCCCTGTTGTATTTCTTAAGAAATCTCTTTAATCCTCATATTGGCATGAGACATAATTTTGGGCTTTCTTTTTCTTAACCCTGTCTAATAAACTTTGAATATTGTTTGCTTGTTTTCCTTCCTGCTTAGTCCACTATCTCTGACTCTGTCTGGGGTGATCAAAAAAGGTTTCTTCTTGGGTATGCACCTCCTAGCAGGACTCTGTCACCTGAAAGAGGAGGTATCCATAAAAGGGGACAATCAGGAGCGTTCACCACTGGCACAAGCATTTTGGGGTCGGGTACATGTGCCTTTCCAGGGGCTCCCTAGGGCAGTGATGGCGAACCTTTTGAGCTCGGCGTGTCAGCATTTTGAAAAACCCTAACTTAACTCTGGTGCCGTGTCACATATAGAAAGTTTTTGATATTTGCAACCATAGTAAAACAAAGACTTATATTTTTGATATTTATTTTATATATTTAAATGCCATTTAACAAAGAAAAATCAACCAAAAAAAATGAGTTCGCGTGTCATAGGTTTGCCATCACTGCCCTAGGGCCATGGCAGCATCTCCCACCACTAATCACTGAGCTCAAAAATACAGATGCCTCCCACCAATGCATTCCTTATACCCTTTGTGAAATATACTGTGAGCCCTTCCAAGGAACATATTAGGGTTGCAGATTTTCAAGTCTAACATAGTAAATCTATTCTAATGTTACCACCTTCCTGAGCCTTCTGACTTCTTTCTCAATATTATGAAAAAGCAGCTCTGACATCTCTATCAAAACAACAATGAAGACAAATAGGAGTGATAAACAGTTTGCTATAATATTGAAAAATATGATACAATTCTTTAAGTTATTACTAGTAGAGGAAATCATAGCAACTCAAATGCTCATTTTGTATGTTTCCATTTTTCATATAATGATAGATAGTGATTCCTTTGAGTAACATCGAGTAATACATCTAATCCTATATAATAAAAGCCTAATATGCTAAGTGTCTGGTCATCCGGTCAACCATTCAACCAATCAAAGCATAATATTCTAATGATAGGCTAAGGCTGCTCGACCACTCAGTATGATGTGCACTGACCACCAGGGGGCAGATGCTCCGACCGGTAGGTTAGCTTGCTGCTGGGGTCCGGCTGATCGGGACTGAGCGAGATGGGCCAGACACACCCTGGAGCCCTCCTGCGGTCCCTCCCCGGCCAGCCAACTTCCCATGTCCCTCCCCGGCCCTGATCGTGCACTGGTGGGATCCCTTGGCCTGGCCTGCATCCTCTCGCAATCCGGGACCCCTTGGGGGATGTTGGAGAGTCAGTTTTGGCCTGACGGCAGAATGACTGGTTGCTATGGTGTGCATTGACCATCAGGGGGCAGATGCTCAATGCAGGAGCTGCCCCCTGGTGGTCAGTGTGCTCCCACAGCAGGAGCGCCGCTCAGCCAGAAGCCAGGCTCACGGCTGATGAGCACAGCAGCATGGTGGGAGCCTCTCCCGCTTCTGCGGCAGCACTAAGGATGTCTGACTGCCCATGGGGAGCAGGCCTAAGCTGGCAGTTGAACATCCCCTGAGGGCTCCCAGACTGCGAGAGGGCACAGGCTGGGCTGAGGGACTCCCCTGAGTGCATGAATTTCATGCACTGGGCCTCTAGTAGGGTAATAAAGCACAAAGACACAAAGAAACTTGTCCACATGGTGACAACATTTTAAGTTTTTAGTTTCTGGCTTATGGAGTGGTGGTGCTTACAGGCAGCAATTTCCCTGCTTCCTCATGAGGCTAACTCTAGGTCCTCACCTGAGTAAGAGTGACGAGAAACTGGTATTAAGAAATTATGAACAGCCCTGGCCCATGCGGCTCAGTTGTTTGAACATCATCCAGTGCACTAAATGGTCGCCAGTTTGATTGCCAGTTCAATTCCTGGTCAGGGAACATATACAGGTTGTGGTTCAATCTCCGATCAGGGTGCATATGGGAGGCAACAGATTGATATTTCTATCTCACATCACTGTTTTTTTCTCTCTCTCTCCCCTCTCCCTTCTTCTCTAAAATAAATTTTTAAAAAAAATTTTTAAAGAAATTATGGACAAATGGAAACAGAAATGACCCAAGGTTTTCAGATGGAGCTTTACAGAAGCTAATCAGTCTTGCCTCAGTGGGAAGGAGGCAATATCAAGAACATTGAAGTTCCTTCCCTTCATAAATAACACTATGATCGCCATGCGATATTTGGGACATTCATACTAGAACAATTTTTTGTTAATTACTCAAAATTCAATTTAGCTGGGCAGCCTATATTTTATCTGGCAACCCTAAAAGTTCACAACCACCACCTGGCATGCTTCGTTTCTATGGGACTCCAAGAACAGCTATCCATCTGCTCATGATAACCTATCAGACACCTACGAGAGATTCAAATTTCTTCTCAGCTCCTAAGCCAAAGGAGGTTTATAAAATTCAATTTGGGGTCATTTCCAGACTCCGTTTGGGCTGTTTACTTCAGGGACACTGATTAAGTCATATATTACAAGGAAGCCTCCCCTTGCCTCTAATTTGAAACAGCTGAGCCAACTTCTCCTGCCAGCCAACCCTCCTGGTGGAAGCCTCGGGAGGGGACTGTGCTTGGGACGAGGAGGAGGGCAATTGGGGCACAGGCTTAGTATTAAGAGAGGACATGTCCTAATGCTCTTGTGGAAATACTCTTTAAGGAGCATCAGGTTACAAAGCCCCAGTGAGGTGGGGGGTGAGGAGGCATGGAGTGGAGAAGGGCACTGGAGAGATCGCTGCAACATTTGAGGATCAAAGAATCCAGCCTGTCAAGTGCTATGATATTTTTTTCAGTGAGGAAACAAGTTCACATTTTCCCCCTGAGGGCTTAGAGACAAAAGCCAAGGTTCAACTAACATTTTTAAAGACTTTTTTAAAACCACAAACTATGTCTGTATATGCCTTGCTTCCACTTTAACTCCTCCCGCCCCACCTTGAAATTTGGGGTGGGGGCAGGAGAACAGTGTATTTTGAGGTTACATTGATAACGACCAGTTAGGAGGATATGGCCATTTTGGAATGTACAAAAATGTTCAGGGCCCATAAATCTGGTGAATGTGTTCATTTACTTACAAAAGCTTATTATTTCTACAGTGAGGGAGGATGTTTTATCTAAACCTAAAAGGTGATGCAGGGCTGGCTATGGGCGTGCATGGAGCTCAGCCATGCTTCCTGTTTTATGTTTGCTTGGTTTTTTTTCCCTGAAGCATATCTACCTGCACAGCAATGAAGAAGTATACGGGGTTGGAGGATGAGGAGAGAAGAGGAAGAGGATAGATGATGATTGTGATAAGTGAGGTAGATGCATTTTCCATTCCTTCAGCAAATATTTCAAGTTTTGCTCTTTTGGAGAGAACCCAGCTTGTTTTTACTTTGTTTTCCAGTAAATAATGCTTCTATGAATTTGATTAAACTAGAGAACAGAAATGAAAGAGAAGTCAAGGTGAGCATGCTGTGGACTGAAATGTCCCGGTTCAGAGCACTTCCGCATTCATGTCTGTTGACCATAAGCACAACATTAGCTATGCCAGAGAAATAAACAGATGATAAAATCAAAACTCAGTCTTCATATAGCTCCAAGGCATGCCCTGTATTTGCTTTAGCATGAGGTATACAATATCTGTTCTAGCCTGATAGAAGTTTGGAAACTCATAAAACAGGGGTTCTTTTACAAATTAGGAGAGGGATTTGAGAAAAGTAGAAGTTGCTTGTCAAAGATCCTAGTTGAGATTTGAGTCAGTCTGTGAATTCAGAGTGCACATCTGTGTATCATAGTACAGGGCCAATGTTTTCATTCTTTTAAATGTCAGAATAACCTTCTTCCCTGGCTTGGCCTTCAGCCTTTCCCATACCCATCAAGAAGATCCCAGTGGAATTCCCATCAGTTAGTGGGCAGGCAACATGTGATGATGTTCCTGTTGTGGTTGAGGTGATATTATGGAGAGGTCAGGAAGACATGTGGAAACTGTAGATGGAGAGGTTGGACCACAGAGACACTAGACTCCTCTTCTAAGCGCTAATGGGAGTTCAAAGATGGACTCGGCACCAATCCACTCCCTACACTGTTAGGTCCTTTGTTATTTTTTTTCTTTAAATGGAGAGACAGCAGTTCAGCTCACTCTCAGTGAAGGCCACAGACCTTACCTATACAGCTTGAGGAGTTTTTACAAATATCTGTGCCCATATAGCCACTCCCAGATTAAGGATCTAGAGTTTCCAAAAGAAAACAGCCTTGACCACAACATTCCATGTGCAAGAGTTTCATACTTCCCCGTGCCAGAATAACCTTCTTTCCTGGCCTGGCACCAAGTCTTTCTCATGGATAAACAGACATATTAAATTAATTACAATTTTTAGAAATTACCTTAATGTTGTAACACAATGCTACACAAAACAACTGAAAGCTTTCATTTTCACCCTTGAGCCTAATCAAAACCATTCATGTGACAACATCTCAAGCATCAGCCCAACTTCTCTTAAGCCTAGAAAGCAGTAAAGGGTTTTCCATGTGAGGATGTAAGCATGAATTATGAGCTTGGAGAAATAAAGGTGGAATTTGCCAGGCTTTCCATCCTTCAGAAGGTATGCTAATGTCTCCCTTCATCTGTCCAGCACTGCTTCTTATTTCTTTGGTAATCTTTAAATTTTTTGAAAATTTTTTTATTCCAGACTTTTTGCCAACCTGACAAGAAAAGGTACCTAGGATCTGGATTACAAAATAAATATAGAGAGAAATGGCCCAGAAACGCTTCAAACCCTGGACCACACATTTTATTGGCCAGCGGAGTTTATGAAATCTGCCAAGAACTTTCTGCCACAACCTTGGGCAGACGACATGCACAGCCCCAGAGGCCCTGGCGGTTCTCCTGGACATCTCTTGAAACCTATGCCAATTCTGTCAGTAGTCTCAATTCTGAGACTGGAACAAAGGTTTCCTATGGCACACAAAATTCCTTCTTCTTTGGGAGTCTTCATTCTTAAGGCCTCCAACTTATTGATAATATCCTCTTACATTATGAAGGGTAATCTGGTTTACTTAAAATCTACTGATTGTAAATGTTAATTATATCTTTAAAATACCTTCACAACAACATTTAGATCTGTGTTTGACCAAATGACTTGCCACCATAGCCATGAGAAGTTGACACATAAAATTAACTATCACAGCATCTAATTGTTTTTAAACACTGCGCTAGGGACTATGGGCGATGCTCATGAAAAACAAGACACAAGACTGATAAGAAATAAGCCTTCCTCAAGAAGCTTATAACCTAAAAAAGTAAAAAAACTACGAATGCCTTTCTTTCGCTTTCTAGAAATATGATCAAACAGATAATCTGAAAAGCCTTTCTGATGAAATAATAAACATGATTATTTAAACAACGATTTTCTGAACTAAATGAAAGTAACAAATCTGCAGAGGCCAAAAAATGCACTGAAAGCAGGAACTCTGGAAGTCTATCCATCAAACCCTGGTGACCTTGAGCTTTTATTATGATAACAGCTCAGGATGTGAGATAGGAGAGGAAGTCCAGTACCCACTCAACCTAAGGAATCAAATAGGAGAACTTCACATAAAGCTGGTATCCTAATGAGCCACATATCTGAGTTAGAATAGATTAAAAATAAGCTCACACTGCTCAGAGAGATAAAAGAAGGAAACTTGGCACTGGGTAGAGTCAGTCTTCATGTAGGTTTTATGACCTAAATTCATACTATCTCTGTAGGCTAAAAACCTCAAGTGGAGAATTTAATTAAAAGTAGTTGCAAGTTGTAATCCCCACCTAGGCAACTGACCAAAAAAAAAAAAAAAAAAGCAAGCACAAATCTTTTCTGGAGTTGTCAACTATAACTCAAGTTTCAAATAATTCCCACAGATAAAATACTGAGAACATGAACTCACAGTCACAAATCACAAAACATATAAACAAACAAAGCACCAAGTATGATAGTCAGCAGAATTACACCTACCAATACTGTAGGTACTGAAATGATCAGATATAGAATAAAAAATAGGTTTAATATGTTTAAAGAAATAATAGAAACACCTGAAAATATAAGCAAAGAACATGGAATGATAAAAATTGAATTTCTGGAAGTTAAAAATTCAGTGAATATGTTCAATAACAGATTAAACAAATAAAATAGAATTTGTAAACTGAAATAGGTATTTGAAGAAATTACCCAGAAGTTAGTCCAAGGACACAAAAAGATAAGAATTATTAAAAAGTAGTTAAAAATTATGAATAAGTTGAGAAAGTCTACCATAAGTCTAAAAGGAGTTTTAATTATTTCCAAAATTACTGAAAAATATCAAATCTGATACTCAGGAAAGCCATTGAATCACAATTAAGATAAAGAACTAGAAGACATATCTAGACACATCAGAATAAAACTGAGGAACAGCAAAGACATAAAGAAAGTTGTAAAAACATCTGGAAAAAAAAGAGAACAAATATTTTTTAAAAGCATGTAGTGCTCAACAATAAAATAAAATGCAAAAGACAGTGGAGTGATATACCCAATGTGGAGGAGAAAAATTAAACAATCTAAAATTTTTATACCCAGAAAAACTATCAAGAATAAGTATGAAATAAAGACACTTTCAGACAAACAAAAATGAATAATGTAATACCAAAAATTCTCATCCAAGGAAAAACCTAAAGGATATAAATTCATGAACTCATAGTCCCAAAATAAGGCAAGTCATAAGGAAAAGAAAATAACAGAAGAAATAGGACAGATAGAAGGTAAAAATAAGGTGATGGAAGTAAATGTAAATATGTTGGTAATCAAATTAACATAAGAAACAAATATGCTGTTATAGAGATTTATAAGGACACAGAAAAGTTTAAAGCAAATGGATATAAAAACATCTATCAAGACAAAGTTGGTATGTCTGTTTTACTATCACATCAAATTGATTTTTAAGGAAAAAAAAACCAAGAAGAATTTCTAATGGTAAATAGGGTCATATCAAACTGATAAAAGGTTTAATACATTAAAAATATACCAATTCTAAAATGATATGCATTTGATATATAAAATAAAAGTTCAGAAAACATAAATGCAGAAAATTATAGTGTAAGCTTTTAAGTGACAAGTATTATGGAAGAAGAATGAGCAAATACTGTGTTAATTCAGAGGAGAAAGGGGATAATAGTTATTAAGGTTTGGAATGTATGGTAGAACCAGATTATAGAGGGTGCTGAAAGTGAGAGAAACCTGGACTCAGCAGGACAGGAAATTGCTCACTGCCTATATTCTTAAGCAGGAAAGTGACATGATGGAAGTGGTTTCTTAGGAAGAAAAACAATCTGGCTATCGTGTGCAAAATGAACCGAATGAAAGATGTCAACATCAGGGTGCAAGAAAAGATGAGGCAACACCAGGGTCACAATCTTGGATCCGGAAGACAGAGAACATAGGAAGGAGGGGTAAATCCAAAAGACATTTTCATAGACAAAATCAACAGGAAATGCTGGTCCTGTGCCATTTGGTGGGCTGTCTTCATAAGTAACTGCAGGAAATACACTCCCCAAAGATACCCATGTGAAAAGAAACCTGGAAGCTAGTGGATTCCTGAAGAACTCATCTCTATTAGCCTCAGAAAGTTAGGCCAATGGCCCCAGTTTTTGTGTGCATGGGTCACTTTCTACCTGGGCCCTGTGTAGATGATTTTAAAACGTTGATTGCATGAAGCACTGTGGGAAGACTTTGTGGCTCCAGAACTGTTAGAGACCCTTCTAAGTTTATTCCCCTTTAATCGTGATGCAGACAGGGCACAGTCAAGTTAGATCCAGAATCAAAGATTGTTTATAGAGACAGATGTCTGGATGTACCACCTTGAAAATTTTTTCCAGGCTGAAACTATTACAACTGTGGTATAAGGAACAGGACATTTGGCCTTGGTATCTTATCAAGAACTTACCCAATAGCATCAGTTCAAAGCAGTTTCTGATGAGACTGTGTCCTGCCCACAGGTGCTCCCCTGGTTCACCTCTAAGCCCAGGTAGTGTGGCTGCTGATTCAGGCCTGCATCTTTATTTGATTTCTTTATTTTTACAAAATACTGTTAAACCTAATCTCAGAACAAGGCCCATAGATCTATCTTCAACTGGAAATAGAGACTCACTGCCATTGAGATAGAGAATAGAGAAGGAAATTCAAGTGCACTGTGAGTTCATGTTTAGCAAGCATTCAGCTGCAATGAACAAAGAGGACATCTACTATATTTTCAAGCAATACTCTGAGGTATTTAAAAATCTACTGGATCAAGCAAAGGCAGTTGAGAACTGGTGACTTGGCCCACAACTTATCTATCACCCAATAGGTGGATTTTGCTGAACCGTGTTTTTTTACCAGATACCATCAGCCTCTATTGAGGATCTTTATTTTGAAAATTGTCATGAGATTCATTGTTGTTGTTTTTCTGAAAGTTGTAAGGAGGTTAAGTATACAATCATGCAGTGGCCTCTTTAGAAAAATCCTCGAAGAAATTCCCATGTCATCTTATTGTCAAAAATAGTTGCACCTCTGAAGTTGTTATTTACTTTCTGAACACCAAATTGTACAATTGACCAACTTCATTTACCTTTCACATTATAGCCAAGCATGTGGCCCACCTGGGGGGAATGAGTACATTAGAGTACACATTTTAGTCCCAATCCTGGCCTCTTTCTTATGTACCTCCCCTATTCTCTGTCTTCTTTTATTAGATACATATGTAATCTTATTGTATATTATGTGTCCTTGGAGTTTTCTTTGTGGAACAAGTTCAATATAAATAAGTAAATGAACAAAAAAGTTTGAGATATGTTAGAATTTCTCCCCACCCCCTGCCATGGGGTCAGGACAATCTACCCTCTGTGAGATTTTGCCTAAAAGTCACACCCTTGCTTAGTTGTTTTTCTTTCCCTGTTTTGCTGCTCCCACTCAGGAGCACTTTCTTCACAAATCACTGGCAGATGACTCTTCTCCTCAGGATGGGCCCCTTCATGGAATCTCCCTCACCCTCTACCTTCAAACAATCACCGATTCTGCCTCCTAATGTCTTTGGACCCTGTCCATTGTCCCCATCCTAGGCCAGATCGGCCATCTCATTTTCACTGGAAGACTTACAACAGCCTCCTGGATTCCAAACGTATTCTATTTGAATCCTTTCTCCACATGGTAGCCAAGAGACATCTTGCCCAAAGAAAAATCAGATTGTGTCATTTATCTGCTTAGAATTCTTCAAGGATGTCCCACTGTCCTTCAGACAAAGTCTAAATGTTTAACTGGGCTTACCAGACCCTTCAATAGCAGAACCCATCTTCCATGCAGCCTCCTTCCTTCCTCCCTTTCCCCACCTGACCCTCCTCTCGCCAGCCTCAACTTTGGGCAAGGACTGTTCACTCCTTCCAAACACTCTTCCTCTCCTCCCTACTCAACACTCCTCTCAGCATTTGTTTGGTGAAGCCATTCATTTCCATGCATTGAGATTGGCTCTGAGGAGGGCATGAGTCAACCAGCCACTCCGACGCTTCAAGCACAAAGGTCCTTTTCCCTGCAACACCCTCTCAGTCCACTCACCCTCAGTTGGTGACTCGCTGGGCTGCTCTGAGCTCCCATTGCACCTGTAACAAACATCATGTCCCACGCTAATGACCTGCCTAATGTGTGCCTCTAAGTTTTCTCTGAGCTGCACGTCCCCAGAGAGCAGGTCTGGGTCTGTCTTGTTTTCTGTAGTATCTCCGGGGTCATAGCACAATAGCTAGCTTTAGTAGTTGCCCAATAAATAGTTGTTAAATGAATTAATGTCTCCCATTTTTGCAATACAAAGGTGATGGCTCATGTGGTCAGTCCCTTTTGCTCCATCTGCATTTGCCGTAGACTCGGGTCGAGAGAAGTAACAGAACAGCCTCACCTGGGCCCCCTTCTGAACCACAGGTGCAGGCAGTTGGGTTCAGAAATAACCAAATGATATTTTTGGCTTATTGGCCAGAAGAGATTTTTCACCCACCAATTTTCATAATCCTGTTTGTTTGAGATGAAATTTGATCCAGATGTTTCAGACTCATTTACATTAAACTCATCACCACGTGACACTCTAACAGCTTTTGACGGCCATGAGGTCCTTTTTCACAAACCAGCCAGTCGCCCTGTGCCAGCTCTAAATGAGTGCAGGACTCCAGTTCTTTGCGCTAGTGTCCAAACTTAGCAAGGACTGGGGAGTGTGAAGTTTGGCAACTGTCTGTTCTCCCTTCCCTGCTGAGGCCTGGGTGGGATTTTATAGACTTTGAAATGTAGATTTCCTAATGATTCACATGAATGTCAGTGTGACGGTTTAATCCACCAAAGGACAGGGGAGCGAGACTCCTCCTTGTCTTTGTGATTTCTTCTATTCTAAAAAGCAGTGGGAGAGAGGGGAGAGAGCAAGGGAGGAGTTTTAGAAAAGTAGACAATGAAACACACACGTGTGCACACACAAGTACACACACATATCCAAAATTCTTAGCAAACTAACAGTTCACTAACCCTGCCAGGGACTTGAAACGTGCTAGTCCCTTAGCAGGCGAAGAGCCACGGCCTCCCTCCCCTCTCCCGGCTCCCTGTGCTTTTCTCTATCCACCCCTTGCTCCCTGACAGAAGGGGAGCCTCATCCCATTGAGTTACCTCAGCACTGGAAAACGAACTCAAAGTGATCCAGACGGATATGTTATGGCTCAGACAATGTGTGGATGAGGGTGGTTTTCTGAAATAACTGGGGAATGTGACCTCAGCACAGTGACCTGCTCCCTCCTCTTCTCACGGAGCACTGGACTCCCACTTTGCTGTAAACATGTTGTAATTTATCTGCTTAAAAGGCTGTCCCCACCAATAGACTGGTGAAATCCAAGGACAGGAGTTTTATCTCATTTATTGCTGAGCACACAGGAATAAATGAGATAAAAGTGTGTGTTTAATTGTCCTCTGTTCACACTGCCACTGATCAGCTGGCTCACCTGGCACAGTGAGAGTCAGCACCTAGACCCACAGCACATAGCAGTTGCTCATGAAATGTCTGATGAATGAATGAATGAACATGTATCTCTACACCAACCAGAGCTTCCAGATTACTGTGCTACCACACACACACACACACACACACACACACACACACACACACGCATACACACAGTTTGAGAAAGAGAGGTGGGGAGAGGGAATACAAAAAAGAAAGGAAAAATCTTCCATTTCTTGAAAATCCTGTGAGGGCAACTATAGAATTTTAAATAACCCAAGCAAGTAGCAGCAGCAAACATAGATTTGAACATACCTACACACTGCTCTTTCATGTAACTTTCTGTTTCTATTCTTTTCTAGGCTTTTTAGGGAGGCAACTCCCTGAAAATGGACACTTCTTCGACTTCTGATGAGGCCACAGTTACAGCCTCTGGACCACAGGAAAAACCCATGCCTTCCACAACCTTGACAAGCGCCCCACAAATCCTTCCGAGAGCCAGGACAGCTATGCCCTTGCTTACACCCAAAAGTAATGACACCTGTTTATAAAGGGGGACAGAGAGCAGAATGTGTTAAACGGTGCTTTTCCATGTTCAACTGCGTTTCCTAAGTCAGCCTGCAAGCCACATGCTTGCTGGACCACAGCAGCGCTCTGCAGCAGAAGTGGCCAGCCTGTCCGAAGCGAAGGCAAGGATGACGTCAGCCCCAGCGGTTAAGGACTGAAGGGATTATGAGATTTGAAGCAGGATTTGGAAAAATCTCTGGTGCTGCAAATACTGGGGGCCGCTGGCTGCCTCTTCACCTGGGCAGAAACACCCCGCTCTGGCCCCGCCAGCTCCCGAGGCTGGGATACAATAACCGCCCTCTTGGCGAGCACTGTGACAGGTTATTTTCTGTCATGTTTTCCACTCCGAGTTTCAAGGGCTTTTTCTGTGGATCTTAATTTCTCCCCCACTTTTCTTTAACTCTTTCTGACAAGGTTTCAGATTCTGAGCCATCTTAAGTGTGGAAGGATATTAAGTGCACGGTGCATTTGGCAACGGAGGCGATGCAATGGAGAAGCAATTAAGGAGGAGTGGGGGGGGGGGGGGGGGGGGGAGAGGCACAGTCATGAGGGATCGCTTCCCTGCCATAAAGGCTGCACAGCTGTCTTGGCTTACTCGTGCGAGACTGCAGACTAAGACGGCTAATATTGACAGTGTTTCATCAAGATGGAAAATATTTATGGAGGATCCACTATGTGTGAAGCATTCTCCTTCCTACATGTTGTGTAGAACTGTAACACCAGTAGAGCTTTCTTGTCACGGGGGTATTTTCAATCCAGTAAAATCTATGCCAAAACACACGGTTTTGTGCTGTGTCAAACAAATCACCTTCCTCAGCATGTCCTTCTCTGTTTGGTTCTGGGACAGGGCTGGCCACGTGAGAAGCTTGTGGACGCGAAGGTACCTCCCTGTCTTTGCTCAGAAGGTTGATGAGGGTGCCCGGCACTGCGGCACTGTTCACACTGCCACTGGCTCACCTGGCACAGTGAGGGGCAGCCTAGAGCCACGGCTCCTCTAGCTCCTTTTTCAGCTTCTCCAGTCATGGGCCACGTGCCAGTGTGTTCCTCATGGCCAAGGGCACCAGCTTCTTCTGCAGCGCAACCCAGTATCCTGGCTGGAGTTGTTGAGGGACAAAGGCAGGTTCCAGTTTGCCTTGTGGGTTCCATTTGTCCAGGCAGGTGCCAGTTCACCCGTACTCTTGTTCATGTTCACCTTTTCTCCCCAACGACAGCCCCTGCTGGCCCATAGCAACTTCAGGGTCAATAGGAGATACAGAGACAGCAGCCAAGCATGGAGTCCTCCTGTAGCTCCCGCAGTCGCCCGTGGTCTCATCCCTTCGCTAATTGCCTCCTTCCCCATCACTCCCAGTGCTCCTCTGAGCCAAGCCTGACTGATGGGGAGCACACACACACAAAGGACACTTCATCTGTATGACACGACTACTTGGGGCTTCTATACATTTATTCCAAAGATGCTGACTGACTCAGCCACGTGGCACTTGGAAAGCCACTTCATCCCCCTGACCTCGTCTGTGAGAGGAGGGTTTGAGATAGATCAGCATTTTTCATCTTTGTGTGATCATTAGAATCACCAAGGTTCTCATTGAGTGCAGCACCCAGTATCACAGTTCAGACCCACTGAACCAGAATCTTCAGGGGAGTGATCAGCAAATCTTTATTTTTACCAGTACCACGGCTACGTCTTGCCATCAGGGAGAGTCAGGGCAAGGCTGGCAGGTATGGTGCCCGAGGAGGTAAGTGGAAGCTGGAATTTAATATGTGTTTTACTCACTGAGCCTGGGTGAATGCCCAAAGAAGACATTTTTCCCCCTAATTTGCCCAAAGGCTCATGGCAACCACCTTGAACAAGGTCAGGGTTCCACGTGATATGCAAAGTCTAATTGTGGATCTTAGGGTGCCTCTCCTTCCTCACAGACAACATATCCTTTCTATTGTGGACAGGTAGTGCTCCTTCAGGATAACTAGGGGGTCCCATGGGCCCTTCGAGGATGTCAGGACGCCTCAGGTTTCCTGTTATAGAAAAAATAGAGCCATTCCAAAGGAGGTCGGTGCACTGGCTACTCTCCATTGCTCCTCCCACCCCCACCCTCAAATTGTTATCACCTTTTCCTGACATGCTTTTGGGTCCCGGATGCTGCCCCTGCATATTGCATTTCCCAACCCCCTTGCCCTCTTGTTTCTGGAGGAGTTTGGCCACTTGCAGGAGATAGGTGGATGGAAGAAAATGGAAGTCTGAATATCCCCACCTTCTCCCCACTCCCTTCCTGTAGTAAGTTGAATAGTGCCTTCCTGCCCCAAATTTATGTCCATCTGGAGCCTCAGGATGTGACCTTATTTGGAAATAGGGTTTTTCCAGATGTACTTGTTAAGATGGGGTCCTTCTAGACTAGGGTGGGCCCTAAATCCAATGACTAGTATCCTTAGAGGAGAGGAGAGGATACACACAGACACGAAGAAAAGGCAATGTGAAGACAGGCAGAGATGGGAGTGATGCAGCACAAGCCAAGGTTGCTGGGAGCCACCAGGAGCTGGGAAGAGGAAAGAGGATTTTCCCCAAGGCCTTCAGAGAAACTGCAGCCCGGGCAACACCCTGATTTCAGACTTCTGGTCTCCAGAACTGTAGGAGAACTAATCCTGTTGCTTTAACCCACAAAGTTTGTGGTAATTTGTTACAGTAGCTGCAGAAAAAAAATATGCCATGTTTTCTTTTTCTTTTTTAACTCTAAAATCTCCCTTTCTGTCTTAACTCCCCCCCTGCTCCTGCCAATTACAGTTTTTATTGGTAGCCCTCTTCTCATAGTGTCTTGGTCTGGCATCTTCTTCCTAAAAGCAAACACTGAGAAAAGCACTTGGTTGAATGTGATTTATTGGGGAGGTGATGCCAGGGGCACAAGGAGGGAAAAGGAGGAATGAGAGAAGGAAGAAACCCAAGAGAGGGGAGATTAATGAGCAGTGGCCATGTGGGCGTAAGAGGCTCAATCCTACTGGACTCTCTGAGAAACAATGTAGAATTCACTTCAGAATCTTCCAGCCAAGAGATGGGGAAGTTGGGGTGCTTAACCACTGACTACCATCCATGATGCGTTGAGAGTTGCCCCTCGGGTGTTCTATCTCAACATTTTAGCTTTATCTGATGCCATGGAGCTGGGGA
The DNA here is from genome assembly GCF_000412655.1 of Myotis brandtii. Lineage (NCBI taxonomy): Eukaryota > Metazoa > Chordata > Mammalia > Chiroptera > Vespertilionidae > Myotis > Myotis brandtii. The sequence goes on from NW_005366214.1 coordinate 3,321,169, forward strand.
AGGTCCTGGGGCAGGGAAAGGCCCTCCACAGGGAAGCAGGGACACATGGCTCTTGGGTGGGAAGCTGCCAGCATGAAAGACACTGTTGACCTCCCACAGGTCAACTCAGATGGGAGCTGAGCAGACTCGGGGCAAAGCAACAACAGTTTCTGCAGCACAGGACTCCAGCTTCCCCGAGTTTCCTTCATGCAAACCCCTGGAGGCCACGATGTGCTAATGGGCTTCCCCTAGTTGCTAGTCCCTAGTTGCTTAGCTCTCCCTGTTGGTTGACTTTATCCTGCCCACACCTCTGTATAGTACCTCTTCATGAAATTGTCTTCAAAATCCCAACTGCTTCCGTTTCCTGCCAGAACTCTGACTGACAGAGTGGGGCAGAGCCAGGGGTCTCTCAGAAGGCCTTTGGGTCCCCATACAGAAACCCACAGGCTCCCTTAATGCGATCAAGCCCATCTGTCACCATTGGCCATGGGGATACTTATTCAGGTACAACAGGACCTCAATGCCTGTTGGCTAGAATTAGCTTTGTCTTGAGGATCACTTGCTAAAACCTCACTGTTGCCCGGTGTTGGTGATGTTGATCATGGGGGATGGGGTGTTGTCTACCTTAGAGAATTCTGATTTCAAGGAGAACTCAGGACTCTTTTTATACCTATGTTAGGCTTAAATTTGAATTAAAATTTCATCAAAATAATACAAAACACATGGTAACAAATAAAATAGTACAGAAGAATTTACCTACTTTCACACTGTAGATTCAATTTATTTTAACTTCTGTTTTTAATTCTTTTGGTGGTAACCTCCATAATTCCAGATAAGTATGCTTATACACCCTTTCTTAGTTTATAAATTTTAAACAATATCTATTAACCCTCCAATATAAAAGATGAAAATGATCTCATACCTTCCCTTCCCTCTTCCTCCTTCCAATATTTAATACTTATACTCTTATACTTTTATTTGTTACCTTTGCACTTTAAACTTTATACAAAGTATGACATCCCTATTTTCTTATTTCAGCAACTTCATTTTGTCTTAAATGTTTATTATGAAATATAAAAGTCTAGAGAATAATACCTATATTACTTCTTAAATATCTTTTATATACATTTGTATGTATCCATAAATAATATATAGCATTCCCTTCTGTTTTAAAAACATATATAAATGGTATATTACTCTGAAATTCTACTTTAAAATTTGCTTTTCTTAATTCAACCTGATGCTTTCAAAATATATCCATATTGATACATGTACATTGTAGTCCTCTCATATATTCCTACTATGAATGTAAGCACATAGTATTTATTTATTTAGCACAGAACCTTGTTGGTGAAAAATAATCGTAGTAATAGTAATAACAACACTGAGTGCCTACTATGTGCCAGGATTGTTCTAAGTACTTTAAAAAAATATTTCCATTGATGAGAGGGAGACAGAAAGAAACATTGATGCATGCCTTCTGCATGCCTCCTACTGGGGCTGGAGCTCGCACACTGGGCAGGTACCCTGACGAGGCGGGAATCAAACCAGCAACCTTTCAGTGCAACAAGGACACCCAACCAACTGAGCTACACTGGCCAGGGTTGTTCTAAGTACTTTGCATGGCTTACCTAATGTGATCCTATCACAATCCTCATTTACCTGTGAGAAAACTGAGACCCAGAAAGGAAGTCACATACCTAAAATCTCAACAGCTAATAAATGACCATCTAGCTCCAAAATCCTTTCTACGTAGTACCACTTCTCAGATCAATCCCTTTGAACTATTCCAAACAATGCTGCAGTGAGCCTCTACTAACACATCAGAGATTCTCTAGGATGATTATTGGGAAGTAGGGTGGGGGCATCTTAAGTTTGCCTAGATATATTGCCAAATTGTTCTCCAAAAATTTCTTCCAAGTCACACTCCTCCGAGTTTCCATTCACTTCTAACAGTTACTTGATTTCCTTCTCTATAAAAACGAGACAATTATTCCATTCTGCCTTCCTGCTTTCCTTTCTCTTACATTCTACTTTCTGATGGTTATGTTTTACCTTTCACATGGTTAAAGTTGTTGACTTCTATATTCTGCATAACCTCAATTAACTTTTCTCTGCTTTGTACATAGGGTGACTCTGAAAGTTAGACACCAGTGAACGGTATTTACACATTTATAACCATTTAAATATTGTTCGATACCTAGGCAAGCTGTGTGCTGGAATTACATTCCCTTCTCTGCTACTCCTGTCACCAACCCAAGACCATATCAAGTACAATGTTCATAGCATCAAGGACTAATGGCCTCTCTTTTCATACATTTCCCATTTGCTTTGAATTATTTCAAGTTGACTGAGGTACTTGTATAGCTTTCTCTATCTCTTGGAATTTCTTACTGTCTTTTTTTTTTAAGTTCACCATTTCCCATTATCATATTCTCAAAAATTTCCCAAACTCTCTATCATACCATATTTTCTGAGTGAACTGGATTTTTCCTCGAAAAAAAACAAAAACAAAAAACCCCCCTCCATTTTAAAGTCATCTCTCCTCCTGCACCAATGCGGACTTGCCCCCAAGCCTACTATACTACTGCTATCATCCTGGGACCTTCTGTCTGTCCCTGTCATCTGGGTCACACTTGTTAGCTTATGGACTGCATATCTTCTTCCTTCTTAGTTTACGCCCTTATTTTGTTGGAGTACATCCTTAAGTAACTTCCCACAGAAAAGGGCATGGAAGATAAGCTTGCTAAGTCCTCACCGGTCTGAAATGTTCTTACCCTCACACTTAACATTATGGCTGGATATAAATTTCTGACTGATGGTTACACTGTGGGAGCCCTCCATGTCTTAATGAGAAGGATAGTGTGTATATGGGAGGTCTTAGCTTTTCCTGACTGGCTGGGTCATACTTTTTTGGAGCAGAGTTGGCAGATTTTTTGCGCTGAGAGTCAGCTGCCTGTGCTTCACACACTAAGGGGGCGGGGTTATACCACTATGCCAACAGGGGCGGTCTGCCAGTTTCACTCCCAGTTATCACCTTGACCTTTGGCCGTACCTGCTGATTCTGAGCAGAGCCTCTCAGTGATTTTGTCAGGTAGACTGGCTCCAATCACATTTGTAGCCCTCCAGGGAGAATATGTGAGCTTTCAACTTTCTCCACCTGTTTCACTCAGTAGCCTTCTCCCATGCACTCTCCATCTTAACGAAATCTGTTGACTTTTTAAAATCACTTACGTATTTCCTGCTTTCTCCCTGTTGTCGTTTTATACTTTTGTTTCCCCATTTATTAGCTGTGTGACCTGAGAAAGTTATTTAACCTGCTTTACCTCAGCTTTCTCATATATAAAATGCAAAAGAATGCAAATGGATTTTGTTCTGAGGATTAAAAGAGTTAATACTTGTAAGTCACTAGAATAGCACTCAGCGCGTGCTTAGCTCTACAGTTCACATCAGTTGTTGTTACTATCATCATCATGATTATTTGGTGGGGTCTTGAGAGGGGTGGGAGGCAGGATCCCAGGATAACTCTAAGCTGAAGTATTTAGCCAGTTTCCTACAGGCTCTGGTCTCAAAGAGAGGAAACCCATGGAGCAAGATCACCTGAGGTCGGTAGGTATGGATGACTCATCTTTAGCGTGGGGTCCCCTGGAGCAGTGCTTCAACTTTAATGTGCAGCATAAATTACCTGGGAACCTTACTCAAGTTCAGATACTCATTTATGTCAAAAGTGAGCTTTTTATTCTGCATTTTTAGCAAGCCCCAGGAGAAGCTGATTCTGTTGGCCCCGTGTAGGATTTGGTGTGTGCACTAGATGTCAATGTGAGATATATTTTAACTGTAGGTCACAGGCATTCACTTCAGAATCTTCCAGCCAAGTGATGGAGAAGTTGGGGTGCTTAACCACTGACTACCATCCCTGGTGCGTTGAGAGTTGCCCCTCAGGTGTTCCATCTCAACATTTTAGCTTTATCTGATGCCATGGAGCTGGGGAAGGGAAAGGTCCTCCGCAGGGAAGCAGGGACTCATGGCTCTTGGGTGGGAAGCTGCCAGCATGAAAGACACTGTTGACCTCCCACAAGTCAACTCAGATGGGAGCTGAGCAGACTCGGGGCAAAGCAACAACAGTTTCTGCAGCACAGGACTCCAGCTTCCCCGAGTTTCCTTCATGCAAACCCCTGGAGGCCACGATGTGCTAATGGGCTTCCCCTAGTTGCTAGTCCCTAGTTGCTTAGCTCTCCCTGTTGGTTGACTTTATCCTGCCCACACCTCTGTATAGTACCTCTTCATGAAATTGTCTTCAAAATCCCAACTGCTTCCGTTTCCTGCCAGAACTCTGACTGACAGAGTGGGGCAGAGCCAGGGGTCTCTCAGAAGGCCTTTGGGTCCCCATACAGAAACCCACAGGCTCCCTTAATGCGATCAAGCCCATCTGTCACCATTGGCCATGGGGATACTTATTCAGGTACAACAGGACCTCAATGCCTGTTGGCTAGAATTAGCTTTGTCTTGAGGATCACTTGCTAAAACCTCACTGTTGCCCGGTGTTGGTGATGTTGATCATGGGGGATGGGGTGTTGTCTACCTTAGAGAATTCTGATTTCAAGGAGAACTCAGGACTCTTTTTATACCTATGTTAGGCTTAAATTTGAATTAAAATTTCATCAAAATAATACAAAACACATGGTAACAAATAAAATAGTACAGAAGAATTTACCTACTTTCACACTGTAGATTCAATTTATTTTAACTTCTGTTTTTAATTCTTTTGGTGGTAACCTCCATAATTCCAGATAAGTATGCTTATACACCCTTTCTTAGTTTATAAATTTTAAACAATATCTATTAACCCTCCAATATAAAAGATGAAAATGATCTCATACCTTCCCTTCCCTCTTCCTCCTTCCAATATTTAATACTTATACTCTTATACTTTTATTTGTTACCTTTGCACTTTAAACTTTATACAAAGTATGACATCCCTATTTTCTTATTTCAGCAACTTCATTTTGTCTTAAATGTTTATTATGAAATATAAAAGTCTAGAGAATAATACCTATATTACTTCTTAAATATCTTTTATATACATTTGTATGTATCCATAAATAATATATAGCATTCCCTTCTGTTTTAAAAACATATATAAATGGTATATTACTCTGAAATTCTACTTTAAAATTTGCTTTTCTTAATTCAACCTGATGCTTTCAAAATATATCCATATTGATACATGTAAGTTGTAGTCTTCTCATATATTCCTACTATGAATGTAAGCACATAGTATTTATTTATTTAGCACAGAACCTTGTTGGTGAAAAATAATCGTAGTAATAGTAATAACAACACTGAGTGCCTACTATGTGCCAGGATTGTTCTAAGTACTTAAAAAAAAAATTTCCATTGATGAGAGGGAGACAGAAAGAAACATTGATGCATGCTTTCTGCATGCCTCCTACTGAGGCTGGAGCTCGCACACTGGGCAGGTACTCTGACCTGGTAGGAATCAAACCAGCAACCTTTCAGTGCAACAAGGACACCCAACCAACTGAGCCACACTGGCCAGGGTTGTTCTAAGTACTTTGCATGGCTTACCTAATGTGATCCTATCACAATCCTCATTTACCTGTGAGAAAACTGAGGCCCAGAAAGGAAGTCACATGCCTAAAATCTCATCAGCTAATAAATGATCATCTAGCTCCAAAATCCTTTCTCTTATGGACTACGTAGTACCGCTTCTCAGATCAATCCCTTTGAATTATTCCAAACAATGCTGCAGTGAGCCTCTACTTACGCATCAGAGATTCTCTAGGATGATTGTTGGGAAGTAGGGTGGGGGCATCTTAAGTTTGCCTAGATATATTGCCAAATTGTTCTCCAAAAATTTCTTCCAAGTCACACTCCTCCGAGTTTCCATTCACTTCTAACAGTTACTTGATTTCCTTCTCTATAAAAACGAGACAATTATTCCATTCTGCCTTCCTGCTTTCCTTTCTCTTACATTCTACTTTCTGATGGTTATGTTTTACCTTTCACATGGTTAAAGTTGTTGACTTCTATATTCTGCATAACCTCAATTAACTTTTCTCTGCTTTGTACATAGGGCGACTCTGAAAGTTAGACACCAGTGAAAGGTATCTACACATTTATAACCATTTTTTTAAAATATATTTTATTGATTTTTTACAGAGAGGAAGGGAGAGGGATAGAGAGTTAGAAACATCGATGACAGAGAAACATTGATCAGCTGCCTCCTGCACACCTCCACTGGGGATGTTCCCGCAACCAAGGTACATGCTCTTGACTGGAATCAAACCCAGGACCCTTCAGACCGCAGGCTGATGCTCTATCCACTGAGCCAAACCGGTCAGGGCAAACCATTTAAATATTGTTCGATACCTGGGCAAGCTGTGTGCTGGAATTACATTCCCTTCTCTGCTGCTCCTGTCACCAACCCAAGACCATATCAAGTACAATGTTCATAGCATCAAGGACTAATGGCCTCTCTTTTCATACATTTCCCATTTGCTTTGAATTATTTCAAGTTGACTGAGGTACTTGTATAGCTTTCTCTATCTCTTGGAATTTCTCACTGTCTTTTTTTTTTTTTAAGTTCACCATTTCCCATTATCATATTCTCAAAAATTTCCCAAACTCTCTATCATACCATATTTTCTGAGTGAACTGGATTTTTCCTCGAAAAAAAACAAAAACAAAAAACCCCCCTCCATTTTAAAGTCATCTCTCCTCCTGCACCAATGCGGACTTGCCCCCAAGCCTACTATACTACTGCTATCATCCTGGGACCTTCTGTCTGTCCCTGTCATCTGGGTCACACTTGTTAGCTTATGGACTGCATATCTTCTTCCTTCTTAGTTTACGCCCTTATTTTGTTGGAGTACATCCTTAAGTAACTTCCCACAGAAAAGGGCATGGAAGATAAGCTTGCTAAGTCCTCACCGGTCTGAAATGTTCTTACCCTCACACTTAACATTATGGCTGGATATAAATTTCTGACTGATGGTTACACTGTGGGAGCCCTCCATGTCTTAATGAGAAGGATAGTGTGTATATGGGAGGTCTTAGCTTTTCCTGACTGGCTGGGTCATACTTTTTTGGAGCAGAGTTGGCAGATTTTTTGCGCTGAGAGTCAGCTGCCTGTGCTTCACACACTAAGGGGGCGGGGTTATACCACTATGCCAACAGGGGCGGTCTGCCAGTTTCACTCCCAGTTATCACCTTGACCTTTGGCCGTACCTGCTGATTCTGAGCAGAGCCTCTCAGTGATTTTGTCAGGTAGACTGGCTCCAATCACATTTGTAGCCCTCCAGGGAGAATATGTGAGCTTTCAACTTTCTCCACCTGTTTCACTCAGTAGCCTTCTCCCATGCACTCTCCATCTTAACGAAATCTGTTGACTTTTTAAAATCACTTACGTATTTCCTGCTTTCTCCCTGTTGTCGTTTTATACTTTTGTTTCCCCATTTATTAGCTGTGTGACCTGAGAAAGTTATTTAACCTGCTTTACCTCAGCTTTCTCATATATAAAATGCAAAAGAATGCAAATGGATTTTGTTCTGAGGATTAAAAGAGTTAATACTTGTAAGTCACTAGAATAGCACTCAGCGCGTGCTTAGCTCTACAGTTCACATCAGTTGTTGTTACTATCATCATCATGATTATTTGGTGGGGTCTTGAGAGGGGTGGGAGGCAGGATCCCAGGATAACTCTAAGCTGAAGTATTTAGCCAGTTTCCTACAGGCTCTGGTCTCAAAGAGAGGAAACCCATGGAGCAAGATCACCTGAGGTCGGTAGGTATGGATGACTCATCTTTAGCGTGGGGTCCCCTGGAGCAGTGCTTCAACTTTAATGTGCAGCATAAATTACCTGGGAACCTTACTCAAGTTCAGATACTCATTTATGTCAAAAGTGAGCTTTTTATTCTGCATTTTTAGCAAGCCCCAGGAGAAGCTGATTCTGTTGGCCCCGTGTAGGATTTGGTGTGTGCACTAGATGTCAATGTGAGATATATTTTAACTGTAGGTCACAGTTAATAATGTTTGGAAATCACTGCCTAGAGAAATATCTTTCAGCCTTACTCTCAGCTGTCTCCACAAGACACTCTCCCCCAGCAGTGCCAACCTCGGAGGTCAGGGTTTGATTTTATTCAGGAAGCAGAAGATCTCCAACGATTCCTAATCACTCTGCAATAAAAGCTGGGCTCGAATCCTAAGTCCTGCCATTTGAGACCCCCTCCCCCCCACAGCTTCTGGGATGTTGCCTGGCATTTTCTACATCTCACTGCTGGGTTTCCCAGCAATGTGGGGCTTCTGGCGTGGTGCCACTTTTGGACCACCAGAGACCTGACATCCCCATCCCTTCCCTGGGATATCTGGTTTCATTTTTTAGCTACTGGTGTAGGGTTACTCTTCCTTGGAAGACAGGGACAGCTGGGAATGTGGATCTCATCCTGCCTGGGTTTTCCCCTGACAAGTGGTGGCAGTGGCAGGATATGAGGTGCTTGAAGACCACTCATGACGCTATGATCACAGAGAGCAGAGTTGGTAACGGAAAGAACAGGTGCGGTGGACCGGATTTCACTTCATGGGCAAGTGGGAACAGCCAGCAAGGCAAGCCTGGGAATCCGGACTATCACTGAGTTTTAGAAAATCAACTGGGGGAGAGGTGACTAGGTGGAGCCCGGGGATTTTCAGGGCACTGAAACTCTTCTGTAGGATACCATAATGGTGAATAAATGTCCGTCTACATTTGTCAAAACCCATAGAATGCCAACACAAGAATGAACCCTAAGGTAAACTTTGAACTTTAAAGTTACTTAGTAATCATGTATCACACAGGCTTGTCCATTGTAATAAATATACCACACTAATACAAGATGCTAATAACAGGAGAAATTGGGGAGAAACTGAGGGTAAGTACATGAGAATTCTCTCTGCTTACCCTCTCTATTTTTCTGTAAACCTAAAACTTCTCTAAATAAGAAGGTATCATTAAAAAAAAATAGCATAGCCAATCTCACTGAGCTACTGCAGTGAGATTTTTAAAGGGTGGATAAAACACTAGATGTTTTGAATAAAACATCTGAAAGCACTAACTAAATGTCCATAACACACAAAAGAAATATCCATTGCCCATGTCCTGCATGAATACATTCTCCCCTTCTCCACTCCTCTCCCCAGAGGTGCCTGAGCTATTGGAGTGGCTGGTATCCTTGCAGACCTTTTCCTATGAATTTATATATGTAAGAGAGATATTACTTTTGAAATTATAGTGCACTTTTTTCCCCCAATAGGCTGCTTTCTCTTCCTGCACCCCATCTGCCATGAAGGCCAAGCCGCAAGACTTGTTGCACTGGGAATCAGAACGGAAATGACACAGAAGGAAGAGGAAGTGGAACCTACTACACTTGCTCACCCGGAAGTGCAGTCAAAGATCAAAGAACGTGGCCTGGCCAGTGGTTGAGCATTGACCTATGAACCAGGAGGTAGTTGTAGTCTTCTCATATATTCCTACTATGAATGTAAGCACAGAGTATTTATTTAGCACAGAGCCTTGTTGGTGAAAAATAATCATAGTAATAGTAATAACAATACTGAGTGCCTACTATGTGCCAGGATTGTTCTAAGTACTTTAAAAAAATATTTCCATTGATGAGAGGGAGACAGAAAGAAACATTGATGCATGCCTTCTGCATGCCTCCTACTGGGGCTGGAGCTCGCACACTGGGCAGGTACCCTGACGAGGCGGGAATCAAACCAGCAACCTTTCAGTGCAACAAGGACACCCAACCAACTGAGCTACACTGGCCAGGGTTGTTCTAAGTACTTTGCATGGCTTACCTAATGTGATCCTATCACAATCCTCATTTACCTGTGAGAAAACTGAGGCCCAGAAAGGAAGTCACATGCCTAAAATCTCATCAGCTAATAAATGATCATCTAGCTCCAAAATCCTTTCTCTTATGGACTACGTAGTACCGCTTCTCAGATCAATCCCTTTGAATTATTCCAAACAATGCTGCAGTGAGCCTCTACTTACGCATCAGAGATTCTCTAGGATGATTGTTGGGAAGTAGGGTGGGGGCATCTTAAGTTTGCCTAGAACTGAGAGTCAGCTGCCCGTGCTTTACACACTAAGGGGGCAGGGTTATACCACTCTGCCAACAGGGACAGTCGTCTAGTTTCACTCCCAGTTATCACCTTGACCCTTGGCTGTACCTGCTGATTCTGAGCAGAGCCTCTCCGTGATTTTGTCAGGTAGACTGGCTCCAATCACGTTTGTAGCCCTCCAGGGAGAATATGTGAGCTTTCAACTTTATAATTGTGTAAATATTATTCATTTCTGATTGGGATAATATTGTATAGCAGGAACAATATATCATAGAGGTAAAGCATGCAGCTTAAAATAGCTTTGTCACTTAAGAGCTGTGTAACTTGGTATAGTTATTTAACTTCTCTAGGCCTCAACTTTCATCTGAAAAAAATAGGGTTAATAATACCCACCACAGGGTTGTTTGAAGATTGAATGAAAGTATCTATTTAAAGCACTTATGATGGTTATTTTACCTTTCACATGGTTAAAGTTGTTGACTTCTATATTCTGCATAACCTCAATTAACTTTTCTCTGCTTTGTACATAGGGCGACTCTGAAAGTTAGACACCAGTGAAAGGTATCTACACATTTATAACCATTTTTTTAAAATATATTTTATTGATTTTTTACAGAGAGGAAGGGAGAGGGATAGAGAGTTAGAAACATCGATGACAGAGAAACATTGATCAGCTGCCTCCTGCACACCTCCACTGGGGATGTTCCCGCAACCAAGGTACATGCTCTTGACTGGAATCAAACCCAGGACCCTTCAGACCGCAGGCTGATGCTCTATCCACTGAGCCAAACCGGTCAGGGCAAACCATTTAAATATTGTTCGATACCTGGGCAAGCTGTGTGCTGGAATTACATTCCCTTCTCTGCTGCTCCTGTCACCAACCCAAGACCATATCAAGTACAATGTTCATAGCATCAAGGACTAATGGCCTCTCTTTTCATACATTTCCCATTTGCTTTGAATTATTTCAAGTTGACTGAGGTACTTGTATAGCTTTCTCTATCTCTTGGAATTTCTCACTGTCTTTTTTTTTTTTTAAGTTCACCATTTCCCATTATCATATTCTCAAAAATTTCCCAAACTCTCTATCATACCATGTTTTGAGTGAACTGGATTTTTCCTTGAAAAAAACAAAAACAAAAAAACCCCTCCATTTTAAAGTCATCTCTCCTCCTGCACCAATGCGGACTTGCCCCCAAGCCTACTATACTACTGCTATCATCCTGGGACCTTCTGTCTGTCCCTGTCATCTGGGTCACACTTGTTAGCTTATGGACTGCATATCTTCTTCCTTCTTAGTTTACGCCCTTATTTTGTTGGAGTACATCCTTAAGTAACTTCCCACAGAAAAGGGCATGGAAGATAAGCTTGCTAAGTCCTCACCGGTCTGAAATGTTCTTACCCTCACACTTAACATTATGGCTGGATATAAATTTCTGACTGATGGTTACACTGTGGGAGCCCTCCATGTCTTAATGAGAAGGATAGTGTGTATATGGGAGGTCTTAGCTTTTCCTGACTGGCTGGGTCATACTTTTTTGGAGCAGAGTTGGCAGATTTTTTGCGCTGAGAGTCAGCTGCCTGTGCTTCACACACTAAGGGGGCGGGGTTATACCACTATGCCAACAGGGGCGGTCTGCCAGTTTCACTCCCAGTTATCACCTTGACCTTTGGCCGTACCTGCTGATTCTGAGCAGAGCCTCTCAGTGATTTTGTCAGGTAGACTGGCTCCAATCACATTTGTAGCCCTCCAGGGAGAATATGTGAGCTTTCAACTTTCTCCACCTGTTTCACTCAGTAGCCTTCTCCCATGCACTCTCCATCTTAACGAAATCTGTTGACTTTTTTAAATCACTTACGTATTTCCTGCTTTCTCCCTGTTGTCGTTTTATACTTTTGTTTCCCCATTTATTAGCTGTGTGACCTGAGAAAGTTATTTAACCTGCTTTACCTCAGCTTTCTCATATATAAAATGCAAAAGAATGCAAATGGATTTTGTTCTGAGGATTAAAAGAGTTAATACTTGTAAGTCACTAGAATAGCACTCAGCGCGTGCTTAGCTCTACAGTTCACATCAGTTGTTGTTACTATCATCATCATGATTATTTGGTGGGGTCTTGAGAGGGGTGGGAGGCAGGATCCCAGGATAACTCTAAGCTGAAGTATTTAGCCAGTTTCCTACAGGCTCTGGTCTCAAAGAGAGGAAACCCATGGAGCAAGATCACCTGAGGTCGGTAGGTATGGATGACTCATCTTTAGCGTGGGGTCCCCTGGAGCAGTGCTTCAACTTTAATGTGCAGCATAAATTACCTGGGAACCTTACTCAAGTTCAGATACTCATTTATGTCAAAAGTGAGCTTTTTATTCTGCATTTTTAGCAAGCCCCAGGAGAAGCTGATTCTGTTGGCCCCGTGTAGGATTTGGTGTGTGCACTAGATGTCAATGTGAGATATATTTTAACTGTAGGTCACAGTTAATAATGTTTGGAAATCACTGCCTAGAGAAATATCTTTCAGCCTTACTCTCAGCTGTCTCCACAAGACACTCTCCCCCAGCAGTGCCAACCTCGGAGGTCAGGGTTTGATTTTATTCAGGAAGCAGAAGATCTCCAACGATTCCTAATCACTCTGCAATAAAAGCTGGGCTCGAATCCTAAGTCCTGCCATTTGAGACCCCCTCCCCCCCACAGCTTCTGGGATGTTGCCTGGCATTTTCTACATCTCACTGCTGGGTTTCCCAGCAATGTGGGGCTTCTGGCGTGGTGCCACTTTTGGACCACCAGAGACCTGACATCCCAATTTAACACATCAGAACCAGGATTGCTCTGGAGGAAGAGGAAGGAGCATTTTTGTTTCTTGATAAGAAAAAAAAGCTTATCATTTTGTATATCTTGGCAGGTACGAAATCAAAAATAGCACATAAGGGTTCCTTTTCTTGAAATCTAGTGATGTTGTAGAGGGAACTATAATAAATACATTTAGGGACTTTCCCAACCCTGACATCTTTTATGTGGCTTTACATTCTTCTGGTATTCTGCTAATCCAGTTCTCTCTCTCTCTCTCTCTCTCTCTCTCTGTCTCTATCCAGTTCTCTCTCTCTCTCTCTCTCTCTCTGTCTCTGTCTCTGTCTCTGTCTCTCTCCACCTTTTCCCTCATTTTGTCCTCACTCCTCCTCAGGCTTTTACAGCGGACACCAGTGTGTTAAAGGCAATCATTCTCCAGCTCTGGGAAGGTCCAAACTGCACTCAGTAGATTTAAAGGGATACCATATAAAATGCACATTTTAACACATCAGAACCAGGATTGCTCTAGAGGAAGAGGAAGGAGCATTTTTGTTTCTTGATAAGAGAAAAAAGCTTATCATTTTGTATATCTTGGCAGGTACGAAATCAAAATTAGGAGTTGGGATCCCATCCCAAAATCTTGTAACATACTAGGAATGAATATCCTTGGGGTATAAGCTTGAGATTTCGCTTAATGCCAAACTTCCCTGAAGACCGAAGCGTGGGGTGGGGTGGGGGGAGACTTCGTAACAGCCCTAAGCTCTCCACAGGGAACTACCGTCTGATATTTCATGACGCTTTCCAACAATGCAAATGGTGTCAGTTCCCCTACATTGACTGTGGTGTTTTAATAAATCAAATTTTCAAAGCTTCATAGACATAAAAAAATGAAACAAAAACAAGTGAAGCAAGCATAGTTTGCTACTCTAACATCAAAGAACCCCAAACCATAAATCCAGAACATTCACTTTCAAAAGCAGATGATGAAAAATATGGAATGAGTTTCTTAGATTTAATTTTAAAACAGCAAAAGTATGTGAAAGCAGAGGAGAAATGCTGAAAAGCAGAAACCAGAGCAGAGGGCACTGGGTTTGAGAATTTTTAGCTTCTCCAGGGAGTGAAAGAGCTTAGTTCCTTGACGGCTGGAAAGCCATAGGCGAAGTTTGCAAGCGCTTTTTGCATCGAGCCCAGTCATTCAGCTCAAGTCAGTAAATCAGACACCCGGGGGATACATAACACATTATTAAATGTAGGCGAGAGCTCTGAGTTCATCAAGGAAAATAAAGAAAGGTGCTAAATGTCACGAGTGATTTCGCTGGTAATCAAACCATCCAATATTAAATTAACTTTTAAATCACAGAAGTTTCTTCAGAGTCGTAGAGACTTGTCACTTTTTAATTTTTGTTTTGTTCTGTTTAGACATATTTCATCCTTTCCTGATAACATCCCAGGTTCCTTTGAAGGAACCCCTGTTCCCCATGTGTGTATCCTGGTGGAAAGCAGTGCCTGCCCCCAGCCGCAGCCTGGCAAGCGGATGAGGGTAGGTGGACCTCATCCCAGCCTGTCCATGGAGTGAGCAGGCAGAAGGCGTGCATGGACCCAGACACAGACAATGAGACACTTTCCCCAGCAGGGGAGACCCTCCTGGTGGAGGGGGCAGGGGAGGCGGGAGGCGAGCGTAGGGATATGAGTGGCAATGAGAATTTATTTGTCCCTGCGGATTTGCCCTCTTAGGTTCCCTTGTGTCCTGCTCATTTTCCAAACCTGTTTTTCTAGCCCTTCATGGATCTGTCCCCAGTAGCCATAAAAACATTCTTTATTTTTTCTTGAGATCATCAGTCTATTTCAGTTGCTGTGACCAGGAGGTGTAACATAGTCATTTATTCAAAGAAAAAAAGTGTCTTGAACATCTACTATGTTTAGCACTAGAAATACAGAGGCGTGGTTCTGCCCCGAGACTGACTGAGAATGTGGTGTAAATACAGTGTAATATAGGAGGTGCTCTTGTAGTGATGAACAAAGATCACAAAGGAAGTAGTCAGTAATTCTGCTTAGGGGACATAGGCAATGCTCTGCAAAGGGGGCAAAGAATGAGTCTGGTTTTGAAGGACAAGTAGGAGTTTACCTTTGAAAAACAACAACAACAACAAAACAAACACAAGGCTAACCTACCAGCAGAGGAAACAACACACACAAAGGCATAGAGGTGCTCCCAGAATCGGGCTGGGGCAGGGCTTACGTGAGTGAATGAGTTCGGAGGAGGCCGAGTCTATATCACCAAGGATCATGTACCAGTGCAATTGGACTAGGGTTGAATAAATAGCCACTGGAATGGCTAATGCAAAAAAAAAAAAATTTTTAATTGCCCTCAAATACACAAAGTCTCAGAAGCAGTAGTGGGGCAGAAGTAAAACTTAAAATGGAACAGTAGATGTTTGAAGTCAGTCATGAATAACTTTCTTTTTCATGGATTCATTCAGGAAAAATCAAAATATTTGCAGGCTATATTTTAAAAACAAAACCATCACTTTAAATCTCATGGGAATCCAGTCCTGATGATCTACTTTACTGATCAGAAAAATGTCAAGGAAATCATTGGCAACTCGTATTAGTTGCTAAAAGTGTTAATACTTGGGAATATTTGAGAATTAGCTGCCATTGGGAAACAATTCTTTCTCCATGGGTGTCTTGCATTTCTGCACACTTTGCAAGCACAGACAGTGCCTGCCCTTAGTTTTGGATTACCTTTGCAAGACTGTGTGTATAGGGACAGCCTTGGAAGACGGTGAGAGTGTTCCCTACACAACATAATATTGGCATAATATTGAGCACCTGTTCAGAGCTCCACACTGGGCTGGGCTCTCTGAGGGACAAGAACAAAGAATAAAACACACCCCTACTTCCACTACATAGGGAAGATGGCCTACACATCTGACACTAGAGTGAACAACACAAAACAATACATAACCACGTCCCTAGCAACAGATGCCATTTTGTTTATATTGTTTAGATGCTTAGTTAGATGTTTTGAACACTGTCAAATTTCAAGGGAGAGAAAATCAGTTAAGACTTGATGATATGGAGGAAGCTTCTTTGGAAGGGAATTTAGCTGGGCTCTGAAGGATGGGAGGGTTTTTATGGGAGGAGGCAGAAGGGAAACATTTATTATGAATGTTCAGAATGAGATGGTTAAGGAGCAAGCTGTTGGATGTTAGTGCTAAGCTGTCTCCTGTGTTCATCCTCTAGGTGTCTCAGTCTCCCTATCTGTGAAGTGTGGGTAATAATGTCCCTTTTCCTGAGGGAAGTTAAAGGGAAGCAATGAACCCACAGGTGTGAAACCTCATTTGAAGTGAGAGCACATAAAAGACAACATAAATAGACTGATTAAATCAACAATTACCTTATTACTGCTGAATCTTCTCTTCTCCAGGCTAAACATCCCTCAGTGGCTATACCCACGTGTTCCATGGCTAGGCATGACTCATTGTTCTGTGTGACCACAGCATAGTCTGTGCTCTTCTCAAGTGTAGTGCTCAGAACTCTCTAATTAAAACCTGATAGGCAGATTGGACTGAGACTTTCGCCTTCTTTGGTATAGATATTGTATTTGTACTAATGCAGCCAAAAATGCAATTAGCACCACCAACTCTTACTGTCCTGTCAACAAAAGTGCCCTTTTATTTTAACGTGATCTGTCACTGTATTTCCTCCAGCCTGTACTTCTGGGCTCAAAGGCAAGGAATTTCAACTCAAGCTTCCATTTGCTGTCTCTAGATGACAGCTGATACAAAATGGCTAAACAGATTAGCAAACTCAAGGATGTGTAAGACATTACCTCAACTAGACAGCATCACTCAGCTGGGTAGCCTGAGCCATATCAGTCCATAGTCTCCTGGCACAGATGGGCCTTGCTCCTCAAATACCTAACTCCTCACCATCACCTCACCCTCAAGGACTTTGCTCTTACACCAAGCTGAACTTCCTCCCGGAACTCCTGCAGAGGCATTCATTCCACTGGCACCAATCCCTCCTCCTTCCCTCTGTGATCCAAGGCTATACTTGGCTTTTCATGATCATATTCCAATAACCCATGTTCTCTCTCCTATATCTATAACAATGCCCTCCTTACTGGCTCTTCAACCTCAGTAATATATATATCTCCTTCCTGTCTTTTCCATAAAACCCATCTGTTATGGGTGAGTGTTTCACACTGTGAAGCCCCACTATGGCTGCATTTGAAGATGGGACCTCTAAGAAAGTAATTCAGGTTAAATGAAGTTATAAGGTTATAACCCTAATCCCTCTCTCCATTAGCATGCACTGAAGAAAGGCCATGTGAGGACACAGCGAGAAGGCAGCCATTACAAACCAGGGAGAGAGCTCTCACCAGAAATGAAACCTGCCAGCACCTGGACCATGACTTGGCCTCCAGAACTATGAGAAACTGCATTTCTGTTGTTTTAGCCCTGCAGTCTGTGCTATTCTATTAAGGCAGCCTGAGCCAACTAAGCCACCATCCCTTGACTTTCCCTTGTTCCAGCTGTTGTCCAATTGCTCTATTTTGGTCAGAGCCAAGTTTCTGGAGACAGCACCCTAGGTTCACCATTTCTACTTTCTCATTCCCCATTCATTCTTCAACCCATGTCGTGTAGCTTCAGTCTCTACTGCCCTGAGAGGTATGCTCTCACCGAGGCTTCTTGTGACCTGCAATGATGAAAGCCAGGATCAAAACATTGTGTATCCACTCACTTACTGATGCATAACCCATGAACACAGATAATAGAGTGGTAAAGGCCTGGGAGGGGCAGGTATGGTGTACAGCGGGTCAATGGGGGGAAAGAAACCCCACACAAACAAACAAAGGGGACATCTGTAATACTTTCAACAATAAAGATAAATTTTTAAAAAAAAATAGAAATGTTGCCCTAGCCGGTTTGCCTCGGTGGATGGAGCGTCGGCCTGTGGACTCAAGGGTCACAGGTTTGATTCTGGCCAAGGGCATGAAACTTGATTGCGGGCACATCCCAGTAGGTAGTGTGCAGGATGCAGCTGACCTATGTTTCTAACTCTCTAACTCTCCCTTCTTCTCTGTAAAAAAATCAATAAAATATCTTTTTAAAAAAAATAGAAATGCTGTTACCACTCAGTACACTTGGTCACTCCTTCCCCTATCTAAATGTGACTCTCCTGGTTTTGCTTCTGCCTTTCCAGCCATTCCTTTCTGTCTTCTTCCCAGATACTCTCCCTGCCCCAAATCTTTCAACAATCACCTCTGTTTTTCTTACTCTATACTCTGATACCTGGGTGACTTCAATCAAACTTTAATGTGATGTCACTCAAATGCCTACTTATGGTCAAGTTCTCTCTGCTGAAGTTCTATATGCCCATGACCTAGGCCATTTGGATGTTCCCAAATTACCTTAAACTCAAATGTTTCCAATACTGAGCTCACATTTCCTTCCTTCAAACCTGTCCCTTCTCCCCTATTCTCCATAATAGTGACCACCACTGACCTTGAAGTCAGAACCTGAAACTTGCGATCCTTCTAGATCTATTCTTTTCATTCAATGTGTGCATCAATATGAATGTCTGAGTACATTCATATATAAATACAGAGAAGAGAATGTTAGTCTATGATAACAATCTACTGTATTATGTCACTAGCCCTATAAAGTGGATACTGTCCTTGGTCTGCTCCCACTTTACAAATGAGGAAAAAGATTCCTAGAGGTTAAATGATATGTCCAGAGTTGCTAGGTAAGGGCAGAGCAGATTTGAAACCAGTTATGTCTTATTCCAAAATCCAAACTCTTCACAACTATACGATACTACCTTGGAATAGCTATTATTTTCTATACAGCTATATATCTCCACAGTTCTTCCTTACCTCGTCTTGTCTTGATTACTACAATAGCTTCCTACTTCTTTCTTTTGACCCCTCTCTGGATCACTCCCAAGCCAACCTCACATTGCCACAAGAGCAGTCTTTTAAAAACACAACTTAGACCAGTTCCCTCTTCTACTTGCGACCCTTCTGTCACTCTTCATGACCTGACTCGTTAGCCCACAAGGTACCTGGTGCTCTGGCCACTGTCTTCCTGCTTGAGCATGCCCCATTGTTCCCTAACTGCTCGCAGTTAATTGTGATAACATTTTACACCACCGAACTTTTACACGTTTGTTCCCTATCCCGGGAAGGACTTTCCCCACCTTAGATTTGTGCAGACACAGTGTTGACTAATCCAGCAGCCTTTCCCAGCACTCTGCTCCCTGTTATTCTCCTCTTCCAAGGCCTGGAAGCCAGACACTCCCTTGCCAGCTTCCCTTGCAGCTGGAAGTAGCCACATGACCACTTCTGCCCAATGAGATGCAAAGAGAAGTTTTCTGTGGAACTTCTAGGAAACAAAGACAGATATGGCTGGCGCTGTCTTTCTCTGTTTTCCCACCTTCAACATGGATGTTATTCCTGGAGCTGTGATTGCCATGTTAAAATCATGAGACCATAAAGCATGAGGATGAAAAGCTCTCACACTAAAGATGGCCTAGCAGAAAAATAGAATTCTATCTAATAAAAGGGTGATATGCAAATTAGTCAGGATGCCCTCATGCGTAAGGACGGGCAGGAGTGGGTGGGTGTAGCTGCCTGCCGCAGGAGGCAGGGGGATGTGAGGCTGCATCAAATACAACAAAATGCGTTCACATGCCCTAAAGCCAAACATCCCAGCAGATAACTCAATGCAGGTTATTGTGTAATCACAATGGTTACACAAATCACAATGATTACACAATATTGATTACACAATAACTTATTTTCACCGAAAAAAAAATAACAGCTTCATTTAAAGATGCCCCAGTAAGGCTGCTGAGGCTTTCATCTGTCCCTTTCTACACCGAAGATGACAGGGTTCAAGGAGGAAGGGCTCCAGTTTCGTTTTCTCAGCACCCAGCTAGGAGGCCTCCCTGGGGCAGCTCTCCCCTCCGAGCCCTGCACAGGACTGCCAGTCCGCTCTGGCCTGGGAGCCCCGAGGGGAGGCGGAGCAAAGTGCTTTCCTTCCGGGACCCGCTCTCCCTGGGAGTCTGGCACGGAGGGCGCTCTCCCTGGGAACCCGAAAATCCTCCTCCCAGGGCCACTGCGCAGCAGCCAGGCCTGTCGAGTAGCTGAGAGGGCGACCTACCCGTGCGGTTGTGTACACTGGCAGAGGCCACGCAGCTGCCATAGTTGAAGTCCTCAATGGAGGAGCGGGAGTAGTGGGGATCCGAGTTGACCATGTCAGCAATGGAACCCCAGCTCCCCACCGAATGACTAGAGCACAAGGACCTCAACGGTCCTGGTCACTTCCTGAGCAGCAGTCAGCCCCGACCGGGGATCAAACCCGAAACCTAAGTAGGTGCCCTGGCTTATTTTCACCGAAAAAAAAATAACAGCTTCATTTAAAGATGCCCCAGTAAGGCTGCTGAGGCTTTCATCTGTCCCTTTCTACACCGAAGACGACAGGGTTCAAGGAGGAAGGGCTCCAGTTTCGTTTTCTCAACACCCAGCTAGGAGGCCTCCCTGGGGCGGTTCTCCACACAGGACATACGCTGTGCTAGGGCCCAGGAGCCCTGAAGGGAGGCGGAGCAAAGTGCTTTCCTTCCGGGACTCCGCTCTCCCTGGGAGTCTGACACGGAGGGCGCTCTCCCTGGGAACCCGAAAATCCTCTTCCCAAGGCCACTGCGCAGCAGCCAGGCCTGTCGAGCCGCTGAGAGGGCGACCTACCCATGCGGTTGTGTACACTGGCAGAGGCCACGCAGCTGCCATAGTTGAAGTCGTCCTCAATGGAGGAGCGGGAGTAGTGGGGGTCGGAGTCGACCATGTCAGCAATGGAACCCCAGCTCCCCACCGAATGACTAGAGCACAAGGACCTCAACGGTCCGGTCACTTCCTGAGCAGCAGTCAGCCCCGACTGGGGATCAAACCCGAAACCTAAGTAGGTGCCCTGGCAGAATGGAACCCAAACCTTTGCTGTGGCAGAGGAGCTCCGGCCCACAGCAGGCTCCAGGGCACCCAGAGGGGTTTTGGTGAGGGGCCCTAACAGGCAGCCCCCAGCGCAATGGGTTAGAACCTCCTCCTGATACAGCAAGGTTGCAGGTTGGATCCTGGTTAGGGCACAGACAAGAAGCAACCAAAGAGAGCATAATTAGTGGAACAACACTGGAGTTTCTCTTGCTCCCTTCCTCTCTCTAAAATAATCAATCAATAAAAATTAAAAATAAACCCTCTGGTTTGCAGAGTTGCTAAAACAGTTAGAAAGCGAAGTCCCATCCCTTCCCGTTCATTCATCAAATACTTCATATGCTCCTTCAATAATCACACTGGGGATGGGTGTTTGTTCATTTGTTTTGGTTAATCATCACCTGAGGACATTTTTGCATTGATTTTTTTTTTCAGAGAGTGGAAGGGAGGGAGAAAGAGAGTGAAAGGGAGGGAGAAAGTCAGAAACTAATGTGAGAGACATCAATTGGTTGCCTCTTGCTGAATCCCCGACCAGGGCTCTGGATTGAGCCTACAACCCAGGTACGTGCCCTTGATCAGAATCCAACCCAGTACCTTTCAGTCCACCTGCAGAAGCACTATCCACTGAACCAAACCAGAATTTTTTTTCTTTTTAAGTCCTCCTCTAAGGATATGTTTTTTTATTGATTCTAGAGAGAGAGGAAGGGAGAGGGAAAGAGAAAGAGAA
>NW_005366214.1:3343877-3362423 GCF_000412655.1 Myotis brandtii
CCTTCTGCGGGGAGAGCAGTTGGGGGGTGGGGGGGAGGCCTCTGCAGAACCAGGGAACCGGGGGTACGGGGGTGGCGGCAGACGCAGGAAGCCCCAGGCCAAGGTGAATGCGGGCAGGGGGTGGGGCTGGGGCTGCAAAGCCGGGGCTGTGAAGCCAGTAGCCAGGGAAAAGAAGGCCTACCCTTGCATGGATTTCATCCATTGGGCCTCTAGTTAAGATAATAAATGCACAGCTAAAGTAGCCGGGGGAAAGAAGGCCTACCCTTGCGTGGATTTCATGCATTGGGCCTCTAGTTAAGATAATAAATGCACAGCTAAATCAATGTCAATGCCTCTGGACTTCTCATCTAAGCCATTGTTAGATATTCTTACTTACAGACAAGTAACTCTTGACTGATACATGGGTCTAACAACATCTACTGTTTTAAAATTCAATCCAAGGTGCCCTGGCTAGTGTGGCTCCATTGGTTGAGCATCGTTCATGCAGCAAAAGGTCTCTGGTTCGATTCCAGTTGAAGCACATCACATACCCAGGTTGTAGGTTTGATCCCAGGTAGGGGGTGGTACAGGAGGCAGCGATTGATGTTTCTCTCTCTCCATCTACCTTCCTCTCTCTTTAAAATCAATAAAAATATGTTTGTTTGTTTGTTTTTAAATTCAATCCAAGGTGTCTTTCCTGGAAAATATTCCCTGACTCAATTCTGAAATTCTGATTTGGATGTTCTTCCTTTGGCTCCTAAAATAACCTGTGCAAATTCTATAGCAGAGCTTATCACACCTGATGGAACCATTTATTTCCCTGTATTTCTTAAAAGACTCTGAGCTGCCAAAAGACAAAACCATGTTTTATTTGACTTTATATCTGAGTGACTAGCACATGACACATGGTGGGCCTTTAAGACCTGACACATTATAGGTTTTGAGTTATAAAATGTGCTTTGAACCCTTCCTTTTAGGCAAAAGATATACCTTCAAATCATAAAATAGAAGTTTTATTCATAAATACTGAAGTCTAGCCTTGAAGGTGGAAAAAAACAATCATTTGTGTAAACTTGAGCAGAGAAATTACCACTAGTAGAAGAAACACCCATAGATCACAGAGTAAGTTTCAAAATAAAGGCTCTCAAACAAACAAAAACCGAGAGAATGTTTTGGAAGCAGATATTTACTTAAAAGAATTACTTAAGGAAGCTCTTTGGGCAGAAGGAATATAATCCCAGATGGAAACATGGTAAAACAGGAAGGAATGTAGAGAAATGGATAAGGTAAACATGTGGGTAAAACATAATAAATATTGACTGTTTAAAACAACAATAATCATGTTTTGTGGAAGTCAAAGGATGTAGAAATAAAACACATGACAACAATAACAATAGCCCAAACAGGGAAATGGGTTAAATGTTGTAAAGCTGTTTTGTTGTCCAAGAAAAATTAACAGTATTAATTTATAGTAAACTAATAAGTCAAGGACACATGTTTGTAATCTCTGTGATAACCACAAAGAGAATAAAGAGTGTGTATTTAAGAAACTCCAAGAGAATGGAAAATGAAATTATTTTTAAAATACTAAACGTAAGGAAAAAAAACAACAACAGAAAACAAGAAGGGAGAAAAAGAGGAGTAAAGAAACAGATGGGATAAATAGTAAACAGAGATTTACAGTCAAATAGGCAGCCATGGTGGGCCCATTGTTTACCAAGCAGGCCGGCCGGAGCCTTTGGAACAGGTGGGCAGAGGGAGATGGAGAGAGGATGCAGAGTGCCTTCAGATAAAGATGAAGAGATATATTATTAGGTCAACTTTCTAAACTGCTTATACCTCCTGAACATGAGTTTTCTGAGATTGAAAGTCTCCTCTATCCTTACAACAAGCTCTCTTTTCTGAGCTAATTTCACACAGTTGTGTTCCAACCTTCTGTTGCAAGCAAATGACCCCTGACTGAGACAGCGGTCACGGTTAATAGGAGCTGAGAAATATGGTCTCATTAGAATGGCCTCTGGGGAGAGAGAACTATTGTCTTAGTCATGAAGCTTCTATCACAAAAATGCTCTTCTATTCCAGGTTTATATAATAACGATCCCTGTTGTGTGTGTTTTTATATCCTGGAACACCAGACAGTCACTCTTTATATTAATCTTAATAGAAAGATGGTTTTGCTTATACATAACAGAATACTGAACTTCATAAAGTAAAAATGTTTCATGCTAAGAAAACAAAACAAAAATAAGGCCTCTTGGTTGGTTTTTCTACCACGACCATCTGGTTTTGTAATTAATGTCTTGCCAATGTACTAAAATATTTTCTATGTAAATCTTTTACATTCTTGCTGCATTTTCAATTAAGTGCCTGAATTAAAACTTTGTACCATGAGTCAGCAGTTAAAGCAAACATGTTTTTTCCATTTATCTTCCTTTGGGAAAACCCAGTCCCAAATGCAGAGTGCCTGCCATCCTTCAGTTCTTTTCACCAATCCAGATGTCCATAATTACTTCTGGGGGTTACCACAGTGGTGTGCCCTGCCATCTGACACCATCGTTCCCATGATTGCCTAGTATGGCTTCCCTTGCCTTTCACTGTTCCCTACAAACGCTCCCATTCACAGTGAAGAACATAACTCTGGTCTGCAGATCAGAGGACCTCGAGACACCTCATGTTCCTGGGTGGCTTCATGCGTGATCTGCCATTTTAGATCATGCTGAGGCAAAGAGACTCTCTTTATGTCCCATTTTATTTAGAAGCAGTTGTCTTGTTCACGGAGCTATATTGCAGAAAGCTAATATTCTAAGGCAGGAAGGTGAAGTTATAAAAATCTCATGACAAAAGTCATGAGGTCCACACAGGCCTTATTTATGATAATGTCCTCCAATGCATGGTCCCAAACATTGGGTTGGTCTTGGTCAAATGGCCAACTGACCATCGGCTGTGGATGTGGGTTAGGAAAGATGCTGAACTTAGTGGTGTCTGATTGCCTGAATATCTAGGCCAGCAAGCACTTTTTTTTTGAAGAAGCCCTTCAGAAAGCAGCCCACCTTGGCCACCTGGTCAAGACATTTCATTCTGTATGCTCCTCTCCAAACACACTACCACCATCTGGGTGATGATAGTGTCACATAGAACTTCATTCAAAATGTTACTCAAAACTAGATAGATAGGACCATTTACCTATGTTAAAACTCTACTCCAAGCCATACATTGTTCTAGGGAGCTTTGCCTAAATTATCTCTACTCCTTGAAACAACTGCGAATGAACATCTCTATCCCTATTTAACAGACGAGGAAAACTAGGCTCAGGGTGATCAGGTTCACATGCCACAAATCACATGGCTAGTTATGTTCTTTTACTGACATGGCTTTTCACTTAGGAAAATTAACTAGTCAGGAAATATTTGCTCAGGATTTGAAAAGAGGAGAGAAAGTCCTAAAATGCCAACAGGTAAATCACTTCTTTTAGAGTAAATTCCAATAATATGTAACTGCATCATCTCTTGCTTAAAAATCTTCCTATTTCACACAGCAGAACAACACCTAACTATTGGACTGGCCTATTTAGGACTCTGAGCTAATGTGTCATCATTTCAGGCACACACCCACAAAATGTTTTAGGAAAAGTTTCTTATTCTCATATACTATGTACATGTATCTCCCTGCCAGTGCTCCTGGGACAAGTTGAGCGTAAATGAATCAAACCATGTGGGCTACATTTTTCTGAAATACAGATGAGCTTGTAAACTAAGAGGAGGGAAACTTGGGAAAACATTTATTTGGGGGTTTGATCAAAACCAAATTGCTCAAGAAAAAATACAATATATATATAATCTGCAGTAGTTCAACAAACTCCCACAGCCATCTAAGCCAATGGCCTCTAAACAACCCAGCCAGGCACATCAGAGAGTGAAGGTAGGACTTGTAAAAATTCATACCCAATTGCCTAGTATATGTTGTTTCCAGAATTTTCTCTATGGAAACCAAAAATTTCTTTTAAAGAAAGCTCATTAGCTCATTGGTAAGACCTGAGAAAAATTAAGTAAGCCAGCAACAGCTGATTCTCTTAACAGACCTAGTCAGTGTAGATGTTGAATACATAAGAAATTACCATCCTATGTAATAGAGGGAATATGCCAATTGACCATCACACCCTCACAAGGTGGCGGCACCCACAGCCACAAGATGGCGGCGCCCAGTCCTCCTGCACCCCCACTGACTGAGGTGCAGGCAAGCCTCAGATGGCAGCTACCCAGCCACCCAGGGCCAGCCTGAGGCACAGACAAGCTGCCGATGGTGGCTGCCCAGCTGCCCAGGGCTGGCCCGAGGCTCAGACAAGCCTTGGATGGTGGCTGCCCAGCCACCCAGGGCCAGCCCAAGGAGCAGGTAGCCAGGGCTGGCTGAGGCCTGCACTGCCGGCAGTGGCAGCAGCAGAGGTGTGTTGGGGGGGTCGTCTTCCCCTGATCACCGGGTTGCCTCCCGCCCCAGAGGGCTCCCAGACTGTGATAGGGGGCAGGCTGAGCTGAGGGACCCCCCTAGGAGCAGGTAACCAGGGCTGGCTGAGGCCTGCGCTGCCAGCAGTGGCAGCAGCAGAGGTGTGTTGGGGGGGTCATCTTCCCCTGATCACCGGGTTGCCTCCCGCCCCGGAGGGCTCCCAGACTGTGATAGGAGGCAGGCCGGGCTGAGGGACCCCCATCAAGTGCATGAATTTTCATGCACTGAGCCTCTAGTCATTACAATAATAAACCCTTTCTTTCATCCCACTTTCTTGGAAGCTGCTTGGGGGGAAAAACTTTCACCTTGTTCAGGCTGAAGGGAAGTCAGCTTTCTCACTCTTTTGTGAGTCCTTCAGTAGTTTTCCTGGGGCAGAATTATATCCATCCAAGCTCTGACCACAGGCTGTAGACGCAGGCTCGCTATTAAGAATGATCACTTTTGTTTTGATTTTAAAGACTGGTTAATCCTGTGACTCTCTTCCTGCTTTGAGAGCTATTGCATTTGTTTTTGTGGGCTTTTGGCTTGAGCTGATTGTTTATAAGTTGTTTTTCTCCCTAAATTATAGGTTCATTCTTTCAATCAATGGATGAATAAATAATTAATCACAGTGCTATGGAAATAAACAAGGTGATGTAAGTAGATGCTAACAGGGGGTGGGGTGCAAGCACTAGTTTAGATCGGGTAGTGGGATGGCATCCCTGAGGAGGTGGCATTTGAATGAAAGAGTCAACTCTCTAAGGAGAAGAGTTTCGGGCCCAGAGAACAGTGAGTACAGAGCCTTCAGGCAGCAGAGAGCTTAGTACCATTAGAGAATACAAAGGTCAGAGGGTGGTCATGGAGCTGAAACAGCAAGAGGGAGAGAGGGAGAGAGGCGGGAGGCAGAAGGGAGAGGGCAGCACAGGAGGTGGTTGTCCCTGAGAATGCAGTTTAGATCTTATTCTAACGTGTAAGGGGAAACCATTGAAGAATTTCTGGGAAGGGAGTGGCATGATCTGGGATTTCTGAGGTGTGTTGTTTGTTTTTGAATTTCTGTTTTTAAAAGGCACTTTGCTGTTTGGAAAATGGACTGAAGTGGGCTAGGGTGAAGGCAGATAGATTATTACATGAAACATTTACATCATTTCCTGAAGTGATATGAATATCAAAGTTGAAGGACTTTGAAGACCTGATTAATCTAAGATCTCAGAGCCGAGAACCTGTTAACTAATTTTTCTTCAAGGGTAGAGAGTTGGGTGGGAGGATGATAGAACTAGTTGTGTTCAGAAGAGCGGCCCCTTTTACTGTGCTGTCCCTATGGAGTGATTCTATGAGCCGGGTACATTATTATGTTTAACATATTTCATCAGTCCAACAATCTTATCAAGTGAGCATGATTAACTATTTTTCCAGGTAAAGAAGTGGAGGCTTAGAAAGGCTAAATGATTTATTCAAGGTCACAAAGCTAGTGATTGATGAAGATGCGATTTGAACAGGTCCCTGCTCCCTTCAGAGAGAGAGGCGGGACACCAAGTACAGAAATGATAGGACCATTACATGAAAGAACACATGAAATACTGACTTTTGGGGAAGAAGGATGGGGCTCTCGATAAATATTAGAAATTAATTTTAAACATTTACTTCAAATGTTGGCTGCCTGAGAGTGATGAGAGAGGAAAGAAAGAAAACGGTTAGGCCAAACTTTTAGAAAGCAAATGGACCTAAAAACATGGTTACTATCAGAAAAAAAACAAACAAACTCTCAACCAAAAAGGCAGGAAGGGAGGAAGGAAGGGAGGGAGGAAAATGTGCCCCCCGCCCCCCCCACCAAGAAATAAAACTCTCTTTCCAGAGGCAACACTCCCAGGGCAGTGTCTTCTGTGAAGGAAGCCCTCAGAGGCTGGCAGGAGAAAGCCTCCACCTGAGACGCCTCAGAGAACAGGGGTATCGTAGAGCCACAGCTCATCCCCCTCCTTGATTGCCTTTTCCATAAACTTAATTGAGATTTTTTGCAAAAAAATAAAATGAATTAAGGGCTTTGCTATTACTCTGTTTTTTAAAGAAACTGTGACCTAGTGAGAAATCTCTGCTAAGTCAGGGCCCCAGACAGGATAGTTGGGGACACCCACTGGGATTCCCAAACACCATCAGCCCCCTTTCCTGAGGGGCCTGGCTGGGGGAAGCACTGAGTTGTTGCCTAACATTTGGTTTCTCTCAAAATAAGATTGTCTTTCAAATCCCATTTCCCTAGGCTGCTGCTGTTTTATTTTGTATACTGTTGGTTTTTTCTGTTCAAAATACACAAATGTCTGTGGGTGGGGTGCCCCAGCAGTCCCTGTGGCCCCTGGAAGATTCTCAGATGCAGGCCCTGGGTGCGTCCTGAGCTGAGGGCGGAACAAGGTGTGCTTCTTGCATCCAAGCCAAGCAGCTTCCCTGCTTGGGCTGGGGCCCTGAGGCCCTCTGCCCCATAAGCCTGGAGCTGTGGCTCTGTCTTCTTCTTTTTCCAGGCCTATAAGCAGGGAGCAGGGACCCTGTGCCCACATCCTCCTCTGAGCCCACTGTTGCCCACCCCTGCCCTGGACCCTCAGATAAAGCTGGGCTGCCCCATCTCCCTCCCAGGAGAGCCCTGCATGCCATCCTCAGCTGGCAAAGGCAGAGGTGAAACCAGCTCTTGTCCCTCACACAGGTCTGCTGTGGGTGCCCTTAAGACAAATGCAATGAGGGGTAGAATATACATGATATATACCCTTTATATCACATCTCTATATATATAAAAGCCAAGCAACCGGAACAACGAAATGACTGGTCGCTATGACGTGCACTGCAGTGGCCAATCGGCCCTAGCAGGGCCCTGATAGGCCGCCCCCCTCCACGCCCCCCCACTGCTGGCCTGGCCCCCATTGAGGCAGGCTGGCCGGACCCCATCCGTGCATGAATTCGTGCACCAGGCCTCTAGTATATAATATATTGCATGTGTTATGTTACTTAATCCTCTCAACAACTTAACCTAAAGCTCAAAAGGGTTGAGTAACCCGCCCAGATCTTGATTTCAAAGCCCTGCTGTTAATTTGGATTCATGAACTGTTTCAACAAATTTCTTAAGAACCTACTATGTACCAGGGAAGGACAAAGACCAGTGAAGGGCCAAGACTCTGAAAAGATAATGGTGCCCCCCATGAGCAATGTGGAATTTAATTTTTTAAGGTTTCAATGTTTATATGCTGAAATTAAGAGCATATTTAGTTTTTAATTTTTTTTTTTCTGATTGAAAAGTTCTGAATAAGCTCACTGAAGCTAGATTTTTCTCTCTTGTGTGTGCCTGCATCCCAGCACATGCGTGGGTAACCCAGGCCCAAGTGTGACTGTGACCAAGTCAGCCGCATCGGCCTTTTCTCCAAGGAGCTTGGAGCCCGAGCAGGGGCAGGCAGTGCACCTATAAGCACACAGCGTTGTGAAGGGGAAGCCAAGGCCCTGCTGCAGGCTTCTCCCCTGGATCTGGCCTCCTAATGCTCCTGCACTCGCAGGCCCCAGTGCAAATCTGGAGGCCGGGAGCAGGGCCGGCAAAGCGGGGCTCCCGGGTCATCAGGCCCGCATTGCCCACAGGTGCTGCACAGGTGGTCTCAGCCCCCCGCACAGGCCTAGGAAAAGCCATGGGACAGCTCAGCTGCAACCAGTCCTCCGGGCTGCCAGCCTGCCTCCTTGAAATAGTCCAGATTTAACTTATTAAACATATTAATCCGAAGTTAACAATTTGTGGTAGTTTCACTAAACGGCTTGAAGAGAAGAACGTGAGGGAAAAAGAATTCGATCTGATGGGAAGGCTTAACCCCGATGGACTAAGTGGCCTTCACATCCTGCCTTTGAAATAACTGGAAATGAAGGGACTATTCACAGAAGTGGAGTCAGAGGGTAAACCTAACTGGAGTTAAAGAAACACAAACAAAGCCCATCCCCTCTCGGCCCCAACCTGCCATGTGACTCTGAGGACATTGCTGACTGCAGTGACAGCATTTTAAACAGCTGCCCAGAGGGGTTTTAAATAGACTTGATGTAATTCAGTGATTTATAGAGCATGGGTTACCAAAATATTAAAGTTCTGAAATGCCCCCAAATGAAGACCAGGGCCCCAGCCCTCCCCACTCTGGACC
Source organism: Myotis brandtii (assembly GCF_000412655.1). Classification (NCBI taxonomy): domain Eukaryota; kingdom Metazoa; phylum Chordata; class Mammalia; order Chiroptera; family Vespertilionidae; genus Myotis; species Myotis brandtii. Next base: position 3,352,481 of record NW_005366214.1, read on the forward strand.
AAATAATTCTCGGCTGAAGTGTGGTGTGTGTGGCTCCTTCAGAAAACGGTGGCTGCCCTGAATGAGGGGCCAGGAAAAGATAAACAGCCTTTGAGGAATAGATACTTGGATTCATTTATGCTCAACTCATCCCAGAATCGCTGGCAGGGAGATACAGGTTCAAAGTCTGTAATGAGCCCTCGCCAGTGTGCCCAGTGATTAGAGCGTCGGCCCTTGAACAAAAGGTTTTCAGGTATTATTCCCAGTAAACGGCCCGTACCTGGGTGGTAGTTTCAATCCCAGCCCCTGTCAAGGCTTGTGTGGGATGCAATCAGTCGATGTTTCTCTCTCATATGGATGTTTCTCTCCCTCTCTCCCTCTCTCCCTCCTTCCCTCCCTCCCTCCCTCTTTTCCTCCCTCCCTCCCTCCTATTCTCTCTAAAAATCAATGAAAAAAAATATCCCCAGGTGAGGATAAATGACAACCAAAAAAGTGTGTAAAGAATAAGAACCGTTTCCTAAAACATTATTTGTGTGCGTGCCTGAATGATGGCGTACTAGCTCAAGTCCTAAATAGACAACTCCAATAGTTAGGTATTATTCCTCCATGTAAAAACAACTCAGTCCACGGAAGGCCCCAATCTCCAGGAAACAAGCCAGGCAATTACTCTTTAATTGCATATAAAAATCCAAATACTCAAGGAAATTGCAGGGGGATAGACGAAGAAATTAATCTGGTTAATGAAGTGCCCCCAGACCTGGATTTTTGTAAAATAAGCCATAATTATGTAAACATTGTACAGCCTTCATCAATAGCCCCCCAAAGGCAACGGTCTAAAAGTGCACTCAGGTGTGGAGCTGGAGATCATTTCCATTCTTCCATTACATTCTTTTCATTACCTTGGAGCAACCCTCCTTTTTCTAATCCTCATGGATCTTCCCGCCTCAAAGGGGACACCCTGGACCAAAGGCAGGTCTCAGAGAATTCTGACATTTTTGTTCATGTCAGAAATAATGAAAGATGACAGGCTATCACATTTAGACTTGTAACCTGATCATTTACTTCAGGACTCCCTGCTGAGATTAATTTGGAGACCGAGAAGGAGAAGGAAAAAGAGGAAGAGGAAGTGGGGGTGGAGAGGGGAGAAGAAGAGCTCTAAAATGCCCTCCTTAAAAACAAGGAAGAGGGACGGCCAACCTGAGAGGTGCTTTTTACTTAGCTCCCGAGGCAGGAGGAAATTGAGTGCATCTCTGCGTGCTTTTACCTAATGTCCCTCCTAGCCTGCGTGCTTCTATGGCAGAGGAGATCTGCGTTGAGAAACCATAGAAACCATCTGTGATAAGGCCTCAGGCGTGGCAGGAAGTAGGGAGAAAGCCCACCCTCTCCTGTGTGCTCATCCCCACCACCTCCACCATCATCATCACCGCCTCCATCATCACCATCACTGCCACCGTCACCTCAAATAAGGAAGCATCGTGTCTTTGGGGTAAACTTGTATGGTGTACCCAAAACAGTTCCTTGCTCTCTTCCTCTCAACCAAAACCAATTAAATGATAGATTTCGACGTTTCTATTTTGCAGGAAGAATTCCTCTCCTTCTGAAGCTATGGCCCTGACATACCAAAGGCAAACTGAGTCTCCTGAGAGGGACTCCTGTGAAACGTGCCTTGGCCCTGGGATTGGGTGTTGGAAGGAGCCGAGATAACACAGCAGGTAAGAACCTTCTCTCTCAGATGAGCTTGGGGAAAGTCATCCCAGGCTTTCTGCCAACACGTCTGGGTGCAGAGACAAAACACTTAAAACTTTTAGCCTCACATAGAACCGACATGCAAAGACCTCTTTTGAAAGAGACACAAAGGCAACGGATACAACGATCCAATGAAAAAAAGTTTTCATATCAAAGGCTAATTCCCACCGATTGGTGGTGGCTTCCTGGGACACTGTATTGAAAGTTTTGTGTTTCTTTCTTTTTTTCTTTCTTTAGGCTTACTAAGAGAAAGAAATACAAACGCATCACACACACATAGACAGTATTTAGTTGTTACTCCATGCCCAAGGTTGGGGGGCGGGGGGGAATGGAGACCTTGCCACCACTTATTTATCATCTCCATCCCTCCTCATGCCCTATCCCAGAGAGCCCATGTGTCTGATAACTCCCCATTTACATATGATCACATCCTAATGCACTAGCCTCAGAGGCTTAATCCGCCTTCTGAGAAGCAGGAAATATATCACTAACACACTGGTTACTGGTTCTACAAAACCATACAAAACCCAGGGGACTTGTCCAGGGGTCTTAAAATCACCAAAATGCACCCCGTTGCTCCTCTGCTTCTCTTAGTTGGTGTCTGCTCTACTCCGACAAGGTCACTTTCTCCATGCCACTGGCTATATCTACTCAAAGCATGAGAACCGCACCCACGGCCTCAGAGCAGAGGGGAGAGGCTCTTCCTCTTCCCCAGGCCAGCTTCAGTTTGGGAAAAAGTTCCTGGGGGAAGGACTCGGATTGGCTTAGCTTGAGTCCTGGGCACATTTCTGCATCAATCACTGGGGGCAGAGTTGGGGACAATGACTGGCTCAGCTGGGGGCAGATGTCCATTCCTCAACCCAGGATTGTGGCCAGAGAGGTGAAGTCCTATAATCAGAAGTCTGCTTCAACTCGGACCGCGTGGCTGGCGAGAGTGGGTGAAGGGAGTAGAGTTTGGTCTCGACAAAGAAGAGTAAGTAGAATCCCTGTGGCTACTAGGGCATCGTAGGAGTGACACAGCCACTCCAATGGGGCCTCCCATGGAAGGGATTTGGAAAATCCAATGTGATATAGCTCAGCTATGCAAATAGTATTATTAAGAAAAATACCTGTTCTTGGCCCTGAAGACCTTGCCAGTTCCACAAACAGTTGTGGCAGAGAGGTTGAGATGCTCAAGTACAGAGTACAAACGACATAGTCGGGGAGGAGGAGGTTTGGAATCAGACTCCCGGCCCGTCCCCGAGACTGTTTTATAGAAGGTCCAGCCTCTCATCTGACACCAGGCCCCAAGGTTGGATGCATGGCCGAGTTCTCCTGAGAGTGGGAGCGGGCGCAGCAGGAAGGCTCGGTCCGTTACCAGCTGGTGAGGCTTTTCTCTGCTGTTTCAGTTTTAGGTTGAAAGAAACGACCTTCCTTTCCCAGGACTTTAGTCCTAAAGCCTCTTCATCAGAGTCTCAAAAGGCCCAGCCACCCAGCTCCCAGCTCTGCTGCTCCAGGTGCCCTGGCCTTCCTGCCTGGAGTGGATACTGGCCAGGCTGAGGTCTCATTCCCTGATGCTGAGCGGACAGGGTGAGGGCTCTCAGCCAAGTCCCCTTCCAGGAACCAGCCTTAGACTCTACCTTGTCTAAAGGCACATCCTTGGCAACAGCCTAAACCTAATGACAGGTCAATACAAGGTATACAGACCCCAGGGCCTCCCCCAGGCAAGACAACTCTGGGGCTATCCCAGCTCCCAGAGCTTCCTATGGGATTAGCTGAGTCTCTGTGGCAACTACCATGGTCATTACTGTTTAAGCCTCCCTCTGCCCAGTCCTCTTCCAACACCCCAGGGGTGGATCCTGGGGACCCTCTGCAGTAAACTTCCTCCAGGCAATTTCCCTGGGAACCTGAATTAAGACCCGCCCCAATCCAAGTTCCCCATCCTCCAAAGTGCTGTTCTCCCTCCTCTTACCAATAGTCACCGTTTTCAAGTAATAATCTAGTTAGCCTCAGAGATGAGGGGTTAATCTAGGAGCCTGTAAGCAATGAACTTGCATTTCAGGAAAGCTTTCTGGAGAAAGAGAAGGGTTGCCGGGATGGCCCTGCAGGGAAGAAAATGTGATGCCAGCCAGTCAAGCACCACATCGTTAGCACTGGTCCCTGTCTGAGCAGCCACTTTCCTTGGAGGCCACAGGAGGCAGCACAGCCCAGGAGTGTGAGTGTGTGTGTGAGTGTGTGAGTGTGTGCATGAGTGTGTGAGTGTGTGTGTGAGTGTATGTGTGTGTGTGCATGAGTGAGTGTATGAGTGTGTGTATGTGTGCGTGTATGAATGTGTGTGTGTGAGTGTCGGAGTGTGAGTGTATGTGTGCATGTGCATGAGTGAGTGAGTGTGTGTGTGTGAGTGAGTGTATGTGTGCGTGCGTGAGTGTGTGTGAGAGTGTGTGTGTGTCTGTGTGTGTGTGTGTGTGTAGGAGGCAGGGAGCTGTCTTTCCTGGAAAGGACAGGGAGGGAAAGGGCCTCGGGGACGGAGGAGACAGGCCAGGAACAAATTAGCCCGGCGCTGAGAGGAAGCGGATGCACAGAGGGAGCAGCAGTGAGGCTCCGGATTCCCGGGGTGCAGCCGGGGCTCTGCCAATCCCAGCAGTGTGCAAGGGCCTCCCTCTCTATCTGTGGAACCGGAGTCACAGTGAGTGCCAATCCCTCTCCCAGATGCTCATGACAAGGAAGTGAGGTAACGCGGGCAAACGTCACGGAGAAGCTACTCTGCCTGGCCCTCCCGCCTCCACCACCCGGAGCCCCACTCTCCCTTGCGGAGCGGAGCGGGATGCTGTGCTTTCCAAAGGACTTGAATAATCCTAATTGTGTGACTTATTGCGCACTTACGAGATGCACTCTCTGCTAAAGGCCTCTGTGGCTGAGCAGGGAGCGAAGTGCCAGCACCTGACTCATGTTCCCGATGACGACCCTGGAAGGTGAGTGTCTGCTCTGTGTTCCAGAGCAGAAACATGAGCACCGCAAAGTTCATCCACTTCCCCAGAGTCACCATTTAGTAAAGGAGGCAGGCAGGGTTGGAACCAGCTCTGCCTGGCACCAAAGCTCTTAGCTACCACCCTAAACTGTCCAGGGGGTCCCAGCTGGGTGGCTTTGTAGCTTACTGTTGTTCCATATTCCTAAAGGGTGTGGGCTCCATTCCTGGTCAGGGCACATACCCAGGTTGGGGGTTTAGTCCCCAGCCGGGGACGTGTATGGGAGGCAACCAATCAATGTTTCTCTTTCTCTCTCTCTCCTCTCTCTCTCTCTCTCCCTCCCTCCCTCCCTCCCTCCCTTCCTCCCTCTCTCCCTTCCTCTCTCTCTATAAATCAATAAAAAACATATCCTTAGGTGAGGACTAAAAAACAAAAGATTTCAGATGTGTACACACATTTTCCCCTAAACCATGTCATTGTAGGAGAAAACTTCTAAGTTGGGTTTTCTCTAGGTCTGGAGAAAGGGTTAAAAGTGTAGGATCCTGTCAAAAACACAGCAGTAACTTTCCCCTTTTGTTGCATTCCAAACACACATGTACTTCCCGCCTGCTCTGGGGGCTGTAACATCCTAGCAGAGGCTGCGGCTTATGACCTATCATCACCTTCAAGATCAGCCTGGAAAGTAAAAAAAATATTATGTGAGAGGTTTTTCTCTCTTAAAGCCAGTCTTAGGGAACTAGCCATTTTCAGAGGAAAAGCAAGATTGTTGAAGGCCAATACACAGTGGGTTTATTTTAGCCTTATGTGATGCAATAATAATAACATATTTTTTTTAAAGTGTTGCTTAAGAAAAGGCTGAGGAGATTGGGAGTCAGCTGGCTTGGGTTTAAGAGCTGGTATGCAGCAAAACAGCCAGATACAGTTCTTTGGGGGAAAAGAAATCTGAAAAGGAAAAGAGAAAAAAAAAAAAACTCCCTAGGTTTGGGAAAGGGCAATATGAAGGTGTGTGGAGTCGTGCCAAAAGCAAAAGAATATTTCACTAAAACTACAACCCCAGTCATGTGTTATTACTTACGCTGTGCTTGACAATGACTGGCACAGGGCATGAAACAATAATGTCTGATGGATTTGGCATCGCTCTATGTTAACAGGAAACCGTGTTCTTTTGATTCCGTTGATTGGTTTCCTGCTGAAGGCCATCCATGACCGAGGAGGGAGTATACAAGACCATTGTCCAATTTCCATTTCTCCCAGTGCCTCTTGCTTCTGGCGGGGAAAGCTGGCTGCCCTCGTTTGACGCGATCAGGCCCCAGCACTGAACAGTGCATGAGGCTGGTTGTACATGCTGCACGGAGCACGTTGGGGGGGGGGGGGAGACAATCACTGACATGCAGAAGCAGACATGCAAAATGAGCACAGAAGGCGCCCCATTTATCCAGGGGCAAATGCATGGGGTCCATTCATCCCCAGCATCGACATCACGGCGCCAGGTCACGTGGAGCAGAAGGTTGGCCTCCCACAGAGCCTGGACACAGTCCAAAGGGATAGACGAGGAGGTGAAGAAAGAGAGGGAGGTGAAGAACGAGAACAGGTGGGGTTTGGCTGAGCTGTGGGTCTCCTTCCTCCGTGGTTTCTAAGCCAAATCATCCTGAAAAGTCACTGAAAACTTGGTGGAGAGGGGAGAACGGTTGGGCCTGATCCTGAGGAAATCTCGTTGATCAGGCGGCATCATCTGCCAGCCACGTCCACATGCACGCTCCGAGTTCTTGCCAACACCATGGGTTGAGTTTTACATGTGATGGGCATCATGAATAGCTTCCATTGATTTGATTTCAGGATGGGATTGTGAGCAATTTTTGCTTCAGCTTTCTATTATTTGATTATCATGTCTATAACAAAGTAATTATTTTTAAAATGATAAAGACAATTTATATTAATAACGGGCTTCGGCTGGATCCTGGTAAGACGATGTCCCAACTGCCAGGGCATCTCCAGCCTCACCATTCCCCTCTGCTCCCCACCAGCCGCCTAGCCGCCAGCCAGGTGGAGATCCTGCCCTTTACCCTGAGCCGCGGCGAGCCCAGACCCCTTCACGGAGGCCTCTCCCAACTCTGCTCCCTGGCCTGGGCCATCAGCACGCTGCGTACGCTCTCTCTGTTTAAGCAAAAGTAAGAGTAGCAACAACAATAATCATTCATTCATTTCCAGGGAAGGAGTCTTAGGCCGCACAACATACAGAGGGACAGATTACAGGTTATTTATTTACTTAGATTCTGCTGGTTGGATCATCACCCAGCTAAGAGATCCTTCTGAGCCCCCTCAGATTCTGCTGGTTGTGACTTAACTCACACCTTTGGATCATCACCCAGCTAAGAGATCCTTCTGAGCCCCTGATCTGTGACACCCAAATCCTTTTCGTTGAAACTACAAGTACAACATTCCCATTCTCCCAGCATACACACACGTACACGCCTGTGCATATACAACCACACGTGCACAGTGCTAGGTCAAAACCATACTCTCCGCAGCCACCAACACTCTGATCTGCCCACTCCCCTGATGGGTCTTGCGGGGTGGCCTGTGACACGGGGGTGGCTAGGGCCAGATGGACAGAAGAGGACTCAGAAAGAGGAGCGATGAACCTCTTCCCAATGTTCAGGACAGGAGAGAGAATGTGCCAAGCCCCCTCCTGGCTCCTGGGCAGGTGGCGAGTGTGGGTAGAACTTTGAGAACCAAGCTGCGTGGATGGAGGACAGTGATTAAGAAGGGAGGTGCTGCCCGGACCGGTTTGGCTCAGTGGATAGAGCGTCGGCATACAACCACACGTGCACAGTGCTAGGTCAATACCATACTCTCTGCAGCCACCAACGCTCTGATCTGCCCACTCCCCTGATGGGTCTTTCGGGGTGGCCTGTGACACGGGGGTGGCTAGGGCCAGATGGACAGAAGAGGACTCAGAAAGAGGAGCGATGAACCTCTTCCCAATGTTCAGGACAGGAGAGAGAATGTGCCAAGCCCCCTCCTGGCTCCTGGGCAGGTGGCGAGTGTGGGTAGAACTTTGAGAACCAAGCTGCGTGGATGGAGGACAGTGATTAAGAAGGGAGGTGCTGCCCGGACCGGTTTGGCTCAGTGGATAGAGCGTCGGCCTGCAGACCGAAGGGTCCCGGGTTTGATTCCGGTTAACAGCATGTACCTCGGTTGCGGGCACATCCCCGGTAGCGGGGTAAGGGGTGTGCAGGAAGCAGCTGATTGACATTTCTCTCTCATCGATGTTTCTAACTCTATATCCCTCTCCCTTCCTCTCTGTAAAAAAAATCAATAAAATATATTTTTAAAAAAAGAAGGGAGGTGCTGGGGGGTGATGGGGGGGGGCTGCCTTCTCTTGTTGGCATTATTCTTGCTGTCACGCAAAACCTTCACACTGAGGCCTCTCTCCCTCCACGTTTCTCTTCCTCCTGCTCCCTGTCACCTCTCCTCTCTCTCCTTCATGAGGGTAGAACTTTGAGAACCAAGCTGCGTGTATGGAGGACAGCGATTAAGAAGGGAGGTGCTGGGGGGTGAGGGGGGCTGCCTTCTCTTGTTGGCATTATTCTTGCTGTCCCGTGAAGCCTTCACACTCTGGCCTCTCCCCCTCCACGTTTCTCTTCCTCCCCCTCCCTGCCACCTCTCCTCTCTCTCCTTCATGCAATGTTTTGCTCCTGTTTTTAATAAAGACTTCGCTGTGAGGCTGCCATTCGGATGGATTGGTGTGCCGTGGTCACTGAAGGTCAGCTGGGAGGACAGGGCCCTGAAGGGAAGGCCAGAAGGTAGGGTCAAGGGAGCAGCCAGATGGCCAGGGGGTGGGGGCGGGGTGGGAGGCGTGTCAGGGAGTCCTGACCTGGGTTAGAGAACGCAGGGCACCATGAGGCAAAACCGCCCTCGCTCCAGCAGAAGGGCAGCCAGGAGCCGGCAATTCCTCCCCAGGTCCTCCCTGCCCAGCCTCCCTCAGCCGCACTCTGGTCGCAGGTAGCTCCTCAGCCCCTCACTCTCCGGCTTCCTCAAGGCTCTGGGAGACGCTGGGACCCTGGCCGTGCATGGCAGCCCCTGCCCTCCGTCCAGCTCATTGCCAGCCGTGTCAGGTACCCGCTCTCCTCCTGACCATGCTGGTCTGTTCTTGACTGGGACCCTTCCTGACCTCTGTTCTCTGTCCACCGACCTGCGGACTGCCTGCCCCTCAAGCCCGGATTGGATGGTGGATCTCGGGACCCCTGTCCACAGCCCTTTCTGCTTCTCAGCATCGTCGCCCTTGCTTCCCAAGTGCCTGCCTGTTGGCCCAGACGGTCCTTTTGTAGGACACGGCCTCAGATGCATTCGTCTAAGTCAAGCAGAACCGACGCTCATCCGGCGCAAAGTGTTTTCGGTTTGTGTTGTTTCTCTGTTGGTGGTTTGGAATCCTGCGGGGCTTAGGCGCTGCTTTTTCTGTCTCCAAACACACTTTGGCGTCCATATTGAACTGAGATCTAGATTTACATTAAGAGGATTCTTAGCCTCAGATGAGGCTTCAAATGCACAGAATGGGGGGGCGGGGGTGGTCAGGGATATCAAGGGGTACCCTTCATTTTCCCGTTCCCAATCAGCTCCACAACCCTGGGGCTTCTTCCAGGAGACAGAGCCCCAGGTATGAGGCTGGGCAGCTGGGAGAGCCAGGACTCCAGAGAAACCTTTGAACTATTAAAGCACAGCACCCTTCACAGGTTCCATTCATCCCCGCACCCCCACCCTCTCTGCCCTCTCTGGCCCCCCTCCTCCTGCGTCCTGCACAGCCAAGTGCACATGTTTGCCGCATCCTGGAGCTGGATATTCTGAACACATTTATTTATTTTATTTTTTTTGTATCAGAACTTCATTCCTGTTTATTGCTGAATAATATCCCATTGTATGCTATAGTGTTGTGATTTTTAATAAGAATATGTAATATATAATATGTAATATAATTAATATAATATAATAAATATAATATAATGAATATAATATAACCTATATATATAAAAGCCTAATATGCAAATTGTTCCCACAGGAGTTTGACCAGGAGACTGGGAGTGCGATTGCTCGCTGTGACATGCACTGACCACCAGGGGCTGGCGCAGAATGAAGTAAGGCCCCAGCCAGCAGCCAGGGAAGGGAGGCCCTGGCCAGCAGCCAGAAAGCTCCGATCAGCCCTGATCGCTAGCCAGGCCTAGGGACCCTACCCATGCATGAATTTTGTGTGCCAGGCCTCTAGTATAATATAATAT
>NW_005366214.1:3362661-3366816 GCF_000412655.1 Myotis brandtii
ACTGGGCCTCTAGTATAATATAATTAATATAATATAGAAACATATTTTCAATACAAGAGCTTACTTCATTTTTATTGAATTTATTGGGGTTGACACTGGTTGACAAAATTATCTGAATGTATTTCTGTTAATTAGTCAAAAGGGCTGGAGTGAAAGATGCCATTTGATGGTCTGTTTCTTTGTTGTCTTTCTCCTCCACTGAGATAACCCCAGGGAAGGACTTTGTGCTGCACTGTGTCAGGGCCCACCTGCAACACCAAGGCCTTCACAAACACTGTGAGGTGAGGGAGAGAGTGCCAGCTCCGTCACTCACATTCTACTTCCCAGGTCACAATTAGAGGCCAGAGTTCTCCATCGCCAGAGGAGCCCAGTTTTCCCGTTCCACTGGGAGATGATCCCATCTCTTCAGTGACCTGCCCTTTTTGCCTTGTTTTTCTTTCCATTCTTGCATGTCTTTAATTCTCTGACTAAGAACACAAGTGACCCCGTTTCCAAACCACCATCCTTGCCATTTTCCCTTCCATTTGCCTCTGGTGAAAAAAAAAATTCCTCCCACAAATGTGACTCAGAGGTCATGGACGTAAAGGTCATCCAAGGCTGTGGGGAATTGCTCAGCCCTGAGTCACAGCCCCTGTGCTGAGAACCTGGGTTTTAGTCAAGGCAGAAAGCCTCAAAGCCGAGCCTGGAGACACCCCTTCTTCCTCAGCCCCGTGCCCATTGGCTGCAGGAATTTCCTTGTCATTTGTTTTTGTTGCTGCTCTTGGCAGGTGAAGGCCCAGCTGGCTTCCCGGCCCAGAAAGCTGCCGTGGCTGCTGCAATGGGCTAGACTGCCCTGCAGGAGGCGCCTGGCTGCTCTCCCCTCCAGCAGCTATGGCTGCCACTGCCCATCAGAGGACAGGAAAACAGATCCACAGCCAGGGCCAGGGGCTCAGGGCCAGGGCACCTCCGATTCTCTACTCCAGCAGGAAACAGGACGTGAAAGATACAGGTGAGGAGGGAGCCATGGCCACTGAGTTCAGAGGCCTCATTCATAAAGTTAAAAGAATTCCCAGTATTAGATTGCTCTGCTTTCTCTGTGTTTTTTTTTTCTTTTTTTCCTCTCAAATTTGTAGAGTGGGTTCCAGTGCATAGATTTGAAAATAGAAAAGGAAGGAAGGAAGGAAGGAAGGAAGGAAGGAAGGAAGCCAAAATTCACCAAGGTAAACACCAAAGTGACCCTCAGGCACATGCTATCTAAATGGAAGGGAACTGAGTCTGCACCCACATGTGAAAGGCAGTGACAAGTTGAGAAATTGTGATCCAGGTCATGGGAAGGTCACTGGCAAGTGCACAGGGCTCCAGTAAATTGGGAAATGACTGAGGCTGACTAAGCTTCTGGTAACCTTGACGAAGACACGGGCAACCTTGAATGAGAGAAGCTGGGCAACACAAAGAAGAGACCGGGAGCCAGTCAGTTTGAGGGTTCAAACTGTAAGAAGCAAAGGAAATAACCCCACAAAAAGGGTGATCCTGCCCTAGCTGGTTTGGTTCAATGGCTAGAGCGTCGGCCTGCGGACTGAAGGGTCCCAGATTCGATTCCGACCAAGGGCACATGCCTGGGTTGCCGGTTCGATTCCCAGTAGGAGGCGTGCAGGAGGCCAATCAATGATTCTCTCTCATCATTGATGTTTCTATCTCTCTTTCCCTCTCCCTTCTTCTCTAAAATCAATAAAATATATTTTTTAAAAAAGGGTGATCCTGGCACATGGCAGGCAGGCCCTCAACAAATACTGGTGAAATGAATGAATGAATGAAATGCTTCTCTGAGCCTGGGGCACATAGAGGTGCTCTCTGAATAACAGCAGAAACAGCAGCAGCAGAGGTCATTCCTGAGCTCGTTGCTGGAAATGGTGGGACCCCTTCCTGTCACTGAACTGGGGTTTGATGGGAGCTGTCAGGACTCCACAGGACCAGGAGGAAGAAGAGGCTCAGCTACACCCAGACCATCTCCTCCCACAGTGAGCAAGGATGGTGACAGCACAATCGCAATGGCCCTGACAGGGAGGTCGCGCACTGTCTTCCGAGAGGGCAATGTCTAAATAGGGGACCCCTCCACAAGAGGGCCCGCAGTGCTCCGCCTGGGGGTGTTCTTGGCCAGCACCCAAGGCATGAAGGGAGGATTTCCCTTCATCCTGTGCCTGCAGTGTAGCACTGGAGAACCTCCTATTTCAAGGACAAACCTTGAAATTTAGGGTGCCCTCCACCTGGTCAATTTATAAGACGAAATGTAGCAGGAAGTCTCCCAGAGCTGGGAGAGAATCTGAACATTGTCCAGGCAGTTTTGCATTAGCCAAGACCCTCTATTACTAAAACAAAACAAAACAACAACAAAACTTCAAAAAGAAGGAAGTTTCCTGGCTCACAAACTTCCAAAAGAGGGATAGAACTGCCTCTAGGAAGTAGTAGGGCCAGGGATTTCAACACAGTCAGGACGTTCCAGGCTCCTATCCAAGCTTTGGGACCTGCAGCTTCAGTTTTTTCATGTGTACAATGAAAATATTAACTTTCCTTTCTACCTCACAGAACTCTTATAATGATCAACTGAGAAAATATAGGAGCAGCAATACCATAGACCGTCTAATAAAAATGCAAATTATTATAATTAGATTAATATATTATGGGAAAATTTGAGCACAATGCAAATTTCTCACAGGCAATTTGGTGAGAAAAACTAGGTGACAGAGAGAACTACAGCCAGATGAACCAAGTCTTTTTTAATATGTTTTTATTGATTTTAGAGAGAGAGGAAGAAAGAGAGACAGACATACATTGCTGTGAATGAGAAACATTGATCAGTCGCTCCTTACCCCTCCTCCCCTACTGAGAATCAAGCCTACAACTGGGCATGTGCCCTGACTAGAAATTGAACCAGCAACCCTCTGATGCATTGGATGATGCTCAACCAACCGAGCTACACCAGCCAAGGCTAACCAAGTCTTGTAGGAATACACAAAACGGACACATGCACATACCTAGTACATGTGTTTTCCTACCATCTGACTTATCTTAACCAAGTGTGTTACCCTACAAGGTTGTGTTTCGCTCTTCTTTCACATTTGTGAGCTCCCATATATTTTAAAAAATTTATTCGACATCTGAAACATGTCTAAATACCCAGATTCAAACACACCAAACAGGTCATGGAAAGAAAAACCTTTATGTATCAAGAAGAAGCTTAAAGTAAAAATGAATTTCAAAAGAATCAAGAGAACACATGATATTTCTTTCCCACGCAACAGACATATTTCTTTCCCACAAACCATGACAATAAAAGAAATGTCAATGGATGGAGCAACTCTAGTGTTGAGAAGTCGATTGAAAAATAAGGCCCGAAGAAATGGAAGAGATGGAAAGATGAGCACTGTTGAGATTGAAAACCAAACAGTGGAAAGTGGAGGACAACCTGTCTCACAAAGAGGAAGCACTATCTATATACAATGAAAATTGCCAAATTCTGCACCTTTTAGTACTATGAGTAGCTGGGCTTGGTGGTTTCAAACATCACTACAATGAAAGCCTTCAGCTGTTGGGCGAAGCCCAGTGCCGATGAGAAAGCTAGGAAAGAATTCCCAGCAGGGATACAGAAGTTAACTGAAAACTATGCATTGAATCGAATCTCCAATTTTGAGGAAGGGGGTATCTATTAAAAATGTATGCTTCAAAGAACCTATATTTCAAAGAGAAACAAGCTCCAGGATTTTAAGATTACAAATTTTGATAGCCTTCCTTCGACCATTTCCTAACAACTCCCAAGCTGCAAAGCCCACCTGCACAAGCAAACTTCAGGTCTTTTTCAAGATAAGGTGCCATAAGTATTGAGAGATGTACGTGTTCCTTAATCATTTAACGTGGATGAGATTGTGCTACCGTTTTGTTTTAGATTTCCTATATTTTGTGTGTCACTGACAAGTTTTTAAGGTTTGTACCCTTGACCCCATTTTTCTCTAAGCCCTGTGGTTTTTATTGTGCAATTTTGCATAGCGAGGTGAGCTTAAGGAACACATGTGATATTATGGCAGAATTGACTGTACTGTAATCTATTCTATATATATAAAAGCCTAAGCGACCGGTCGCTATGATGCGCACTGACCACCAGGGGGCAGACGCACAATGCAG
>NW_005366214.1:3366905-3373624 GCF_000412655.1 Myotis brandtii
CCAGACACGGGGCTCACGGCTGGCGAGCGCAGCTGCGGGGGCACAAGCCCCTCCCGCCTCTGTGGCAGCGCTACCGAGTGGTGGCAGCAGGCACAGTAGGGCCGGGATGAGCAGGAACAGCACGGCACCCGGCTCCTTGGCCGCCTGCCGCTTATCACACTACTAGATCCCTCTGGGGATACTGGACTGCCAGTTTCGCCCTGATCGCCTGGCCTGTGGGGATCGGACCGAAACCCAGCAGTCCAACATCCCCTGAGGGGTCCTGGATTGTGAGAGGGTGCAGGCCAGGCTGAGGGACCCCACTGGTGCACAAATCCGTGCACCGGGCCTCTAGTGAAATATATAAACATACTAGGATATTACTATTTGGATCTTTCCATTCCCAGGTTTCTCCCTCAATCCTATTTTGCTACTGCAGGTTACAGGTGTGAACTGCTAAATTAAACTTGTTTTTCTGAGCCCCAGGACCAAAATCTCCCAAGCTCCTCTTCATTTCCTGAGGCCCTTGGGGCCGAACTAAATGTTTTGACAACTGTACACTGTCCAGCTACTTTTTGAAGGATTCCCAGAAATCCCACTTGTCCTTCAGCATCATGTTCTTTCACCTTCAATCTCATCAATCTTGTCCTTTATTCCTTGAGGCTACTGCTGGAAGGGCTATATATCTGTGTGGTTCCTATTGCTCGTTTTCCCCAGTGCAAGCACCTCCTCGCCTTCTCCATCATCGCGTGGTGCTGGCTGAGTCCTCAGGACCCAGCAGGTGTGCCCTTTCCCGCGTACCCACGGGAGCAGCCATGGAAACCTAGTGCAGCTCTCGTGTGACAATCTCATTCTCAGAAGGAGCCTGGGTCATGAGCTGGGCGTCCTCCAGACTGTCCTTGGGCTGAGCTGGAAGGCCTGGCTCTTCCGCAGGACTCTGCAGCCCTGTCTCTGCAAAAGCAACTTGAGACCAGCCCCGCAGGAGGCGAGGAGAATGGGATGGAAATCTGACCCACGGCCACCTAGAAAACCGCATCTTAACCACCGCCATTTGCGAACTGCCTTTCCTGGGGAATTTTATTATTCTTTCCCGACTACCTAACACATGCCAGAGTTTGGAGAGTTAAGGAAATCCCCCACTGTGTAAGCTTTATTTTACTTTAAAAAGTGAGTTTCTAGCCCTTCCTGTTTCTAAACTCCAGTAGCTTTGTCTACACAAGAACACCACTGTGCAGCTCAGCTAAGACCGCCCCAGAATGAAAGGTGTAAATTATGTCACTCCAATGAGGCGGAAACTTCAAAACTGTTTTAGTTCTAAAGAGTCTGAAGGTGGAGATCAATAGAATCCTCCTGAAACCTGACTTTCTTTAACCCTTTAGTTCAGCTGAGCTGTGTGTGGTTTAGGAGTGGTTTTCAAGGGCATAGCATTGAACTTGATCAGCAATTAGGAGAATTGCCTTTGATTCCGAATTCATCTCCTGACCTCTTGGCATGTGGGTATTGCAGCTCCAAATCACAGACCACAGTAATGTGATGCTAAGCAGCATCTACCGCCAAAGTGAAAAAGGTGGCACTCACAGCCTGAAGGAAGTGCGTGTGTTGGGAAGGGTGGTTGTACAGAAACATTTAATAAGCGCATCGCTTTTCAATCGAGGTCAGATATGTGTGCCGAAGGTCAGGGATTTGCCGAGGAACATTCCTGCTGGGAAAGAGGGTAGAGCCCTAAAGGTAAGAGTGAGCTGTGGTGCCAGGCTGCCTGGGTTTGATTCTTGACTCTGCTATCCATGAATCCCTGACCTTCAGGAAGTCATTTTCTGTCCTCTGCTTTCTTAACTGTAAGTAAGCATGATAGTAATACTTGACTCACAGGCTATTATAAAAACTCAATATGGCTCAGTGGTTGAGCGCCGACCTATGCAGCGGTAGGTCATCAGTTCAATTCCTGGTCAGGGCACATGCCTGGGCTGCAGGCTCGATCCCCAGTGGCAGGCATGGAGGAGACAGCCAATAGATGTGGATGTCTCTCCCTCTCCCTCGCTCTCTAAAAATTAATAAAAACAAATTTAAACAAAAACCTCAATGTAGAGTTCAGGAAAAATATCAGGTACATAGTAAGCACTCAATAATGTGTGCTATTTTTAGCCATCTTAAACTGCCCTGTGACCAGTCTAGAATAAGGTGTAGTTTTATTCCAAAGGACTCACTGTGGTTATTTGTTTAAAAGGCATGCTCCTCCTAATAACAGTACATGTCTCATGAAGTTATAATAAAGATTAAATGAGTTAATACATGGTGGGTACTCGATAATGCTACTGTTATTGAGCATCTCAAATGGTATGTGACCAGCTCAAGGGTAACAGGAAGAACACTCAAAAACATTTGTTGTTATTTTACAAGAGGTGTGGCCCTCAGCCCGTCCTGCCTATTTGGATCCAAATGCAGGTTTCGGTTCTGATAAATGAGTTACTTCAAACCCTGAGTTCATGAGGTCATGCTTGCAGGAATCAGTCGAATGTTGGTGTTTGTGTTGAAAGGGGAGGGGGAACACACACAGAGCGGAAATCTATAGAAAATATGCTGGTTCCCCTAAGAGTTTGCGGGGCCCCTCCCTCCCTTCTGCAGGGGTCAGCATGCTGGACCCAGGGGGCAGTGTGTGCTAGGCCCACTCCGACCAGCTTGCCAGAGTCGATTTTGCACATTTCCTCCTAACTCCTCCTTCAGTGACGCCTTCCCTGTTCAAGTGGGAAGGCTGAAAGGGTGATGGGGAGAGTGTCTACACCGCTCTCAAAAACTTGCCCATGCTGCACATCGGAGATTTCTGTTCTGGACAGCCATTTGTGAAGTATTTACTAACACACATGGCATGATGGTGCCAGAAACTTTGTTCCTTCGTGTATGAATCTTCTTTCCAGAGAGCCTCCTCCACAGCCCAGGGACCATCTGCCACCCCGGCTGCTGGCTTCCCTGGGGGGACCTATTACCATCTGGCCCTCTGCGCAGCTCTGCGCCTCTGATGGGCTGCCTGCCTTTTGCTGGGGAGAGGAGGAGGAGGATGACTCTCTCATCACTTTATCCCCTCAGCTACCACAATACTAACAGACAAGCTGCAAAGACACGGGTGAATTTCTTTGCTAACGGGTTAATGCACTTTTAGAAATAAATTACAGCATAGGAGGGACAACAGCTGAAATTGAAGTCAACCTGGACTTCCTCCATGGGTCCAGCGCCCAAGCCCAGAGGAAAATTACATCCCTCCCCTGGGCAAACTGCGCGTGCGCCTCCCCATGAGAGCAGATCTCCTTCTCAGTGCTTACTGAGAGCTGCGGTCCGATTGCATCCCTCCCCTACCACCTTCAGCAGAGCGGACATGGGTGTTTATTGCCATCTCTCAGCTGGAGGGACAGCAGACATGAAGGGATATCTGTAGTCTCATGGACGAGGGTGGATGTGAATCCTTGAATTCAAGTTTCCTTTGCAACATTCCCAACAGTAAAAGAGCAACAGGACTACCAATGTTCATACTCACTGACCCCTTACAGCACATACTGCTCCAAAGGACAAATATTAATTTTCTCAGAAACAATATAATCTAAACTAGTGGTTCTTAATTCTGGTTGTACATTAGAATCATGTGGGGAGTTTCTGAAAAATATTTATGCCTGGACTTCACCCAGAGGTGGGTTTGGGCCCAGCCATGGTTCTATTTTCAGGCTCACCTGATGAATCGCAGTGATGGCGAACCTATAACACACGTGTCAGAGGTGACACGCGAACTCATTTTTTTGGTTGATTTTTCTTTGTTAAATGGCATTTAAATATATAAAATAAATATCAAAAATATAAGTCTTTGTTTTACTATGGTTGCAAATATCAAAAAATTTCTATATGTGACATGGCACCAGAGTTAAGTTAGGGTTTTTCAAAATGCTGACATGCCGAGCTCAAAAGGTTCGCCATCACTGCTCTAGTGGGCAGTCAAGTGTGGAAACCTCCAGTCCAAATCCACGATGAAGGACCATTTCCTGATCAGCAAGCTCGGTCTCAGTGCTAAGGGCTCCAGTCTTATGTCAAGGCACTCTCTTGATTACCAGCAATAAAAAAAAAATTGATCTTGATTAAATTCTTTTCATTCAATGGTTCCTCTCTGATTGGAGTGGGAAGGAGGGGGAGAGAAAGATTACCAATCCTCCCAATATGCGTAATTTACCTAGTCATTAATCTTTTCATTTTACCTAGTGATTCAGACATGAATTCAAACTTTTTAATTACTAAAAGGTAGCACAGTTCCTTTGAGTTGTATCTCTTTTTCCTGTCTTTTCCCCTTTAAGGCCCTATGTGTCACAATTACAAAGAAAACCAGAAGAGAGTAGATAAAACCTGAAGACTTGGTTAATCAACGCCTTGAATCATTACCATGGTTACGAGTAACTGTCCTTTGCCAGTATGCGACTGCCCTTGGCCAGACCGATGGAGGAGTTTTTATACCTACCAACACCTTTCCCAGGAAATGAAATCCCATTGGCCCAGGGCACCCCAATAGAATTTTCCAGTTTCATTGACAACTGCCTCTAGACATTTCTGTAGCTATTCATCCCAAGCCAGTAAGAATTTCTCCTCCCAAGACCTTGACCCAGAATTCGTTGAGTTCATTGGGGTCTCCAATGGTCTCCATTACCTTCTATGGTGAGCACAGACCAAACTGAAAGTGAAGCTCCCCCCCACAGGGAGTTGGAAGAGGGGAGAGCATGAGGTTTGTCCCAAAGAGCCAGCATTAAAGATATCCTACTGAGGTGGCTCCGAGTAGAAAGAGCCAGATAAGCAAACTGGAGCAGAGTCTAGAGAAAGAACAAAAACTGAAGATGGAAACCCTGAGGTCTAGGAGGAGACATGGAACTGAAAATGAGAGATAGTGCTCCATACGTGAAGGAAGTCCATCCACGGCTGCCTCAGCAGAGGACACTAGGCGCCTATAAAAAGGAGGCTTGGGGACCTGTGCAATAGCTGCTCTCAACTGTCAACGAAATCTCTCATTTCTCTGAAAACTGATTTCATTTCTAGGAAAAAAATATGAAAATTTCCCGTTTGTGTGATGGTTGAGGTATAAATACTGAAAACAGATTCACATTTGTGGAGACAAATCCAAGTGTTTTGTTTCCCATGTAAAATTTAAACAAAACATTTCAGCTTGGAATGCAGTCTGAGTTCCCTGAATGTTTTCAAATGGTTTGTCAGATATCTAAATCTAGCTCCAAACCTAAAGTATGTTTGGTTAGTTCTTAATTATTAAAATTTGGGGGAGATTTTATCTATAAATTTCTGATCCATTTGCATTCAACCCATATTGAATATCCAGACCATACTGAAATGCTACTTCATTTCAAGAAATCTTTACAGAACCCAAAACAAGAAGTTCCACTTTCCAAAGAGTAAACAAATTTAAACACCAAAATGTTCTCATTTGGTGGGATTTGCCTAGCCCTAGACCAAAGAGACTGAATGAATTGGAAACTTGGCAAAACACAGCCCTCCCTCCCTACCAGACTTACTCTATTATATGCAGAAAGCCATATGGTGCTTACCAGTACAGCAGAAAACATCTAAATGTAGCCTCGATTTGTGTACTAAGCTTTGTTCATATCAAACAGGAGTAGAGACTTTAAAAGCATGAAAATTTTCTTTCTTTCTGTTGTGGTTTGGATCTCAATTTCTCTTGGGAGTGCACGGCACTGAGCCACTTTTATCATTTTGCTGGAGTTCGTGTCTCTTGAGGAAGAGAGTCTCAGCATGTCACTCTCATGGGGATATGCTGAAGGGTTTTATTCATTGACTAGAGTGCCTGCAACAGCAATAATTTATTTTGTCATAAATTGTAGTGATTATGTGAACGGCCTTGTTACATTTAAAGAGAAAGTATATTAAAAACCCTAAATGGTTTTTCATGAGAGCTAACTCATTAATTTTTTTCTTTCTTTAGTTGTTCAGCTTTTCCACTGGGGAAAGATAATATGTGAAATGCTGGCATTGCAAATACCAATGAGTTGAAGTAAAGATCACTTTTAGATTGACCAGGTGACCATAAACCTTTGAATTCTTAGACTCTTGGAAGTTACACGAGATGCAAGCACAAAAACATTAGACGTAAGTTCAAGAGGCAGTAAGAAATGACAGCATGAGAGGACCAGCCGAAAGGCTGGAAGGGAAGGAGACACAAAGATGAATGTGAAGGAACAGATTCTTTATCAAGAGTGTTTATTTTTTAAGCTCCAACAATGGATGGGTTCTATTATAATCAAACCCAGGATAGCAGATTGATTTTGTTAATGGCTCCAATTCTTTACCTTCCCCTGCACCCACATAATTTGTCATGCACCTTTCTAGGGCCTTGCCACCCTGGAGTAAAGCCCCATGCCTAGACCCTGTTTTAAAAATCAGCTTTATTGAGTTATAATTTATATAAAATAAAACTCACCCATTTTTAAATGTATAGCGTGATGAATGTGAAAATATGCACAATTGTATAATCACTACCACAATCAAGATATAGAACATTTCCATCCTGGCCAGGTAGTTCAGTTGGTTGGAGTGTCATGCTGATATGCCAGGGTTGTGGGTTCGATCCCCAGTCAGGGAACATACAAGAATCAACCAATGGATGCATGAATGGGTGGAATAACAAATTGATGTTTCTCTTTCTCTCTCTCTCTCTCTCTCTCTCTCTCTCTCTCTCTCTCTCTCTCTCT
>NW_005366214.1:3378125-3378343 GCF_000412655.1 Myotis brandtii
CTATTAACAGAATAGTATACCAATGCCAAGACCTTATCCCCAGCTACTCTAACCCAATTGTGGAGCAGGACTCACCATTTTTAAAGCGCCCTGGTAACTTTAATATAAAGTCAGGGTTGAGAGGCATTCAATCTAATAGTGTTTAAGGTCCTTGCAACTCCCTTCCTGAGAAACTGCGAATAAAGTATGGAAGGAATCAGCCCCAAGTCACCAAGGGA
>NW_005366214.1:3379619-3408025 GCF_000412655.1 Myotis brandtii
CCCACATGCCCACGGAGGCTGAGTATACAGGCAGCTCAGCCTCTTCCTGCCATGTCCTACGAATTCCCATCTTCTCTTCTGCTGTAGTGTTCAGGTCCTGTACCGACCAATACTATCCCTGCTGCTAGTGGTTCTTAATAACTTGTACACCATCGAGAGCCTACAGTGTGCTCACTGATCGCTGGGAAGCATCTTAATAAAGTCCCAGACTTTTTCAGCTAATCGGCCTTAGTCATTTCCTCTGCTTAACTGGCTGAGACAAAACCCAGAGGGGGGCTTGTTCTTTGTGTAATTAGTGAGGCTCTGTGAGGAAGTGCAGGTGATGTGACTTCAGGCCTGTTCCCCCAGGGAGAGCCCGGCTGGGAGCAGAATGAGATGAGAGCACACACATCCCTCTGTTGATGTCCAGTTACCGGCCAGCCTGCCGCCGGCTGACGTGCCTGCCTCAGACACTGCTGCTCCAGCTAAGGCTTGGATTCCTTCAAACAATCCACACAAGAGGAAAGGAACACCCAGGTGATTTTCTTTGACACTTTCCCCCAAGTTCCTTTGCCATTATTATTGTTAGAAATTCCAGAAAGAAAAACACTTCCTCAAGTTCCTTTTCCATTATTATTGTTAGAAATTCCAGAAAAAAAAAAACACACTGAATTAAGCATTACATACATTCCTCTCTTGAAGAGGATTGGGTGTGTGGGTTTGGGGTTTATAATGAAACGTTTCTTATACCCAGTTACTTGGTAGCCCAGAAGAAGCCACAGAAACTCCCTGACCAGCTTCTCTAGCTATTAAATGGGGTCAACACGCTGACTTCAAAGGCCAAGTTCCTAACGCTAGCCTCGCTTGACCTTTCCTGATGGAATGTTAGGATGATCCAGGAAGATGTGGGCTCTCTTGTCAGTCAGGGTCCCAGCAGGAAACAGACGGCACACTCGGAGGGGTGGCTGAGCAGAGCTGATGAATGGGCCATGTGCAGGGCTGTGGGTCAACCTACAAAGCCTGCCAAAGCACCCTGGGGCTAAGAGCAGTGCTGTGCCTTCCCTTCTGCGGGCTGAAAGGACAAGGAGAGGAAGCGGGTCCTGGCCTCTGATGAGGCCTGTCATGGCAGGAGCTGTGGTCTTCAGGGGAGGATGCAGCCACTGCCAAGCCAGTGGGAGGGATGGGGAAGTAAATCCCTCAACCTCACTCTCCCCCACCTTGTGATCTCCCGCTGGGCCTCCCTTTGGCTGAGCCCAGCAGAACGTGAGGGCAAAGGAACCCAGCTGTGCAATCCATACAGGGCACAGAGCAGGGTGGAGCGGGGGTAGAGGGGATGCAAGGGGCAAACAGAGAATATCCAACAGAGCTGGACACAGCTTCAGAGGCCCCAGAAAGAACAAATCCCAAAATATCTCCTTCAGTGTCATCTCATAATGCATGACTTAAACATGACTATGTATTGCAAAAGCCCATGGTCAACCAGAAAGATCTATACATATTCCTATTATTATTATTACTACTATTATTATTATTCAAAAAGGACTTAGACAACTCGACAGCCATTGGATGTCCGGGGCAGAGCAAGCAAAGCAAATCAGCAACTGTAAGACGCGGAGGTGTTGTCAGGCCGCCTCCACCCATGTGCTGCATTTGGCTCCATCTTAACACCAAGTGGCCCCGCTGGAAATTCCAACAGCCTGAGCTGCAGCCCCTCTGCCTGCTCACTGTTGATTTTCCTCTCCCCAGCTCCTGCGGGGTGGAATGTCAGCTGAGTGGCAGGGAGCCTGCTCACCAAGGGGCTGGATGATTGCTTTGGAAACCCATCCCTCTACTGGAATTTAATAAAAACCACCCACCAGACACAGGGTGGGGGTATTTGCTGTTTAAATGATGCTTTTCTTTAAGGGGGGAAATATCTATCTGTGCCCGTAAAAGGAAGAAGAGAAAGAATCGAGTTACACAAAAAGGGAAGAAAAAATGTTTTTAATTTGTAACTCTGCTAATTTCATTCCCCTGCTCGAGATTCTTTGATGGCTATCGTTGCCGAGGGAATCCATTTCACATGCCTTCGCCTGAGCTCTGCCCAGCTCTTTCTACCCAAACTCTCATGACTCTGCTTCACGTACCCTTCTCCCGTCAAAGTGAGTGAGTCACAGGATATTTTCTGGGCAATTCCAGATGTGTTCCCACACACATGCTTCAGGCCAGTGGTTCTCTCAACCCAGGGCAGTTTGCCAATATCATTTGGCAATATCTGCAGACATTTTCGGTTATCCCAACTTGGGGGGGGGGGGTACTACTGGCATTGAGTGGGTAGAGTCTAGAGATATTGCTGAACATCTTATGGTGTACAGGACAGCCTCCCACAACAAGGAGTTAGGCAGCCCCAAATGTCAATGGTGCCGGGTTGAGAAACCCTGGTCGAGGCTGTGCCTGGATGTCCTCTCACTGCCCACACGGAAATCCCATCCATTGGTTAACATCTAGAGCTACATTGTCCAATGGAGTAGCCACGTACCACATGTAGCTATTGAACCTGGAAATGTGACTGGTCTCAACTAAGATGTGTTGTCTCGACTTTCAAAGACCAGTGTGAAAAATGGGATGTTAAATGTTTCATTAAACATGTTTACACTGATTACATGTTGAAATGATAACATGTTGGACATTCTGGGTTAAATAAAATACATTAAAATTAATTTTACCTGTTTACTTTTACTTTATTGATGTGGCTACCTGAAAATATTACATTACATATGTGGCTGAACTACATTTCTTTTTTTAAAAATATACATGTTTTTATTGATTTCAGAGAACAGAGAGGAAAAGAGAAAGATAGAAACATCAATGATGACAGAGAATCATCTGGCAGCCTCCTGCATGTCCCCTACTGGGGATCGAGCCTGCAACCCAGGCATGTGCTCTGACTGGGAATCAAACCATGACCTCCTGGTTCATGGGTTGATGCTCAACCAACTAAGCAACACTGACTGGGCTGCACCATATTTCTATGAACATTGATCTAGACCAGGGATTGGCAAACCTTTTCTATAAAGGGCCAGATAGTAAATATTTTAAGCTTTAAGGACCACGTATCATCTGTCACGTATTTCCTTCCTCTCCTTCTCTTCCATCTTCCCTTTTTCCTCCTCTTCCTCTTCCTCCTTCAACTTTTTAAAAATATAAAAACCATTCCTGGCTCTGGGGCTGTAGAAAAACAGGCCTTGTTTTAGATTTAGCCTATGGGCCAACCCCTGGAGATCAATGAGCTTCAGAAGCACCTTCCTCTCCTGTCCTTTCTCCACATCCTTCCTCCCATAAATGCTCGTGCCTGCATCTCAGCCCTTTCCAAACCTGTTGGCTCCTACAGAGTTGACACTCTCTTTCCCAAACACAGATCCTCCAAAGAGACTGGCTAGCTGCCTCACACCAGGCAGGGGCCCACCAGGGAGTGAGGCCCCCAACCCACAGGCGGTTCCAGTGACCCCCAGGACTTTCCCTTTTCCTTAGCTCCAAGTGGCGCTAAAGGCAGACCCCAACTCAGGGGGTGAGCACGAGGAATACTAGACAAACCGAACTGTGCTTCTCGTTATTATTTTTCCGTGAGTGAGTACTATCATTATTAAACTTAAGTGCTTCAGTTATAGAGATGAGAGACACATAAAAATGATTCTTGTTATTTTTCTTGTTGTCACAATTACGTTTTTAAAACCCAAGTATTTATGAATTGAGTTTTAAAGTCTATAGAATTATGGTCTACGGCTTCCAAAAATCTGATTGTTTTTCCAGGGAGTTATACACACGCATGGATGTGTATATGTTGGCAGCTCGGAATGAACAGAGTATTTTTTTAAGTTCTAAATTCCTCTCGAATGGGAACGAAGTGTTCTCCTGACCCTTCATACACTCCATATTACTGTCGACATCTGCAACTAATTGATGATCTATAAGTCAAAACTGTGACCAATGCAAAAAACCTTGAGCAAAGCTTGCCTGCGTTTGACGGACCCTTCTTAATGTATTTCAGATTAAGACTAAAACAAGCCACCTTTTAACTGTGCGACTGAGTACCAAACAGTAGCAGTGAATATTTATCAGACATCAAATAATAACCTGATCAGATAATGTGTTGTTACCAGTGAAAATCTAATTTAGAGCATTTTAACATTTTCATTTTGATTTTTTTTAACCCAAATACTTTTTAAAGGTATAGAGCAGCGGTTCTCAACCTGTGGGTCAGGACCCCTTTGGCGGTCGAACGACCCTTTCACAAAGGTTGCCTAAGACCATCCTGCATATCAGATATTTACATTACGATTCATAACAGTAGCAACATTACAGTTATGAAGTAGCAACGAAAATAATTTTATGGTTGGGTCACAACATGAGGAACTGTATTTAAAGGGCCAGAAGGTTGAGAACCACTGGTATAGAGGAACATATTGTCAGCATGCGACTTGATTGATTAAAGCAACCCTTTAAGTCAACAAAATCAAATTATGACCATCTGAATATCTCGGCAGTAAAGGAATGACGCTACGAAACCACAGGAAGAGGCAACATAGTGTTTTAGGAAAGAATGCGGGCCCTGGAATGGACAGACCTGAGTTTGTGTCTTGGCTTTGCCATTTACTCTCTGGACGATGCCGGGCAATTCATCAACCGCCCTAAGCCCCTGTCCTTATCTTTGAAATGGGGATCAGAGACACTTCCTTGTAAGGGAGTTCTTGTGAGGATTAAATGTGACACACGAGAAGGAAAACGTTTGGCACACCGCAGACTCTATGTTTCCAACATGAGGAACCAAAAGGCTGCACAACGTATAGTCTAGACAAGTAACAATATCATCTTTAACTTAAATTATATACAGGCCATGGCTGGGGTGGCAGGTTATTTGTGTGTTTACTAACTGGTCTCCCCTGTGCTCCTCAGGAGATGGTTAAATAAATCTCTGCTCCACTCACATGGAAGCCAACTACCTGGAGTGGCCCATGTGAGCAGCAGCTTGTTGCAAATCAACAACCGCATTCCAGCGTAGGGCTCAGACGCAGCCATTCGCTTTGCTGGCCCAGCATCTCGGTTCTGGCGCCAGTCCTCCTAGCTGCCAGGCACGGCTACCTGTCACCAAATTCCAGTTTCATTCCCTCCAAAGAATGATGGCTCATCTCTCGGAGATTCCCTCAGGGCAGCGCCTCCAGGTCTGCCAGACCACCCTACCGTGCTCTCCAAACTTGGTAAAATCTACCTATTTTTGCAAAATGTGGGAAAGTCAAACAAAAAAACAGAAACTTCATTTCTAACATATAATTTTGCTCATTTATGATCCAATTCCCCAAACGGATGTGATGTGATAGATGTGTGTGTATTCTTAAAGCATGAGTAGCCTTGAGAATGATGACTAGACTTCTGTTTTCTCGCTGACATCGCCTGCACGTCTCAAGCTCCGGGTCCGGCATCTGCAGAACTGACATTTCCATCCACACTTAGAAGAGCTGTCCTCCCACACCTGACGTCACAATGGGCCATGCCAGTGGTGACGCCCTCCCTTCTCCTCCAGCCCATGCGTGCTCTGCAGCGGGGGAGAAAAAGGTGGCCATTGACTCAGTGTGTTTAAGGTGCCTAGACCAGGTGCTCGGTGATTTGTGAACATTGCCTCATTTTATCTACAACCACCTTTGGAACAAACCATTTTCCCGCCCATGTCACAGCTGAGGAAGTTGAAGGTCAGGAAGGTTAAATTGCTTGCCTGAGGTCCTACAGATCAGAAGTGGCAAAGTCCAACCCCATCTGCCCAATGTGCTCAGAATTAGACCGCTGCCGCAGGCCAGGAGAAGGGGTGCCCAAACTGTCCCCCAGCGGCCACCTGTGTCAGGGTCACCGTGACTGGATCTTTGTTCTAGTGCTGAATGCGCACACACATGCACACACGCACACTGCAGGGTGCCAGAGGAGTCTTTGTTCTAGTGCTGAATGCACACACGCACACATGCACACACGCACACTGCAGGGTGCCAGAGGAGTCTGGCTGTTGTGTTCTGCTCTGAGCTAGACACAGAGCCCGGAGTCCTCCGCTCGGCGTGTGCTCATTCTGAGCCGAGAGCTGGCCGGGCCTCAGAAGCCCAGGGCCGTCCATCACTCATGTCTCAGGTTCGCTCCTCGGAGAGCCCGAGCTGACCACAACTGCCTTGGCCCAGTTCCACCGTGAGGGAGTCACAGAACTGGCATTTAAGTCCGGAGCGGAAAAAACACCCCGAGCCTGTTCGTTTTTCTGACAGGTGCTGGAGCCCATGAAAGGTCAGATTCCAGCTCGCAGTCACATCCTGGCTTAGCTGGCTCCGGGCACACAAAGGCCTGTCTGTCTCGGCTCAGCGCAGGGAGCAGGGACCCAGGCCAAGGGCTTACGATGGCCGCCTGGTGGCCCGCGCCTGCTGATCCGTCCCTTCACGGGCATTGGCCTCAATGAAGCATCGGGCAGCCCAGCTGCCAGGGTGTGTGGAACAGGCGGGGTGGAGAAGAATGCAGGCTTTCTGCTGATTGGGAATTGCAGGAGATATTCACCCCCCGGCAGCCCATGAATCCAGGCCCTGACGGCCAGCCTGCTGCGGCTCATTTGTAAAAGCCCTAGGACGCTTCTGTTTCATGTTGGAAGCCTTGCTGGGCCAGAGAGCTGAGTGAGAGCTGTCCCTCCAAGCCCAGCGAGGTTGCTGGGGAATGAAGGAGTGTGTTCTCTGCTTGCTGATGTGTCAGGGATCGCTCAGAGCCACGGTGGGCTCAGAGCTGTGGTGTTATGAGAACAGAGGGTGTGTGTTTAAATGCACGTAGCCACAGGCGTTCAGCTGGGAACATTTGCTTTTGCAGCCTTTGTGAAAACATCCCCCAACTCAAAATGGCTCCGAGGACCCGCAGGCCTGTGTGTTAAGTTCCCCATCAGCAGCTGTAGGCTGAGGTTTCTGAACATCTCTCACTTCCTTAAAAGACTGTCACTACCAGCTCTGTAGCCCTCTCTAGTCTGTGATGTTTTTTTCCCTTCTCCCTAACCCACCTCCTCCCCCATAATTCTGCACTGTGATGCTGATAGGAAGCTAAAAGGCATAGTGGCACCGGCCGGTGTGGGTCAGTGGTTGAGCATCAACCTATAAACCAGGAGGCTACAGTTCGATTCCCCATCAGGACAGGGGCTCGATCCCCAGGAAGCAGCCGACCAGCAGTGATTCTCTCTCATCATTGATGTTTCTATTTCTCTCTCCCTCTGAAATCAATAACAAAATATACTTCTTAAAAAGGTATGGTGGCTGCTACTCGTCACCCTGTAAGCCAACATGGGAGAACTTGATCTTATAAGTTCATTTAAATGCTTCTGTTAAATAGCAAGCTCAGAGTACCAATAAATTTAATTTTTTAAAAAAGGGGGGATAATAAACTTGCTTATGGGATTAAAAAAAACAGTCGTTTTCAAATAATTCTCCCCACCAGTCAAGGCCCTCACCCTGACAAGATTTTCAGTAAAAGGAAGCACAGCCTGGAAACCAAGGTTCTGGCCTCCGGTCCTGGCTGTGCCGTGGAGTTCTTCTGGGTCAACATGTGCTCAGACCCCGGCCCCAGGGGGCCCCAGTGGCGCCATGAGCACCAGCCAGAGACCGACTACAAAGCTCTCCCTTTGGCCACCTTGTGTCCTAGGTGTGTCCCCAACCCCTAGAAGCCCTGTCTCTTCCACATTCAGTTGTGAAGGCTCCATCCCA
Source organism: Myotis brandtii (assembly GCF_000412655.1). Classification (NCBI taxonomy): domain Eukaryota; kingdom Metazoa; phylum Chordata; class Mammalia; order Chiroptera; family Vespertilionidae; genus Myotis; species Myotis brandtii. The sequence continues at coordinate 3,387,338 of NW_005366214.1, forward strand.
TAAGCTCTACCAATGGTTTGACTCAATGAACGTTTGCTAGCAGCCTCTGTAAAAGGGCAAGGTGTCCTTGGGGCCTGTCCCACCGCCACTCTGCCACTGGGTCTCCATCTCTCACTGAGGAACACAAACACAATCCTAATAAGCATAGTAGGTCACAACTACCATGTGCACACATGTGCCAAGCGCTTACTTAGCATGGTCAAATGCCTTCCCTACCACTCAGTGAAGTAGATACGATTTATTCCATTTTATAGACAGAGAGCCTGAGGATCAGAGAGCCCCCTCACCCCCCATGTGGTGGAACCAGCACACAAACCCACATAAATCTGACAGCAAAGCTCATGCTCTAAGCCACCACTGGGCAGTGCTTCTCATCCTAACTACTGGAAATAAATAATCCCCAATAATCTTTTGAAATAGTATAGAAGAGAACACTTGGGTCAAAACCACTATCATTTCACTGGCTCTCTGTACATGCCAGGCACTGCTAGGAGCTTTGTGTGACTCTTGTAACATTCCTGCAGAGTAGGTATGGTGTCCCCATTTTATACGTCAGTAGTTTGATAGACATGAGAAGGCAAAGCAAAAACCTGAGCTTGAGCCTGGAGTTAGAGGACCTTGTCAGTGCAGCTGGGCTCCGTACACTATAAAGTTGGCAGCATTCAAACACGCCATTGCTCCATCGCTGTTATTTGTTATTGTCAGAAATAGTAACTGTAGCATTTACTGGGCATGGAATGCCACATGCTTTAGGGTTTCTTTCCTGCAAGGTTTGTGGTCCTGATCTGGGATATCAGCTTTCAAAAAATGTGATTCCCGTGATTTCCCAGACTGCCCGGGGCTCCGTATGTGTGTGTGCACGTGTGCATGTGTTTGCACATACCCGCTATGTGTGTCTGTCACACTGCAGGGAGCTTTTCCTCATTTAAACAGCCAATTAAAACCCACTTTGGCACTTAACGCATGTCACTGCTTCTCGGCCCTCGGCTGCCTTCCCAGCAGGCCTTTAATTTGATAAAGAGCTTCTATTAACGACTAACAGAGCCCCAGTAAGTTAATTAAACCTTGTCCTTTATTTTGCTTCCAAGGTGTGCCCTCCTTGTAAAAGGCCCAAGGTTTGAGCTTGCAAATGACTTTAGACAATGTTCCATGCTTCAATGAGAAAAGTATGTCTGTCATGTCCTGGCAAGTTACACATAAAGTCTCAATTTCAGCATCATGTCAGGCTTTCACGGAGGCCAGAAGCAGATGGAAAAAACCTCTGCACCCAATTGTATGGAAGCCAGAGTTAGCAATGGAAGATGAGTTTCCTCTGAGAGCAGAATGCTGAAAGACGACCTGGCTGTCATAGAAAACTCCATTTATCCCATTTCTTTAAAGTAATCTGAGAGTCCAGATGGGTTGTATAAACAGAAGAGGAGGTTCCTGGGAGTTCACTGGCTTAATGAAGCCCGTATGTTTAACTCATGTAATAAGTATTTAATCATGCTGATGAAATTCATTTAAACCTCAGCCACACACGCTGTTGCCGAAGCCCTGATAATACCTCACATCACTCGAGCTAGCAATGCCGGAGCAAGATAGGCGAGACAGAAAGCTGGTGACATTTCACATGGTAAATGGCTTTGGAGGGCGGTGCAGGGGGCGGGATAATGAGCCATGAGAAACTGATGTGTAGCCCTCTGCATCTGAGGCCTGCAAGTTCTATTCTGCATCCGCCCGTGGTGAGGTGCTACAGACTGGGTGATGACTCATGTGTCCTCTCTTCTTGATTTCTGAGTGACCAAATGCAGAGAAGATATATCCGTTGGGAAGCTCTCTGCTGCTAGTAATGAAACACATAACTCAACCAGATGACACAACCTGGAATTTTTCCGAATGCATGTAGCCAGAGTCCTGACACACGGGCCTGTCAGACCTGGTTAATCCAGCCACTTGATTGCATCACCAACGACCCAAGTCCTTTCCCTGCCTCTGTTCTGCAATCCACCATGTGCTCTACAGGCTGGCTGCCCTCATGACCACAAGACAGCTGCCAGCACCGCATCGCAGGGCAGTATGAGTTATTGCAGCCCTGTCAGGCCCAGGGGGAAAAGAGAAGCCACTCATTCCTTTATGGATAAAGAGAACTTTTCTTCAAGTACCTAATCCCATCTCAGAATGTTTTTTGGTCACAAGCCAATTACTGCCAGAGGGATGGGATCACCATGATTGGCTTAGACCAATGGTCAGCAAACTGCGGCCCCTTGAGTGTGGCTCTTCCACAAAATACCATGGGCGGGAGCGCACGTACAGTGCGACTGAAACTTCGTGGCCACACTCAAGGGGCCAGAGAGCCGCATGTGGCTCGCGAGCCGCAGTTTGCCGACCACTGGCTTAGACTATTGATCCCAAAGCGTTGATAGGGTAATGGCAGACTGGAGCCAGCACACACCAGCCTGCAAGCCCAGATAGCGTACATGGTAGCCTGAAATTGGCCATAATGAGCATATTTACACCACAGGAATTGCGCTTCCCAGCCCTCCATTTAGTGACCTGGTAGTGGTAGCCTGGAATTGGCCATAATGAGCATATTTACACCACAGGAATTGGCAAATACTACACCCAGGCTTTTCCCCCTGAAGATCCAGTTGGTAACTGAAGATGCCAGTTTATCAGTGCATCCCTGCAGCACAGTCACCTTCCTTAAGGCCGGAAGCCAGAACAAATCTGGGATTCTTTCAGCTGGAAAAAAATATATAGGGAATGAGCAATGAACAGTACCTGTGTGAGAAGGGCTCAGTTGTCCACTCATACTCTCTAGAAAACACAGCACTTGGAGGCTGAGCAAGAGTGAAACACCGTATAAAAGTGGGGGAGAACCCAAAGTGGCTTATGTCCTAGAAGAACCTGCTCAGGTAGGAAGCACTTGTTTTGTTGGTTGGCCTCATTTTTGGGGCCAAAATTGAAAAGATTCTCTAAGAAAGGTCTTAGTTTCTTTCCTCTTGGCTAAAATGGTTCTCCACACTTAGTATGAGTTTCACAACCACCTGGAAAAATCTGTGAAAATGGCAGATTCCTGGACAGTTTCCCCAGGAATCTGGTTCAGTGGGTCCGGTGCCGGGACCAGGAAGCTACACTTTTAACAGCCATTTTCCTCCACCCCTTGGTGATTCTAAATGCCAGTTGCCTGGAAAGCATTTCCATGAAAGCCAAAAAACGTCTTCTGCTTGGTGGTCTAACTCGGAGGTTGGCAAACAGAAAGGTTTTTATATTTTTAAATAGTTAAAAAATATCAAAAGAAGAATACTGTTTTGCAATGTTAAAATAATGTCAAATTCAAATTTTAGTGTCCATAATAGTTTTATTGGAACACAGTCACGCGTTTGTTTATGTGTTGTCTGTGGCTGCCTTCGCACTATAAGGCAGAGTTGAGGAGTTATGATGGAGATGCTATGACCCCGCAAAGCCTAAAATATTTACCATCTGGCCCTTCACAGAAAAGTGTTTGCCAACTCCTGGCCTAAGGTGATCCATTCAGCGGGAGAACCAATGGAAGGGGAAAGACTGTCAATCCCCCAGCAGAAGGCTCCCCAACTGGTCTAAGCACAAGCCGCCAGACATATCAGTCAGCCTGGGAGCCAGCCTGTAGCTCCGCTTCCTTTTTCTCAAGGACAGCTAACAATGGCCAGGTGCCTTTCCCTCTGGCCGGTAGAGAGCCCTAGGTGGTGTGGAGAGCAGGCAGTCCTGTCTTTCTTAGTAAGATGCTCTACCGCATACAAAATCAGTAACCCTCATGCCCATGGGCCTCTACTCTCCACACCATTTGCTTGCCCGTGGTCGGGTCAGTGGGGAGTGGATACAAACACATATGGCGCGTGGCTTCTGCTGAAAGGAAATACAGAGAACCTCCAGGTAGGGCAAAAGCTACAGGGGTTTCATTTCAGGGGCTTTTCTCAAGCAAAGTCAGAAGTGTACTTACCCGTTAGCCATCCCAGGTCAAGGCTCAAAGAAGCCCATGTCCTCCCTGAGAGAGGGACCCACAAAGGAGAACTTCCAGGGCCACAGGCCTGTGCCTAGGGCATCTAGACAGTTTCATTCAACGAGTACTTGCTGGCAGAATGTCCCCATGAGTAGGACACAGACTATGAACCCAAGAAAGAAGGGAATTTAGAAGAGGGGGCTAGACAGGGATCACCGAAGAACACACAGAGAAAAATGATATTTGAGAAGGTCTTAAAGGGGAAGGCATAGCATCTGACAAAAGACATAAAAGCAAGAAAGTGTCGGTGGGTGAAAAGAACTGTGAATCTCTTGGTGGGGGGGTTGGACTAGAGTGGTTAGGTGGAGGAGGCAGGTCATAGTGCAGACAGCCCTGAATGCCAGTCAGAAATTGGCATTTTAATTCTGCAGAAAAGGGGAACGGTATTTTTAATGTAAATTTTACACTGAAGTACAGCATATACAAAGTCAAGCTGATTAAGATAGGACCTTGGGCAAGTCACAAATCACAAGTGAATTTTCATAAAGGGAACATATGCAGGTTACTAGTAGTTCTATCCCCTGCAATACCCAGATCTGTAGGAAGTCTCCCCATCCTGGTAGATAATTAATAGTAACAATGATCAATATGACTTACCTTTATAGAGAATGTTATGATTTATAAATCATGTGTACATGCATAAGTTAAGTCTCCAAAATTATGTGATAGACATTATTGCTACTGTCCTTGTGTTACAAAGGCATAAAGCAATAAGGTCGTGTGAGGATTAAGTAGAATTCAGATGCTACCCTTTGTACCCTCATTTCATTAATGGTGCAGTCATTAAAATGATATTGTAGATACATGTTTATTCACATAGAAACATGGTCGAAATACATTATGGAGTTTAAAAAAGAGGCTCCAGGACAGTCATATAGTACATGTCACGTATGAAAATATCACGAGGTAGTAGAATACACTAGAGTCAGATCATCTGTGTTCAAACCCTGGCTCTGACATTTACTGGCCACGTGACTGAATAGTCATGTCCCCCCAGAATTCATACATTGAAGCCATAATCCCCAATGCAACAGTATTTGGAAGTGGGGTCTTGGGCAGGCAATTAGGATTAGATGAGGTCATGAGGGTGGGGTCTTCATGATGAGGTTAATGTCCTTATAAAAAGAGAAAGAAATATGAGATATCTCTCCCCTCCCCCGTACCCCCTCCTGTGTGAGGATATAGTAAGAAGGCAGCCATCTGCAAATTAAGAAGTGGGTTCTCAACAGATCTACTACCATCTTGCTCTTGGACTCCCAGCCTCCAGAATGTGAAAAATAAATGTTTGTTGTTTAAGCCACCTGGTCTCTGGTATTTTGTTATAGCAGCTCAAGCTGATTAAGACAAGACCTTGGGCAAGTCATGCAAATTCTGAAAGCTTCACTTTCCCATCTTCAAAATGGGTATAATAGAATATATACTTCGCATGGCCTCCATGAGGACTAACTGGGAAAATCCATGTGTGGTAGGCAGAATAATAGTGCCCCCAAAATGTTCATGTCCTTGAGATCTTGCTGTCAAGGCCTCATCCCAGCCACGTTAAGTCCAGGTGGGACTGAGGTGTGTTCTGAGCCCCCAGGAGCAGAGGAACCATCACAGCTGCTGGCTGACTTGGAATCACCCTGGGGGGCAGAGGGGTAGGTCATGGATTTGCTTTGTCCCAGCCGGAATTCTAGGGAGTGAACTGCTTTATCTGAACAGCCTCAATTTGACTATTATTTGTAATTTTGACTCATTTACCTAGTGCTCTTTAAATATCTGAATTCCCAAGAACCCTCATGGAAGAAGGCAGTGTAATTTACTTATTAAGCACATGAGCATTGGGGTCGTGGCTCTCCCAATGACTGGTCATGTGATTGTCGATAATTATCAAGCTTCTCATGAAATTCAGTTTCCTCATCTGCAAAAGCTGGAAAACAATGCATTCCTGACAGGTTGTTGAGAGGACTCAGTGAGATGATGTCAAGGACTTAGCACTGTGCCTGACAGAGGAAGTGCTCCAAAGTGGTAGCATACGTTCCTAATCACCCACAAAATGCCACCACTGGAGAGCAGGGCACCTGGAACTCCCCACACCCCACGAGGCTGCAAAGCATCTCAGAGTCTCCAGCCCCCTTGCGCTTAGCTCTGCTGATGGAGGAGGCTCAGGCAGGCTGGTGCAGGCCACAGAAGCCGCCAGGGAGCAGAGGGATGGCAGCCACATGCAGCAGTCTGGCAAAGTCAGAGAACCAGCCCTGGCCTCCCTGAGCCCTGACATGTCCCGCTGCTGGCTGCCACATTTGGAGCTGAAACCCAATCAGCCTGGTTTATGTCAGTTCTCCTGAGCAGAGTGCAGAGGGGCTGCTATGGGGTGAGAAGGGGGATCTTGATGCTGGCTTGTCTACCCTTCTCCCCTCCCCACCCCAAACCTCCCTCCGGGCAGAGCAGAGGGGAAGGAGTCTGACCCCATTGGGTGGTTGCTCTTGGCTTTTTGCTTGTGATTTTCCATAGATGCCAGCAACCTGGTAAATTCCCAAGCGCCCCCTGTGGGTTTGAGTGAAGATCTTTGCCAAGGAACTTGGCTTCCAAAGCTGGTGAGGCTGGGGGGCACTTCCCAACCTCGCTCCTGCTCTCTCTTGACTGTGCCTTTGTCATGTCCCAGAACCAGAGGACACCACTGCCCTGATGGGCCACAGAGTAATCCGGGGCATCTGAGAACGAGAGAGAGAGGTGGATGCCATTTCTGCTTCTCTCTTTGACCTCCTGGAGCAAAGGGGTGATTTGGGGGAAAGCTCAAGGTCAGTTCATGGCCCAGAACAAACATAGCAGGTCTGGGGCACCAGCTGCTTGGTGGCAGCACAGAGAGGCAGCTTTTGTGGCTGCTCTATCTTATGGACAGAAACCCCACCCCTCGGTTTTCATGCCAAGAAAGCAAGCTGAGATTTATGGGGACTTATAGAAGGAAGAAAGGAGGGGAAGACAGAGAGAGAAAAACTTGATCTTATAGTCTTGAAACAGACCCGCTATATATAGCTGGGCAGAAGATCCTGGCAACCAACCAAGCCATAGCAAGAGCGTGATGGCTGGTGCAAGCACTAAACCAAGAGCCAAGAATGCTAGCAAAATGGATGTGGCCACTGACCAACAGCCATCATTCCCCCAGAGCAGGTGCAGAGGGGAGATGGGCAAATGGAGCCTCTTTGTCTTTGTCACCGCACCCATCATGCCCATAGTGCTGTGAACCCCATTTGTCCTGGTGGCAGGGAAGAGAAAAAGGAGCTGGAAAAAGATGACTGCTCACTCCAGATCCATAAATCACTGGAAGGAAGAGACCTTGCCCTGTGAAGTTGGAGATTCTACCTGGCACTACCCTGATGGTGAACCCAGGTATCATAAGTCACCAGGGCTCTGCCAACAACAGCCCCGCCCCCTGGCCTGGCACAAAGGTGGTGGTTGTTTTGCTGGCACTGGAGCAGGTGTCTGCCTGCCCATGGACACAAGCCCATTCTGTGTTTCCCTTGGGTGGCATGGGGAGGGGAGCAGAGTGGGTAGCTGTCCTGGGAACTTGGCCCGGTGGCCTGGCAGAGATGGAATGTCCTTGGCCAGCTCTTTGTGAGCAGTCAGAGATGGTCAGGAGATGAGTCTCATGATCAGATGACTTAGGCTTGCTGGAGTATTTTCCCCAGGTTTCAGAATCATCTGAGGTCACTTGAGTGTCCTTGCAGTCCTTGTTGGGTCCCTCGGGTAGCTCTCTGAGTTTTAATTAAGCTTGTACTGAATTTGTTTAGCTTGGATGTGCTCAACCAAGAGGTAGATGTGTCAAAGTAGACTTAATAGTTTACCTTTTTGTCCCATCCATCAAGGAGGGGCTTATACAAAAAGGGGCAGATTACCAATAGCGGTTGTGCCCCCTCCCTACCACTCCAGGTGGGCTACCTGTAGCCCTGCCCCAGCCTTCACCACCATCAGAATCACATCCATGCTCATACACCTGCAATGGCCCTTCCATCTGGCAAACACTTAACACTACAAGGCTCTTCTCAACTGTCCTGTCTTCTGGAAGCCTTCCATGACATCTCTCCAACCTCTCACCACCAAATCCTGGAGAACCAATAAGAGCCCTTCTTTCCTTTATTTGCTTAATAAATGGTGATTAAGTCCCTACTATGTGCTAGGTGTTGTCAATACAGAAGAAAGCATTACGGATGCAATCTCTGCCTTCATGGAGGTTACTGTTATAGATTAGAGAGATAGTAAATATAAATAAATAAGATGGTCACACTTGACAGGTGCTTTAAAGGAAATAAACAAGTAGCTGAGAGCAAATAATGAGGATTAAAGTGGAGAGGTTACCACACAGGGGGCGATGGAAGAAGGCCTCTGTGAGGAAACGATGTTCAGTGGAAGCTGGACGGTGAAGCAGAGCTGGTGGTACGTAACCAGAGGAAGAGCGCTCTGGCAGAGGCTCGTGCAATGGGAGAGCAGGCAGGCTCAGATCCCAGGGGCCCGGGGTCACGGGAAGGAGTTGGGTGCGGTCCATGCTTGGGGTCCTTCGATCCTTTGGCCTTTCACCCTATTTGGCAGGTGTTCTGCATTGGTCCTATTGGGTCGCTTCCCCACTTCCAAGCGGAGTATGAGTGCTTCGGGGCAGGGTTGCATTTGTTCATGATTTTGTCTTTGGCACCATTTAGTGTGTCGTGGATGACCACCCGGGGAGATGTCATACCTGTCTGCCCCTTCCCCTTTTCCTCCCCTTTCAAAGGTGACAGAGAAGCCCTCGTTGGCTCCTCCTGTCGGAGGAAGGGGATGCAGAGCCGGGCAGCTGGAGTAACTGACCTGGCCTTTGTCCTGAGATGACCCTGGCACCTGAGACACAAAGTCCGCGCCTGGAACCGCTGCAGGCTCTGGGTGCTTTTCCAGCTGCGGGCGATCTCAGGGTTCTCAGTAAGACTGAGCACCTTTTATGGGCTCATCCATGTCTTGAATGCATGCCCGAAACTCATGGTCTGTCCCCGCCCCCCCCCCCCACACACACACACACTCATTGTTTGGGAATTGTTACTATACACAACACCTGATAAAAACATATCAAGTAATATATGCTCATCAACACATGATCCAATCTGTGGCAGCAAGCTCTGAACATATGACATATGTACACTTTCCTATTTCAATCCAGCATGTGCTTCCATGTCAGGTACAGACATGCTAAGAACAATATAGCCCTTGCCTTCAGAGAGCGTGCAGTTGGTGAGGGGAAAAAAAAAAAGACCTGTAAGTGATTCAGTGGTATTCAATGCTAGAAAATACATTAATTGTGATGATGTAGGAAGATTCTGGAAGTAAGGAGTTGGATCACTAGAACTGAATGCTGCTTTGGTGATGAGGAAGGCCTTCCCCTCTCAGAGGTGGATGATGGCACCTTTCCTGGAGGCAGAATAAAGAGGGGGGAGTAGATTTGGTGGGAAGGTCATCCTGTTTTAAACAGGCTGAGTTTGACATACTCAAGTTAAGACTTAGACTTGGGTACCTGGGTTCCTGCCCTGGGCCCCACACTTTGGGAACCCATCCTAGCCCTCCCTGAGGGACACCACTTCCCACAAGGCGATGAGAAGCCAGCAGGACCAAGGGAATATGTCCACTTAGACCCAGTGAGGGCTCCTTCTAGACCTTGCTCCGCATAACTAGAACCTGGAATTCCCTGCCCAAATAGTCCCAGCCTGGGACCTCTGCCCAGATCCGTCCTCCCAAGGGTAGCCAATGTGCACACTACTGCTCCTTTGGTGGGGTACAGAGATGTAGCTTGGATATGGGCTGGCCATGCACATACATGTGTGTAAGCACATGTGTGGGGGACAAGGGAGTGGTTTGGAAGAGAAACAGTCTCCATTTATCTCTCACCAATATTAAAGACAGGCATGCAGGTAACCTACGGGCTATTTTTTAGTGTTCTGAAGTCTTCTCTTTTCTAGACTAGTTACAACATCTGTTCTAGACTAGTTCCAATATCTGTAATACCTCCCCACCCAAGTTGCTCTGACTCAGTTACCAGAGCCCCCGCCCCCCCATCATCTTGGTTACCCTTTTTTAACTCTACATTTTATATAACTAGGAATTCAGATAACTGTTGCATAAATAAGCTCCATAATTGGGGACAACCGGGGAATATGGATTCAGTTACCTATCCTAAATCCCCCCCCAAACATTGATGGATGTAGACAGAGGTGACTCAGGGATTATGTCAGTGGGTGGGAAGGGGGTGCTACCTGGGGCGGGTTTGGAGCTGCCAACCTATAACTCAAAGGAGCAGATGATGCGCCAAGAACAGAGAGGAAGGGAAGCTGAGTGCAAGCATCTCATGTGACTCCAGAAAAGACAAAGACACACCTAAATGTCCTGCAAGTGCCATCGAAGACAAGGGCAGGGTCCACATCTCTTTCAAGCCTGTACTCCTCACCCAGGCTCCTCAAAGTCTCCCTTTTGTCCCCTTCATGCAAACCCGTAGGTCTCCCCCCTCCCTCCTCCCCTCTGCTCCAATTACAATGCAGCGTCTCCCAGGGAGCAACAGCCATCTGGATTATCTTCTCTGTGTCTGGCCCGCTCATCATCTCATCATCTTTTTAATAATCTCATCTGAAAACATATGCCTCCTAATTTCTCCCTCCTCCAGCATGTTCTTCTTCTCTCTCTCACTTTCTCTCTCGAAACCTTATTATTATTACCTTATAGAACACTGGGGGATAGATAGCCTAAGAAACATGCACTGTAAAATAAACGCATATGGTGTGTCTGCATTATTCAGATCTAGGCCAGCTGTGCAACTGCACAAGCCCAGCTGTTTACTTGTGCACAGCCCAACAGCTTTGTGATGTGGGGACAGGCTTAGAAGCTACCCTGGCACTGCTCAGGAGCTTCCCGAGCACGGTTAACCTTAGATCGCCGTGATGAATCGAGCGCAGCCCTGGTAGATCACCCCAACCCAGGCCCCTGGCGAACCAAGCAGGAGCGCCACACCAGCCACGGCGGGAGCAGATATTAATTCCAGGCCATCAGAAGCTGCCTGACATCGGTGTCCCCATGGTGTTTCATAAGCCTCGACAGCTCCTCACCATTGTTTCAGGGGAAGTGAGAGGGGGGTTCCTCTCGCTTCCCCACCCCATTGCTTCCCTGATTGAACACTTTCCCCCCATTTCGAATAGCGTCCCAGAGGAAGGAGAGGAAATAACTGCATGTATCAAAGAAGGTCAAGTATGGCCTGAAAGAAAAGGGTGCTCAGACTGCGTTCCCAGGAGCCCCTTGCAGTTCCCAGGAATTGGCTTGTTTTGTGCTCCTCTCAGGTGGGCGAGCCCAGGATCCCTCTGTCAACAGCTCTATCTATAGCGGAACCCGGAGGACCCAGCCTGCACCCGGCCTCTGCGCCTGCAGGGCGCTCACTGACCCTGAGGCTCAGCTGTGAGAATCAATCATCTCCTTCCAGAACTCATCCTTCAGCAGCTGCAGGGCCTCGGTTATTTTTATCACCCCAGGAAGCCGGTGGCCAAGGACGTGCTGGGCTACCTTCACGGGAGGTGTTGCTGTAGAAATGAGCTGCGGGTTGTCAGGGCAGCTGAGCCTCTGCCTCAAGGTTAAAGCCCGAGTGCCTGACCTGGAACAGGAGCACGTGACCTTCCTCTGCTCTGCAGCAGCGAAAGCCCCCAGATGTCCCAAGGAGGGGCAGGGGCCAGGGACACTGCCGAAGGACTTGGGGTGGGAGGGAGCGAAAAACCGGGTGCACAGGAGTGTGCATGTGCCTGAGCTTCTCCTATGCAAACAGGGATATCAGAAACTGAAACACACCGAGCAGCTGGCCTCCATCACCTGCACATCCCAGCCAAGGAACGCCCAGCTCGCTGCATGCCCGTCAACAACCAACATTTGTGGGCACCTTGTATGTGCCAGGCCCTGGACTGGGCCTGAGGGTCCAGGGGTCTGCCCTGGGTTTGTCCAGAGTCTAGAGAGGCCAAAGGAAACCGACCATCGAAAAAACCCATGAGGATCCCTTGCTTCCCAGCCTGCCTGTCCCCCAAGTCCTTCGCCTGGCCTGCGTTTACAACCATCTTCCTGTTTGGTTCCCAGGGGAGCAACCTGTGTGGTGTAAGAGCAGGTGACGCAAAGCATTTATATTTATAAAGGTCCATCCGATACCCTACACAAGTTCCTTCAGCACAATCCCCTGAGGTAAGTCAGTATTTTTAGTCTGTTTAAAAATAGTCTGGATGGCCCATCTCGGCGGCATGTGCAAATGCGTGCTTTGCTCACAGAGCACAGGGTGGGGGAGTCTGGGGTTCCACTCTCTCTCACCTCTGGGAAGGAGATAAGGGGGTCTGGAGAGTAAAGAGGCGCTCTAAGATTGCCTGCGTGTCCTCTTGTGGTTTTAGGGAGAAGGAGAGCAGACCCTTGAAACTGTCTACTGGAGGGAGGAGAGGGTGTGGTTGCTGAGGCCCATGATCCCATCCAACCTCCAATGAGGGAGAAAGCAATGAGTTCCCTTCTGAGCTGGAGAAGAGGCTGGTGTGCCCAGGGTCACCGGGTCTATTGCGGAATGGCTGGGAGGAGTGGCTGAGGGCAGCGTATCCAAGGTGGAGTGAGAGCTACCCCAGGGAATCCTGCATCACCAGAGCAGGAGGGGGGGGGGGTGTGAGGACCCGCTTGGATTCCAGGGGTCAGTGGGCATCCTTGCCTGGGAGGGCAGCAGGGCCAGAGGTCCTGAGAGGTTTGTGGACTGAGCGACCCCAAGGCCCTGGCATCCAGCCAGGCCAAGAACTCGCTCAGTGCCCCGGGCTCTCTGTGGCTGTAACTGACCAGACACTCCACTGCTCTGGAGGAGTCTCTCCCACAGCCAACACCACATTAGCAAATCATTTAAAGAATAAAGTCACTTGACACTCTCACAGCTTGGAGTGTGTAAATTGACATAACCTCTCTGAAGGACATTTTGGCAATTAGTATTGGCCCTTAAAAATATTCACACCCCTTGAACTAATCATTTCTGCTTTATATATTTCCCCAAAGCAAAGAATGCCCAACAATAGCGGAATAGTGAAATGAATAACAGTGCGTCTACTTAATGAAACACTGCGGCGTTACATATTTAATGATATGGGAAAGTGCTAAAAATGTAATGTTCAATTAAGAAGGTCAGAATATAATAAAGACTGTTTATGGAGTATAATCCCGAGATTTTTATTATTGTGACAGAAGAAAAGCCCCTGTTTAAGAAAAGTCCTTCAAAATAAAAGTCCATCAGCCACTTGTCTTAGAACAATGGTTCTCAACCTTCTGGCCCTTTAAATACAGTTCCCCATGTTGTGACCCAACCATAAAATTATTTTCATTGCTACTTCATAACTGTAATGTTGCTACTGTTATGAATCGTAATGTAAATATCTGATATGCAGGATGGTCTTAGGCGACCCCTGTGAAAGGGTCGTTCGACCGCCAAAGGGGTCTCGACCCATAGGTTGAGAACCGCTGTCTTAGAAGGAAGACCTTGAAGGTCGGGGGTTGACAGGTGCAAAGCAACAGGAGAAGCTTTGGAGCTACAGTGGTGAGGATGGGAAGGACAGGGTACAGAACCACAAGAGGGCCAAAGAGCCAGGGATGGTGAGTCTGGGACCGGCCAGAGCCAGGCAGTCAGAGAAATTCTACATGGAAGGAAGACCTTGAAGGTCGGGGGTTGACAGGTGCAAAGCAACAGGAGAAGCTATGGAGCTACAGTGGTGAGGATGCGAAGGACGGGGTACAGAACCACAAGAGGGCAAAGAGCCAGGAGTGGTGAGTCTGGGACCGGCCAGAGCGAGGCCGTCAGAGAAATTCTACAGTCATTGAGGTGCCTAGGGTGCCATTTGAAGATGCTACTGTGGCCACAAGCTAAAGCCCAACTCAGTCCCCACCTGAAATTCTCAGTAAAGCCCACTTCATCAATACATGTGCTGAGTGAGTGGACATTTGGGGTGGAAACCCAGAGGAAGACTTATCCACCTACGTTCATGAAATGCAGAACAGCACAATTAAAGTGGCTGTAGACCCAGATGCTCAGAGGCAGAGGTGATCCTGAGGACATAAGACGCCCCGAAGTTTCCAGCAACACTGGGGAGGACTTTGGATTTCTGGAGAGTAGGCAATGCGGTCGAGCCTCTCCAGGTGTGCCAGGGGCTGGGATGTCCTGGCTGATGTCCGACTTGCGTGTAAATATCTGTACACACATGTGCACATAGGACTGAAGGAGCACTGCCAGGAGTTCAACAGTGGTGTTACACATGGGTCGTGGGATTACGATTTTTTTCTTTTTATATGGTTTAAAGTGTTCCAACTCTTTTATAATACATTAAAACATTTTTAAACAATAAATATAAGTATTAATCACTGCCATTCCTTGTGGCTTGTGGAGCGCTTGAGTGTCTGCAGGTACTCTGCCTCGGGGCTAATGAGTCCAGATCCCACCATGGACACTGATTCTGTGTTTAACCCGGGCAGCCCTGGGGGCCGGGCCCTGCCCACTAACACACCAGTGACCACAGGGAACCCCCAAGCTGGTGCTCTGGGACTTGCCGGACATGTTCCGTTCTCGTCTGCAGCCCAGGACCTTCTGCAGCTCACGTATCGGGTCTGTGAAAGGGAACCTATTTCCCTGCAAATTGAGGCACAGCTACAGTTGTTGGAAGGATATACTCGACCACCGTCTCTTGATTTCTTTGCCTTCCTTTGATTTCTGGTTATACGTATGTCCTAAAAGCTGTAAGTAAAACATTAACCCATGCTGAGTTTTGTCTTTGAGTATCTTTCCCCTTCTTATAATAGAGCAGAAGCCTACACTGCTGAACTACTTCTCTTTTTCTTTTCTTTTATTGAAGGGAAATTCTGCACATACTAGTAGTAAAAAGAGATGGAGAGACAACCAAGCCACATACCCATTGCCCCTAAATAAAAATTCATATTTAGAATTTTTCTACCATCGCCTATGGAGGGCCCTGAAAATGCTTTACTGCCCTGCCATGAATTTTCAAACCATTTTGACGAAAAAGAGAGGAAGCTGGAAAAAATTATTTGCGGCGTTCTTTCTCTGGATGGTGCCTTCAAGTTTTTTGACTGTGGCCAGTTTAGGCTTGGCGGGAGTCCCCACAGCTCATGTCCCTCAGCCTGTTCCCTCTTTCCAGGACAAAAATAAAACAAAACAAAACTCAGGTAATAAGTGGCAGAGGCAGGCCTGGCATTCAGCTCTGATTCTGGAGGCCGGACTCATTCTTATGTAGGTGCATCAAGCACCCTTCTTGGATATTCTTGGGGGTGTGAAAGGGAGGACAGCAGACAGACCCCGAGGGGCTGGAGGAAGCCATGGGGTTGGGAAGGTCATGAGCCACCGCAAAGGAGTGTGTTCAACCACCGAGCGAATGGCAGGCGCCCTCTGTGGCCCTGTCCCCAGGCCAAATGCTGGGGAGGGCGCCAAGGAACGAGAGGAGGCGGACCCTTAGCCACATTAGGGAGGGCAGGTGAGGTCAGAGGGCAGATAACAGGGCAGTCACTGTGGGGTTGAGTAGGGGAATCTTAGGACTCAGCTTTGTGGGGGTGCAGCCTGGTGAGGAAGGGCCTGGTCGGGGTTAACTCTGGGCACACCGTGGTCAGTACACTTCACAGAACACATGCTGCTGTTCCCCTTAACAAACAGTGTGGGCAGTGAGTGGCCCTTGTGCCCAGGCTGGGGCACAGAGTTCTTCTCTTGAGTGAAAAATAAGGCCATTCGATGGACTTCCTGGGCTGGTTTTATTTGTTCTACAAAAGTATAAATATCAGAACATTTCTCAGACAGCAAATTACAATAAACACAACTCAGCAAGCACACAAGGTCATGAAGCTTCTAATGCAAGGTCTGCTGCGTCCCATGCATTCAGTCCCCAGAACAGCTCTGCCAGGCTATGCATGGGCCCCACCCCTTGCACATCTCTGGGGTCCTCCTGCTGCACACTTCATGGCCCTGTCAGATACCCTCCTGATGCCCACTCTGGCTCCTCAGGCAGTGCCCTGGTGTTGCCTAAGTTGGGTATCATTCTGGCTTTTGGTGTCTTCCCTTGTAGTTAAATGTCTCTCTCTCTGAAATTCAATGATTTGGTGGGTGCTCTCCCCACTTTTTACATTCTCCTAGGAGTGGGCATCGTTGTGCTCTGGAAACCTCTGTGAACTTGGTCTAGACCTGCCCGCAGGCAACTGCAAAGGCCTAGATGGAGCGAAAGGGTTTGGCCAAATCCCAAAGAAAATAAAACGATTCAACCCCAAGGAGGCGGACAGTCCTGATTCCGGGCACACGAGGTGAACGCCGAGTGGAAATCCAACTGCTGCAGAGAGCGATTACTCAGATGGAGCAAATGTGCTGTGAAATCAGCCCTTGGAAAATCATCTGGAGTTCATCTCAGTGAAATCCAAAAACAATAACGGGCTCCCCGGCCGCTCCGGGGGGAGCCTCAGGAGCTCCCTTCGTCAGAAGCCCAGAAAGCCGCGGCAGGAGCGAGGCCCTGGGTCTCGACTCTGCTCTTGTTTATTTACAAGCCTGCTTTTCTTTCCCACCTCCGCTCATCCTCGCTCCCCGGGGAGCTCAGGGCATCCATCTGGCCTCTCGCAGGGCGCCGCAGAGTCACAGATGAAAAAGCTGCGGCTGCCTCTCCATCCCGGAGCCTGGCAGAGTCCCCGTTTCTGGGCAGGAGATGGGCACCCCTGGGACTCCCCTCTGGGCCTTTGTAACAGATGTCAAAGGAGAGGAGCCTCAGGGAGAGAGGCTGAGAGTTCCTAGAAAAATCGGACAAGGTTGGGCTTGGCCTGTCACGGTGCACATTCTTCAATGTCATAGAAGCCCTCGGGTCCCTGGTCCCTGATCTTGCAAGTGGCCTGAGCTCATCTCCATTCCCGAGGCCCCGGGAGCAGCCCAGGGAAGGTAGCCACCCTACCAGCCGGCAGAGCCAGGCGGCCTGTCGGTGGGCATGGTGTGTGCGTGAGGTCCTGGGATGGCTCCCACGGATGAGGTTGGAGCTCTGAGGAACTTAGGGCTTAGTGGCCTTGCAATGGGCAGGGTTCTGATATCACAAAAAATAGCATGAAATGGGGGACTCTCCAGAGACTGATGGCCCTCATCACAAAACCTCACACCTCCCAGACATCCTCCCCCGCCGGGCCTGTGATCTCACTTGAAAAATTCAGGGTCGGGCTGAAGCAAAGAAGCTGGGGGAGCCCCGGGGAAGGAACGGGAGGATGTTTGTAAGCTGCTCAGCAGATGAAAGTGACGACGTGTCAGGTTTTCCAAGCTGGTTTCCAAGGCATCCTCTTAATGGGTCTTCCAGAAAGCCCATCGCTTAACAACCTGAACGAGGTTTGGTTCCCGACATTTTTCTGCCACAACATACAAGATGATGACATTTATATGGGCAACACACCCCAGGGACCAGCCCACACTTATGCCCAATTCCCAGCATACGAGCTATCCTCCGTCCTTCCTCTCCCACCCGGGGAAGCAAATCGCAATAAAAGTGAGTGTGGGGGCTTCATTATGGGCTAATCTAGAAGCCACTCTGGGTTTTTTTTGTTTTGTTTTTTAATTAGTGAACAAGCCATTCGCACACTCTGACACTTTACTGGAAGGGGCAGACGATGGCTGTCCACGGGCAGTGTCATTGGGACCGTGATGGGGGGGAGAGCTGAGCGGCAGCGAGCTCCCTGAGGGTTTGTGTCTGGCCCCTGGGCAGCAGGCCTGGCTGCCCCCGTTTCAGGGTCTGGTGTGGGGGACTGGCCATCGTTCCAGGCCGTGACCCCATCCTCTCAGAAGCAGTAGCCCAGGGCTGGTGCTGCCCCTACAGGAGCACTTTAGCTGTCTGCACCCCCGCTGTTGTAGACTGAGAATGTCCATGTCTGGCAGGGGTTAGGGTAATTAAAATATAATTACATGGTCAAGATGATCAAGCTATGAGCCATGGCCCCCCAAAAGGCATGAGACCCGGGCCCTGGGCCATTTGAGAAGATAGATGAGGCCGAGGAAGGCGGGCTGGCGATGGGGGCCTTCGGACTTTGAGAGGAACCAGAGGGGAAAATGTGGGGAAATGACCCAGTGAGCAGCATTCCCAGGAACTGGGTAGAAGGGCTCTCTCGGCTTTGAGAATCTGCTGTCTTTGTTCTACATCTTGGCCTCCAGCCAGCCGGTACCTTCTTTCCGTCCTGTGTGCCTCTAACAGAGAAAGCAGCCAGAAGCGTGTATTTCAGGGCAGTGACTCAAACGAGCAGCAGCTATGCCACACACCACGGAGCCGTTTCTCACACCGGAGCCAGAGGTTCTTGGACCAACGACCTCATGGGAGGCAGCTGCCCACACCTGTCGAAGGCTGCTGTGGGCCTACGGGCAGGCCCAGAGTTCTTTTGAGCTAATTGGGCATTTAGATGTGATTGAAACCAAAGTGGACATTCCACAGAAAGTCTAAATATGCGTCCCTCTCTTTTAAACACCCCTCAAGTCCTCTGAGCACAAGTCATGGCGTATATATACCAAATAAAAAACTGGGAGCTGTAGGCATTCGTAATAACTTGGAAATCACTTGCTCCTTTTTTTGTGGTGCAAGTCCCTTGTCCCTTCAGCAATCCAATGGCCTCGCTTGTTTAATGGCAGCACCGGGGTCCTGTCCCGGTCACTCACTGACCTTGGGTAGGGGACTTCAGTGTTTCGTTCTCATTCATTGGGCAAACGTGTGTCGTGAACACACACAATCCTGCTCTCCTGGAGGTACTTTTCTCTGGGAAGACAGAAGAGAAACAAACCCAGAAACCTCAAATGGCAGCTCCACGACAGGGAGGAATTTTTTCCGTTTTGTCTCCCCAGACTCCCGAGGAGTACTTGGCACATAATAGGTGCTCAACAAATGACTATGTTACTAACCATGGAAAAGCGTCAGAGTTGCATGTGTGATGGCAAGCATGACGGTGTGCCGCGCTAGAGAGGGTCCAGGGCAGTGGTTCTCAACCTTCTGGCCCTTTAAATACAGTTCCTCATGTTGTGACCCAACCACAAAATTATTTTCGTTGCTACTTCATAACTGTAATGTTGCTACTGTTATGAATCGTAAAGTAAATATCTGATATGCAGGATGGTTTTAGGCGACCCCTGTGAAAGGGTCGTTTGACCGCCAAAGGGGTCGAGACCCACAGGTTGAGAACCGCTGGTCCAGGGGCATCACCGGCAAAGCGCAGCTGCCGTGAGAATGAATCTGATCACTCACTGCTCACTGTTCATGGGAATCACCGGCAAAGCGCAGCTGCCATGAGAATGAATCTGATCACTCACTGCTCACTGTTCATGACTGACTACACATGGCCCTTACGTGGTGAGAGCTAGAACTGCAGCGGCGAAGTACTGCAGACTGGGAGGCTAGAGGTCCAAGGTCAGGGTGTCAGCAGGGTTGCTTCCTTCTAAGGCTCTGAGGGAAAATTTTCCCAGGCCTCTCTCCTTGGCTCGTAGATGGCCATCTTCTCCCTGTATCTGTACACACTGTCTTCCCTCTATACGTGTCTCAGTGTCCAATTTTCTCCTTATCAGGACACCAGGTATACTACACGAGGGCCCACCCAAAAGATTTCATTTTAGCTTGGTTACTTTGATAAAGATCCTGTCTCCACATAAGGCCACACCCTGAGATACTGGGGTTAGGACTTCATCATGTGAATTTTGGGGTGGACGCAATTCAACCCATACTGTTCCATAAATATTATTGATGACGTTACTAACGATGGCAGTAAGATCAATAAAAAGGAAAAAGTAGAAACACAAGACAAAACAAAGCCACTGATAATAAAGTCGAAACATTTGCCTCATTAGTTCAAACTCTGTCCATAGCTCCATGTAGCCCAAGAGGTGAAGAGGAGGTTCCGGGGCCAGGCCGTCGGAACGGCCATGCTGAGTCTTCCTCTTGTTTTCTAGCTTTCCCTCCCGTCTAGGCAAAGCCTCCTAACCTGCACTGGTCTTTCTGGCACCTCTGCTAGGCTGGGCTCCTCCGGGAAGCCCTTTTGTCTCTTCTCTGTTTACCCAACTTCAACACCCGCTCAGAAGCCCAGCTCCAGGCTCACTCCTTCAGAGGGTATTTTCCAAGCTGGTTTACCAGCGAGCGACTGGCACACTATTCCTGCTGTGGCTGGCAGCAGGGACCAGCCACAGCAGGAAGCCACACCGCCCTGCGCCTCTACAGGAGCCGTGAGGATCCAGCCAAACCAGAATCGCAACAAGACAAGGAGGAAGCAGTGAGGGAATGCAGGCGGCCTCACTCTCCTGCTGCCCTCCCATCTCCTGCTGGTGGCTCCACTGGCAAGCCCAACTGGAGCTGGGGGCAGGGACCAGTGGATGTGGTCTAACGCGGTCCCAGGGTACCCAGCAGGAAAGAAGGGGGCTCCGGGGCTGCATAGCAGGCAAGCAGATCATTGGCGCACATGCTGCCCCTGTCTGTTATGCCCGCCTCTGAGCCCACACTGTATTATCTAACTCCACTTATGTGACCTGGAACCAAACAGAGCCCCCTGGCTGGTGACCTCACTTTCCAAGTGTATGGCTGTCATTATGGCTTACCAACAGCAGAGAGCCTGTCAGATGCATCCTCTGTGCCCTCCCTACTCCCCACCTTCTTCCTGTCCTG
>NW_005366214.1:3408097-3426537 GCF_000412655.1 Myotis brandtii
GCCCCACCCACCTCCATCCTAGCTCTGAGGACAGAGCTGGGCTTGTAGTACGTGCTTAGTAAATCAGTGTTGACCACGAGCTGGGGTTTGAGAGATGGAGCGTGGGTGGGATCGTCCAAATGCATCCTGCAAAATCACCGGCTCTGGAAGAACAATTGTCAGGCCCATTTCCTGCTGCAGATGGAGCCAGGAGACGCTCAGGGCTTGGCAACCTGACAGCTGAGGAGCAGCCAGGGAATTTAGCAGGAGACAGAGAAAATGAGTCCTGCGGGTCTGGCCCAGCCCCATCAAAAGCAGACTCAAGGCAGAGTCTCTTCCCAGAGTGGGGCCGAAGTGGGGTGGGGGCTGGCTCTGTTTGCTCAGGTCTGCTGTGAGCCAGAGTGTGGGGAGTCAGGAGGCGGCGTCAGTCTCGGGGAGGAGGCAGCGTCGTATTTTTGGAAGCGGTGGCTCAGCCTGAGGTCTGACAGAGCTTAAGGGTGTAGAAATTGTCTCCTGAAGGGAGACCACTGATGGACCAGTTGTGGTACTTGTCCTGCCCCAGGCCCTCCTGTGATTGAAACTGTCTGCCCTTGACCTAGGCTGGTTTGGGGGCAGGGGTATCCCCTGAATGGACCAGCAGGGGGCACCTGCCTCGATGACAACCTGTCCATAGGCTAGTCATGGACACGTGATGGCCATTGTGGTTCTCACCTTGACACCCTTTCCACCCGAGAGGACCTTCCTGGTCCGTTCATTTCCCTTTCCATAAAAGGAGTGTGGCACTCAATTCTCACCAATTGACATTGATAAAGAAGTCTGTTGAGGGACTTTTAGGAGAAGAGAAGAGACGAAGCCATCTCTCCTATTTCTCTGGACGCTGTGTCAGTGGGATGCTAAGACCACTGCTGCCATCTTGCCACCAGCAGCAGCACCACCGAGGCCACTGGGACACGGGGGTGGAAAGGATCCAACCTTTGATGAGCCCCTAACACAACCAGTCTTCATACCTCGCCATTCTAATAACCCAGGGTGTGAGGTATTGATAACTGTCCTTATTACTGAGTCAGCTCCAGGGGAGTTTCTGCGTGTTGGAGCTGCGAGCACGCTCTCTGTTATCACCTGAGAGGGGTCGGCTAAGCCGGGTCTACTCCTCCAGGACAGGTCGCCCACCAGGAGCGCAGGAGATGGATTTAGCTGTTACACAAGCATTTAACAGCTAATGTTGGCTTTAACATCAATAGACTTAAACATGGTAAGTAGACGATCAACCCACACAGAGTTTCTTCTTAAAATAAATTCGTGTGTGTAAAAACGTGAATTATTTTAAAGGAGAACATTAGGGAAGGACTGGTACAAGTGGCGCACAATGAAATATGGTAAACAGCACGTGACTCTGAAACGTGGGCGAATCAGATGAGAGGCTCCTGAGGAATGGGCCAGTCAGGAGAGAGGGGAGAAGGGAGCGGAATCACCAACAGTGAGAGACCTTCAACTCAGCAGCCACGAACCAAGTGCCTCTATGTGCCAAGCCTGGGCCACGTCCAGGGGATGCAGCAAAGAACAGAGCACTTACGTGCCCTGCTGTCCTGGTGCTCCCCAGCTAGCAGGGAGGTGGCTGGTGACCAGATAACGTTACAACACATGATGTCATCCCAGTGCTGGTAAACTCTGCATGGAAGACAAATCCTACATGCCAGGAAGACCCGACCTCAGCGCAAGGAAATGGAAAAGCCACGACAGAGACTGAGAAGGAAAACTCCCTGGAGCTGCCATCCACACCGACCCAGCGCAGCTCCGGGCCATGAGCACCCTGGGAATAAACTTGCTCTGAGAGGCCGGTACAGGCTGAATTGTGCCCCTTAACACTTTTGTATGTTGAAGTCCTAACCCCCAGGACCTCAGAATACCTCCATGACTGTACTTGGAGTTAGGATCTTTAAGGGATAACTAACTAAAAATGAGGTCATTAGGGTGGGGCCCAGTCTAGTCTGGCTGGTGGGGCGATGCGGGCCGGGGGCATGCATAGATGATGGGAAGACGGAGGGAGAAGACGAACATCTACAAGCCAAGGAGAGAGGCCAGAACAGAGCCTCCCCTCACAGCCCTCAGGAGGAAGCAAACCTGCCGAGACCGTGGTTTCAGACTTCCAGACTCTAAAACTGAGACCGTCCGTTTCTGTTGTTTATGCCCCCACTCTGGTAACTTCGTTACGGCAGCTCTAGTAAACTAATGCAGAGGCCTGGGCGAGTGTTTGTCCTCTACAGTTAAAGAGCCCAACTGACCCTGGGAGCAAACAGACTTGAGTTTGGGGAGGATCCTGGCTGGGCCAGGGGACTTCACAGGGCAGCCCCTTGTGCCCCGCAGGCCTCATGGTTCCCCTCCATCCCCCAGCCCCCCAAATGGGAAATCTGCAGCGGACACCTGTCTTTCCTCCTGGGGAGCGAGCGGATGAGGAGAACGCCCACCCCTGCCAGGTTATGGGCTCCCTGATGTCCTACCCTTGGATCAGTCATAACAGTCCTGCAGGGACCACTGGGTTTCCTGCCAGGAAGAGAAACCCCAGGAAGCAGCCTTCCTGCTCTGGGGGCAGTGGGGTGGGGTGAGATTCTGCAGCCATGACTCATGCAGGCTTCATGGGGAAGGAAGTGAAGAGAGTCGTAATGACCATACTGAAAAGCAGTTAGGCCATTTTCATGGCCGCATCACACAGAATTAAAAACTGCAGATTTGATCCTATTTGTGACCGCAGCTGCCATGAACTAACGCACAAGCAGCCGGGGCAGGGTGAGCTCAGTGCCTGGCTCAGGCTGGGCACAAGTGGGTGCATGGGCCTGCAGCCAGGGCAGGGAGACTTGGAGCCTCTCCAGAAAAGGCTCACACCCATCTGTTCCTTCCCAGGCCTAAGGTCCCTTGAAACCTCATGGGTGTCTGCCCCTTGGGTGGGGACATCATCAGGGCTGGCCTGGGCCAGTAGAAGAACAGGGGTCTTGCTTGGCCAGACTTCACAGAGTCCGAGAATGAAACTCCCTGTTGTCCTGGTAAGAAGAAACCCCCGAGGCTGTTGAGAAAGTGAAGTGTTTGTAGCCAGGCGTAGAGCTCCTAGATTTTCCATTCCCAGTGCTTCTGGACCTGAGCAACACCCCCGGCAGCAGAAAGACTTGGACAGACAGCACTGAGGAAATCCCAGAGAAGTGGGGGGCTCAGCAGGGAGAAAAACAAGCTCTTTCATAGAGGACAGGAGATTGACAGGTGCTAAGTTTGGGGTGTGAGGCTCAGCCAGGGCTCTGCCACCCACCAAGACGTAGAAGCTGGGAGAACCTCTCCCCGCCAGCAGCCAGCGCTCTGCGGGCTGGACTGTTGGTACTTTCAGGCCAGCTGGTTGGCGTCGGTGCTTCTGTCTGTCTGCTAGCATTTATTGAGTGCCGAGTGTTTACCAAGTGCATACTAACAGCAGAGAACTTGACAAATAGGAGGTTATTCTATGGTGTCCCTGTCTTTGAACTTGGTCTAGATCAGTGATGGCGAACCTTTTGAGCTCGGCATGTCAGCATTTTGAAAAACCCTAAGTTAACTCTGGTGCCGTGTCACATACAGAAATTTTTTGATATTTGCAACCATAGTAAAACAAAGACTTATATTTTTGATATTTATTTTATATATTTAAATGCCATTTAACCAAGAAAAATTAACCGAAAAAATGAGTTCACGTGTCACCTCTGACACACGTGTCATAGGTTCGCCATCACTGGTCTAGATGCATAGAGGCATCCTACATCCTCCTGCTCCTTCTTTCAATGGAAGAAAGAAGCAGGAATGGTCACAGAAAAAAGAGCTATTTGTCCAACTGCTTTAGCTGTCCCCGAGCTCATCCAAGCCCTATTTGCTGCTGGGGGCCAGCCCCAGGGGTCCAGGGGTTCCCAAAGGTGTGGACGGAGTCGGCGAAGAATGATTTACACGGAGACAGCGTTCAGAACTCTCTAGCTTTCCTTAGTCTCCGTGGATCTTCCCTGTGCCTGGCTGAGGCCACAGAAAAAGATCCTGAGGCAAGCTGAGCCTTTATTTTTATAGTCAGAGATGAACAAGGTAGTGGTTACCAAAGTTACACTGTTCTTGTGAGTTTCACTTGTTTACACTGTTCTTGTAAGTTTCACTTGTTTTTGTTCTTGTTGCACTTCCCTCAGCCCATTAGCTTCCCAGGTAATATCTAGGGAGCGTCACAAGGTCAAGCCTAATTATGCTAAGAGGACTGTGCCCTCTAAGCTGGGAATTGTTTGTGACTTTGCCCACAGGTCAGTCTGAGGCTTAACCCTATATCAGCTCCCCACAATTTGCTTTGCGCCAACCTGGCTTCCGAAGTCCATGAACATTTGCTGTGTGTGCTGCTGAGGGATGTCCAAAGCAGTTCCCGTTGGAGCACACGCCTACAAGGAGAAATGTGCATGTGGGCTACCACTCACCGCACCGGCACTGTGGGTGGGGACCCCTATGCTCAACCGCTTCCTCACGGCACCCTCAAACGACCCCTCCATGATGCCAGAAGGAGAAAACCTTTTCAGAAAGGAGCACAGTAAAAAAGACCATATTCTCCCAGCACCCCCTACCCCTACCCCGTCCCAAACGCCAAAGCATCACAAAGGAGCTAGCTGGCTTTCCCACCCTAAACATTCTTCGTAACAATAACCAGAACTCTTTGTTGAGGGTATGAGTCAGGCTCTGTGCGGTTACTCTTTTCAATCTTCACAATAATTCTGCAATATAAGCGGCATCTCCCTATCTTATAGATGTGAAAATACAATGACAAGATGAAATCCTTGCCAAGGGCACGGAGCCGGAGGCAGGGTTGGATGCAGGAGAGTCTGATGACAAAGGCTTCCTCCCGGCCTGCCCCAAATTGTTCACTGTTTCCACAGTGATCACGACTAATTCGATGTCAAGAATAATAAATTGGGAGTGCGTCTGAGAGGGAGTCAACCGGCTATAAATAAATACTCATGTGTGTTTCTCTTGAGCAAGATCCAGTAAATTGTACGGAGCCACAGTTCTACCTGGAATCCATGCTTCACTCAGGACACAAGCCAGCAGCGG
Organism: Myotis brandtii; assembly: GCF_000412655.1. Taxonomy (NCBI): domain Eukaryota; kingdom Metazoa; phylum Chordata; class Mammalia; order Chiroptera; family Vespertilionidae; genus Myotis; species Myotis brandtii. Next base: position 3,413,162 of record NW_005366214.1, read on the forward strand.
CCGCTCTTTCTCGGGCACCACCACGCAAGAAGAGTGAGGCCGTCAGCGCTGTCCCCGGGAGTCCTGCCGTGCGGTGGCAGTTTAGTCTAGGAACCGCACGGCAGAGCGTGACCAAAAATAGAAATGCGGGTTTTGCAAATGTCATTCCCCCTTTGACCCTGGCCACCGTGGGCCGGGATGGCTGCTGTGATTAATCAAACTTTATTGACACTTGGTGTGTCCCAAGTTGGCTGAAGTGCCAGGTGCCTCAAAGGTGACAGTTACTTTCAGATGAGCACTTACGTCAAAGTTTCATAGTGTCAGCACATTGACCTCCCTTGAAGCAAACTTTTTAAACTTTAATAGGTACTGAGAAGGAATGTGTTCTTCAAGGCTTGGGCCATGGTCAAGCATGGGTTTGACTTTATGTTTTGAAACAGCGAGGATGACTGACTAAGGTGATTTGATATGGCCTAACTAACAACACATCCATTTAGGTTCATTCCTGACCCTGATGGTTTGGACAGTTGATCCTAGCAACCACGGCTCTGTTCCCATAACAGTTGTAAGCCGGAGGCTGAGAAAGTGAGCTACTGAGGCATGTTCGCAGAGAGCCAAGGGGGAAAGGCAAGGCAGACAGCAAGGAAACCCGATATTTTCTGGTCGGTTCCCACTCGGCCCTGCTGGTGCCTGACTTCCCACCATTTGGTATTGATTCATCTCTTCTAGTTAACACAGGACTTCTCAAAAGACCATCACCGGCCAGCAGCAAGAGAAAGGTAGATTTCCATAAACTGAATCTATTCCATGTAAAAGACTATCCTTTGTGCTAAAAGTCTACCCTTTTCGTTATTTCTCATTAAAATATGCTTTTAGGAAGTATTGGTGATATTAGGTGGGAATTTGTGATTTTTTAATGTTGTCACATAGCAAGAGTAAAAGTCAGCACTTTATCAGGGTTTGCCAAATTTTGAGTATTTTACTGATCTAGGAACCTCTGCATTCGAGCATTCTCAGAAAGCTGCCTTCAGGGGGCTGCCAGTGCCGGGTAAGCCCAGGCCAGTCCCTGGGAGTGAGCTTGCAGGTCCCTTCTTCTCTGACAGGGGGGCCCGAGTTCAGTGAGCACAGGGAGCCTAGATGGGGAGACTTCACACTGGCAGGGTGTCAGGCAAAGGCACGTGGTGTTTACTTTATAATTTTTGCCAAAGCTCTTCCTAGCTGCCTCTTCACCAGAGAGGGGTGAGGGGAGGAGATGCAAATACATCCCCCAAAGAAAGAAAAGGAAAACGGGGCAGATTACGGTCTGGAAGGGAGTTTATATTATGGATGATTTACCTCCCATCAAAAGAGACAGGTTATTGTCAGGGCATCTCTTATCAGTGTTCTCTATCTCCCAAAGTCCTGAACAAGAGGAAATTGCCTCAAAATGAAACAAGAACGGGTCTCGTTAGGACTTGCTCTTCCCCTGGCCTCGAAAGCTCTTCCCCCACCTTCTCCATCTTCAGGGCCCAAATGAAACTTCTTCCTGATCCCGTCCCAGCCCTTCCCAGGCAGCCCACGCCCTTCTCTCTGGGCCCCCACGGCACTTTATTGATACTTCTAGCACAGCCCCTCTCATTAGGTATTTTTAAATAGGCCACTTCCTTCTGACTATGAAAACATAAAAGTTAAAATGCTGAACCTTTGAAATAATAACAAACTTCTGCAAAGCTTGCTAGGAGCCTGGCCCTCTTGTAAGCAGTTTCCAGATGTCAACCACGTTAATCCTCTCAATAACCCAATGGCTCAGCACGCCCGGGGGTCACCCTCCTTTCCGAGCCAGAACCAGGTCCCGTTGTTCTTTCTGCCGCTGGTGTCTGATGCAGTGCTGGCCACAGCCAAAGCCTAATAAAAGGTCTTTGCGTTTACAAGAAAGAGAACAGTTTGATTTGGATATTTCAGGTGTTGCCAAATTGAGGACTACGAGGCTGGTCTATGATGTTTGGAAACTTTCTGCAGCTGTTTAATTGTGGAAACCCGTAATTAACTTGCACATCTACAGTCTCATTGAGAATATAAGTGTATCAGTACACTCATCATTTGCCAATTTATTGATGACTGACTGGCAGTTCTGGGTGGGTGCATAATTCTATCTCCACCTTGGATGTTCTCAAGTTATGAGTGTGTGTCCCAAAGGATTAGCAAATTAGTACATTATGCCTGTGTCAACACTTCTATTTTTAAACTACACTATTTACTTACTTAACTAACTTTTGGCTTTACTAACAGCTGTTAGTACAGCAAACTGGTATTTAATGAAGCAGGAAAAATAATAAACCATATTGACATTATTCCCCCCAATCACTGCTTTTTAAAAACATCTCTTTGCTGGGAAGGCAAAATGGAGCTGGAGGAGATCCAGAGAAATGCAATAATATGGTCAAGAAAATGGTATTACACAGCCAAAAAAAAGAATCTCTTTTTCCTGGAAAGATGAGAGAAAATGTAATAAAAAGCTATAAACTTGTGAAAGGTACAGAGAAGATAAACACGGAGAGTTGGTTCCAAATTCCAGAAGAGCAGAGTTACTTTTCTTCTCTACCTTGGAGATCAAGGTAAATTGAGGAATGTAAAAGAAAATACTAGTGGGGGAGTGGGGCACGCCAGGGTTAAGATGGCGAAGGATGTTTCTCGCACCTCCTCCCAAAACCAAACTGGAATTAAAATTAAATGCCCTCTACCAGTCACACCTCAAACCAAACACGCTGAGCGAGCCATGAATCAATGCATGCATTTCCTGTCGTGCTTGTGTATCAGATGACGAATTTGATCTTCTCTAGTATGTATGTTATCTTCCTTTGGCCAGTTTCAGAGCATCACTACCCGTAAAAACAATTATCTTCTAATAACAGGTCTTGTTTTAGTGACAAATGATAGTCCTTCCCAACAGAAGTACCAGCAGGCCACTATAATGCCAGGCTGTTTGGCTGCTCTCTTGAACATTCGTCCAAGCTCTGCCTTTGGCCAGGAGACGTCTCTATCCCTCATCCTAGCGAATCCAATCACTAAATTACCATGTGTTCCAGATGCAACAGCCATGTCAATCAATGCTCCCTCCGCTCATAAACTCGCCTTTGACTCAGGACACTGAGTCCTGGCACCCCTGCCATCGAGGTGCCCACGGGGACATGTTCTAACACATAACAGAGGATGATGAAAAAGGGTTGGGAGCCCTTCCTGGGTTTTGGTTCGGCATGAAGTTGCCATTCTCCTGGCTTCTCCTGACACAGCCTTCACATAGCAGATAATCACAGTTCACCCTGCAGCACATGTGATTCGTATTAATGGTGCAGCGTTGCCTCGCAGGGCGGCCCACTTTCCCATGGCGGCTGGACGAGTGTGGTGTGTGTCCACAGATTCGGGGCAGCGCCAGCATCTTCTGCTCCAAGTAAAATCTTGGAGACCTTTGCTTTAAATGGTAATTATTCTGGCAAAGGTCCTTTATACCTTGCTCTAAATGTTATCCTTCCAAAAGCAGAAAATGACTTTGTGGAAAGTCTTTCTTGTTAAAAAAAAAAAAAAAAGCTTTAGTAAAGGCATAGCAACTCCAGAAATGGAATATGTGTACTTTTATGGGCCATTATGAAACGAACTTGCAGTCACTAGTAACTATTTCACACACCCATTCGCCTCCGTCAGCAACCTTCCAGGATTCAAGATCCCAGACCTCTCTCTGGCTAACGAGAAATTCCCAGGAACCCCTTCTTCCAGGAGGCAGCACCGGGGCCACGCCAAGGAAAAGGCACTTGGAAAACTGTGTTTCCCAATATTAGGGTGCATTATGGATATGAAATCTTCGTCCAAATCCTCTTGGCCATATAAAACATCATGTAATTATATATTTGGTCAGGGAGGAGTGTTACAAAATAAATATTTCCCCATTAGAGCACACTGGGAAATGTTTGCTGACACCTACACTCAACCCCGGCAGGTTCCCTTGGAAGAGCTTGGCTAAGAACAGGCCCCTCCTTAATGAGGTGCCAGAGTTGGTTGAAAATTAAATATTAATTTACCAAAAAAAATTGTTGCATCTTGAAAATCAAAATTGAGGCCTGCATGTGGGCGTCTGCGCCTCCTGCGTGCCTCTGGCTTTGCGTCTGTGAAATGTCCTGGGTCAACCAAGGATCACCGTCTTTGATTGAATTGCATAACTCCTTTCTTTCTAAAGCAGGCTGGGGAAGACATCAAGAAGTTTTGTTACTTTTCTTTTTCTTTCTCAGAATTTTGTCCTTTCTGTTTCCCCTACTGGAAAATCTTTCAGAAACTACTGATGGGTGTGTTTTGTTTTGTTTTGTTTTGTTTTGTTTTTTCATTTGATTCCAAGAGATTCAAAGTTGCAAGAGCTATAGGATACAAATCAATGGATGTAATGAGTGCTGGTTTCTCTTGGAGAACTTTTTCCTCCAACACACCCCCTGGCTGGGCCTACCCCATTCGCACCAGTGGCTCTGAAGAGTCTTGTCTGCTCGGCTCCAGCTTTCCTCTGGGGGCCAGATTCAAGCGCCATGACCACACAGGTGGTGGGGCTTTCACTCCCGCTGCCCCTCTCCGCCAGGGGGCTCAGAGTCTTCATGCTCCACTTCTCAGGTGCTCTCAGTTCAGATCCAGTGATTTCCCCTCAGCTTCCATGTTCTTTTTATTATTATTTTATTTTGATTGATTTCAGAGTGGAAGGGAGAGGGAGAGAGAAATATCAAGGATAAGAGAGAATCATTGATTCAGTATGCACCCCTACTCGGGCTGTACTGGGGATCGAGCCCACAACCCGGGCATGTGCCTGGACCAGGAATCGAACCGTGATCTCCTGGTTCATAGGTTGATGCTTAACCACTGAGCAACACCGGCTGGGCTCTAGCTTCCATGTTCTTAAGAGAATTCCTCGTGCTTATTTACCCACACGTTCACACGGCCACTCATTCGATTACGTAAGGCTCTGTCGAGTTCCGTGGCACGCATTTTTAGTGGAGTGATGGTTGGGAAGTATTACTACACTGGTCCTTCGGAGGCAAACTGTGTGCATTGTTGATCCCCCAAGGTTCTGGAAAGGTTTCTCCCACGTCCAAGGCAGGCAGTTCTGAGCAGCAGGGCAAACAGTGAAGACTTCAAGGCAGACTGGCCTTTGAGGATTTTTCCAATCACAACACCTGCTCTGCTGCTGTGTTCTGATCTTGGGGATGGGAGGTTTGAAACTATCTGAGACCCCAATTCGTCTATATATTTTAACACCATTTTAATCAGGAAATATTTTTTGAGGGGTTGGAAGATGAAAAGCTTGATAAAAAATGATTCTAAAGTGTATTTAAGGCAATAAATACATGAGGCTAGCCAAGAAAAATTCTGAAATGAATAATAAGGAGGGTATACACGCTTGATTTGATATGAAAACACGAGTTCCACTGCTGCCTAAGATGTAGAAAACTGAAAACAGTGCCTCTCCCATCCTAACAACAACAGAGAGAAGTCAGGTAAACTACAAAACCATACATTTGCTTAAATGCATCAGAAAGCCAAGGTCATGCAGAATCAAAAAGCCTGAAATCTCAGGAAATACAGCACCTCCAAGGAGAAAGGGGATGTAAGCAAGGACTTACTTGTGTTGAATATAGGAAGAAGAAACACGGGGTACCATGCAAGAAAGAAGAAAGAAAATTCATCTAAAAGTTTTAAACTGCTAAAGGCCAAAAGCCAAGGAGCATGAGAATACATCACCCCTCCCCACATGTGCAAATACAAGAGGAATTCACACCCACTTGCAGGCTCTCATCCATGGGCCTCCACCTAGGGCTTGAGAAAGGACTGAAAGCAGGACAGGCCAGCAAAGACCCTTCCCGCCCTGGTGCTGGCCAGATGACAACAGGACAACACCCCAAAATGGAGCCACTCATGCTAAGTTCCACACCACCAAAACGAGGCTTAACTTCGCTTTTCCTAGAAATGGGTGCTGCCCAACTCATGGACTGTTGCATAAAGCCAGTAAGATCTTTAAAATTTACTCCGCTGAATTTCATTCTTTAACACATGTAAGAACCTTACCACTGTATAGTGCCAATTGCTCTCTCCAACATTTGTACAATGGCATACATGTGACATATACAGTTCATGCACGTATAATACATTGCTACTATCTTTTACTCGAGAGCCGTTTATCTTTCAGAACAATAAAAATTTTAAAAACGTCTTGTACTTTACCTTCATTTGTACTCCCAGTGCTATGCAGGGATTCTTGCTCAGGACTTCAGCCAGTCTTTGCTGCAAGTGCCTGATGCTTTCTGTGGAGAAAGCCCGCAGGAAGATGCAAACGCCCTCTGTGTATGTGGAACCCCGAGACTCCGCACTCCCTCCCCAGCCCACACTCATTCTCCACTAATGCTCACCTGTTCCAGGTGAGTTCTATTGGCTGCATCTGAACCCAGTTAAGCAGGGCTCTGTCCCTGCTCCTCCACCGGCCCCCGTGCATCCTCAGATCTCAGGCTAGTTGACTGCCCTGTGACCTCAGCTTTCTGACAGATCCAAAAAACGTAGTCAACTTGCCCTTTGTCTGGAGTTTGTATTTTTTAATGAGGGTGGAAGTGAATCTCTACATCTTGAGCTTTTTATTCTCTTGTCACCTGGCTAACCCACAAGACCATTTCATTCCTCAATATGCTTTCACACCCACAAGAATGCCTGAGTCACAGCCACAGCTGATGACAACTGGAGATAGCGGTACACGCTACACTCGTACACTCGCAAGGAGGTGCTCCCATCCCCAGAGGCAGCCTTCTTCCAGGAGCAGCTCTTCCCTGGAGGGAGCCAGAGGCCGACAGAAGGGCAGCCTGGCTCTCCCGCAGATACTGGGAGGGGCCTGTAGAGAGTAGAGTTGCAGAGAGAACAAGGATTCAAGAAGCCGCCGCCTGCCCCAGCCCCTTCCCTTTCCAGGCCCCATCTCCGTCTCCAGCACCTGTCAGTCCCTCCCAATGGCAACCAGGGAGGCTGGACCTGCCCCATCCTAGCACCATCCCCGTGTCATGTCAGGATGTCCCGCTTCGCAGTGTGGGGGGCGGTAACGATTGTTTCAGCGTTTGCAGGTGGAGATGACATGGTTGAGAAGCCTCGTTTATTGGCAATAGAAAACAGGACCCAGAACAGTCTGTTCCTCTCCACACGCCACACCGTTTTGGGGTCTGAGCTGCTCTGGCCTCCAGCTGGTTAAAGGGGACAAGGCAAAGAGGTGGGCACATTCACCTGCTGTGCATATGGGGCCTGTGTCTGTATGAAAGAAAACTGGTTTCTTTCTTTTTAAGGAAGAGCTAATAGGGAGCGTCTGAGCAAAGGCCTGAACTACACTCAGGGCAGTAAAAATCTAGCAAAAATCTCCATTCTCTTGCCTTCAAAGTATGCTTTGTGCGTACTCATCAATGAAATTGCTTATGGATATGCTACATGAAAGCACTTTCTTTCTTTGCAGGTTTCTCTCAGTTAATTCACATTTGCATCCAATATGTACCTCAAAATACCCCCGAAGAGGCAGCTTTTGCTTTCTATGCTTTACACACAGGAAAACTGAAACCCACAGGGAATGACTAACCCAGTCACTCAGCTCCTAAGGAGAGTGAACACCTGGGACAGCACCAGAACCCAGGAGGGCCCGCAGGAGGGGTGTTGGGTGGCAGACACCTTTAAGGGGGCTGCTTTCAGTGATGTATATTCTTGCCTTTGTCACTAAGCGCTCCTGTTAAAGTCTAGGCTTGTATATCTGTCTGGGTCCCAGTAAGAAACAGATGTCATGCCCAAAAGGAAAGATTAGTAAAGGGACTTACTTATGCAATGTAATATGCAGGGTGGAAATTGCCAGGGGATAGTGAAGTACTGTGCATTTGTTCGCTGGAGCCGCCATAGCCCAATACCACAGCCTGGGTGGCTGAAACACCCCAAGTTAACTTTCTCACAGTTCTGGAGGCTAGAAGTCCAAGAGCAAGGTGTTGGCAGGTGTAGTTTCTCCTGAGGCCTCTCTCCTGGGCTTGTAGATGGCTGTCTCCTGCATCCTCCTATGGTCTGTCCTCTGTGCATGTGCATCCCTGGTATCTCTTTGTATGCACTAACCTCCTTTCATAGGGATACTGTCAAAGCAGATGAGGTCCCACTCAAATGCCCATTTAACTCAATCACCCTTTAAAGGCCCTATCTCGAAATATAGTTACATTCTGAGGAGTTGGGGGTTAGGGCTTCAACATATGAAATTTGGGGGAGACACAATTTAGCCCAAAATGGCGGTGGGGGAGGACTGTTACCACGCTATGACTGCAGGGGCAATAGGAAGGGGAGATTACCAGAACCCAGACCCCAGCGAGGATGGCTACAGGCAGCGGGCCTTTGGCAGAGGGTGCCCACAGGGCCTGGCAGGGAGACAGTGGGGGGAACAGATACCCTGACATCCATTTCCTTCCATCCCTGAGTTCCCACTGGTGCCTCTTTGGCTGAACCCATGGGAAGCCAGAGGCAAGGGAACCCATTGACATGGTCCAGTGGGGTCAGCCTCCTAGGCTTAGAGAGGGCAGGATAGGGCAGAGGGGAAGGTACAGGATACTCAGTGGTGGCAAGCTGCACACTGAATTCTGCTCTGAAGCAGTGGTGACTTAAGAGAGGGGCATCCTCGCGCCTGGGTTTTCAATTATTCCCGGGGATGCTCAAAGGAGAGAGGACACTGAGGAAACAGCTGTCCGCAGGGGCATTCCAAGGAGGCATTTCCTAGGAAAGCAGAATTCAGAGATGTCTTCCCCGGGATCAGCGTCAGAAGGGTCACCACATCGATTGTGTGGATGGCAGAGAAGGTGAGGGTGCGACCTGGGTTTCCACGCTCCTCAGAGGCCTTTCCAGTCAGGAGTCCAGCTGCACTCACTAGGGCATGTGAGCGAGCCTCCAGGCCTTTGTCCTCGCCCTTCTCTGCCTGGGGCGCCCTTCACACTCCTGGGCACTGGCTGACTCTCATCCTTGGGGAACCAGCCCTGGACTCTCAGGCCAGGTCAGGTGCCCTTCCAAGTGCAGTCCCGCTGTCTCTGATGCTCCCATTTAATACCTGTTTGTGTGACTGAAACAGACTCATAGAAGTAAATAAGAACGCTCATTTGGGGGGCCCACCGTGGCAATAGGCCTTGGTCCAGATTCAGAAACAAAATCAAGGCAGTCACAGGACTAAAGACATTCTCTGAACTTCCTATAATGTAAGGAGATTCTTGTTGATATAACAGGCAGACCAATTTTATTGTTTTAGCCACGTGTCAGAGGACAACAGAAAGCGATAGGAGTGGTTATCCAAAGATCTCAACATTTTAATACGTCTTGGGGAGGGAAATAGCATAGGTGAGGGGGAGGGGGCTGGGTATCCATCCACCCATTCACCCACCCATCCATCCATCCATCTGCACTCGGAGGTCAGGGCGTCCAGAGAGGCAGTGGTGACGGTGCTTGCCCTGCAGGTCCTAGGCGAGCCAGCACTGTGCATGTGCAGCCTTAGACAGCAGCCCTGCGCATTTCCCGGAGCCACACTGCCCTGCAGGTCCTTACAGCAGGGCAGGCGAGCCAGCGCTGTGCACGTGCGGCCTTAGACAGCAGCCCTGCGCATTTCCCGGAGCCACAGACGGTCTCGCCTCAGTACACAGGCCAAGTGGCACTAAGTAGCCAACTCCCGGTGCCGAACACAGGCTTTGGAGTCAGTTTTCCACCCTGACTCTTACTGGCTCTGACACTGGACACATTATTTAATCTTTCTGAAGTGATATCATCTGTACGATGGAAATAAGACTGCCTTCCGCATAGACTGTTGTGAGGGTAAATGTGCTGGTAGCACGAATGAAGCACTCAGCAACTGTGAGCTGTCTTATTGACAACAGTATACAGGAGAGAAATCACTGTGGCCTGGGTGGTCAGGAAGGCTTCACGGAACTTGAGAGACTTGAATTAGGCCTGGGAAGGTGGGTTTGAAATTTCTATGGATGATGTGCAAAAGGATGGGTCAAGTAATGACCCAAAACACTGGCCTAATGAGAATAATTCCTGTGGCTTCGGGGCTTAGACCCTGGTCCAACTTACTTTGGTTTCTATTTTTCAATCAAGACTCTGGCCTCTGGCACCACCCCCTCCACAGCCCGTTTCCAGGTCTGGCTAATTCCCCTCCTGCTCCAAACCCCCATGATTTGCTACATGCCATGTGGCCCTCTAATTCCATCCCAAGGCTCCAGAGGTGCAGATCTGCAAACCAGCATGATTAGCCACCACTGCTGGCTTCCCATTCAGCATATAAATCTAGTGCCTGGGATTACCTCATGCCAGAAAACCGAAATCCAAGTCAGATGGTTAAGGCATTAATAGCAGTGAGTGTTGTAAAGACTCAACAATGCGAACCTTCCCAAAATGAACCATCCTGACCTCCCTCGCGCTGACAATGCGTGTGTGACATCATGTGTAAATGAGCCTTAAATTTGAACCAGGTGCCGAGAGCTGTCTGGCGTCTCCTGGCTGCTGTATTAACCACTAACATGCACAGGGGGATTGAGGCAGTAAAATGGAGTGAAACGATGGCAGTGACCAGCCCTGGACGCAGCAGCTGTGCAGTGAACATTCAAATCACGCCCACCCTGTTGAGCCCAGGGCCCGGGGCCCTGTAAGGCTTATTTCCGGAGGGCTGGGGAACCCAGGGAATTTGGCTGGCTTCACTCAACCAACAAAAGCTCTTCCATGCAAATCAAATCACTGGGACTTGCTTCCCAACTGGATTCTGAGCTCTGTTTTAATTTGCATCCGTGAGGTGGGGCTCTGAAGTTCAGGCTAAAGCTTGGCAGTTGGTGACAGTCAACGCTGATGCATGCAGGACAGGCAGCCTAAGATATTCTTGGACGGCTCCCTTTCCAAGGAAGAGAGCCAGCTTCAATCCTTAGGTGCTATGATTTCTACCAGGCTGGTACCTGGAGATAAAACTATGCCTCTGCCCACCTAGCATCACCAATGCCCCATGGGAGGTCCCATGACAGGCAGGCTCTAGAGACCACTAAATAAAATTTGGAGTGATTGGAACCAGGTATATATGCAGGGTGGGCTGTAGGCATGACAGCAGATGAAGACAGGTAAAAGTAAGTTAACAAGAAATTAAGCCTGGATAAAATTAAGAGAGTTGTGTGGGTTTGTTTGTTTTTTTAATGCTTACTGTTCATGGTGCCCAATCCCAGGTTATGAACAGCATGGCCATGTTAATGGCCTGTATTCTGATCATCACTAGCAGGCCCACACAAACTGGAGCCAGTGAGCATAGGAAGGAGGCATACGAAGTGATTTTCTCTTGGAGGGGGCTGTTCTGGTAGCTCTACACATGCTAGTGAAAAGAAGCTGGAGCCAGAGGGGTGAAAACCCACACTCCATGGATCCCATAGGACTTCAGTTCCAACGAAGGCCTGTGCTGTTCAGGCAAGTGCCTACACCACTAACAGCCACTGCGCTGTACTGTGAAGTGGAATGGGATGGGGTGGGATAGGAGGCAGGTCTTGGACGGAGGATATAAAGGGGCTGGTAGAGGTAGTCTTTCCTAAAAGCTATTATAGTGTGCTTAGATGTAAATATGTAAGAATTTGTGTATTTTGTAAAACAAAACGTGAATGTAGCACCAAGATGTTGGGGATGGGTCTCCAGATGTTACATGAAGTCACAGTCTTAGAAGTCCTTCAAGCAGAGGTAGCACTTAGTTAGGTTTTGAGGAAGAGGAGGAGCTTGGGAGAGGAAACAGCACAGCACGGATGGCTCTGCAAAAGTGTGGGGGCAGGAACTCATGGGGAGTCCCTTGAGATACCAGAGTAAGACCTATTCTTAACAGAATCTGAGGGCATGAGGGATTTCCCAAAACTCCTGAAAAAGTTCCCCAGGACCCCTGGCGCTAAAACTTTGGAACAAATTATGTGTGGGTGTTAGATGACCAGCTCCTGAAGGCTGGAGGTTCTTCTTTTCATAGAGCTTTTGGAAGACAGTGATGGCGATAGTGCAGAGAGGCACCTGACGTTCTTCTATCCTGCCTTCCTCAAAGGCCTTCAACCAAGACCTTAATTTTTGTTTGGTGTAAAGTCCAAACTCAGCCTGGCTCCCAGCATCTTTTACAACCAGGATCCTAAACTTCAGCTTTATTTCTCAAACTACCATTACATCTTTGCTCCTGGCAAAATTGTTGTCATTTCAAAAATATACCATTTACTTGTACATTTGTTTCTATTTTCTTTCCAAATGGGAATGCCTTCCTCCCACTCTCACTTCTGTGATTTTATTCAGCTATTACTTCCTCCACAAATTATCCCCACTCCCCCAGAAGGCAGTGAGCCCCACCCCAATGAAACTGTCTGGCAGAGCTTGCAATGTTCATATTACTCATCAAGCTATGTCATTCTTTCAGCAAGAGCCCACTGATGGTCTAGCATGCACATGGCACACGCTATGGCCAAACCCTGTCCTGCAGTATATTACAATCTTAGTTATTGCACAGAGGTTGTCTCTATTACATTGTAACCCCTAGGAGTGGTTTACCAACTAAAGAACAAATACTATATATGCTGAACGATGCCATATACCTATGTGACAGGCAAAAATCATCCTTTCACAAATGAGATTGGGAATGGAGTTCAATCATTTTCTCTCATGCGAATAAAGTTCTAAGTTGCTAAAGTATGGCTTTCTGAATTACTAAAAGCAAGTTTTTGTTTTACTATAGAAGTGACAATGTTGTGAAATGTTTAAGTGATAGTCTGGGAGTGATTAGACATCTTTTGAGAGATTTGATTGAAAACAAAAAAAAAATATCTGGGAACTCATTTTTACATTGACATTAAAATGCAACTCTTTTTAGTCTGGTTAACTAATAAGTTGAGAACTATTCTGGGGAGATTTGATTGAAAAGAAAAAAATATCTGGGAACCCATTTTTACATTGACATTAAAATGCATGAATGCAATTCTATTTAGTCTGGTTAACTAATAAGTTGAGAACTATTCTGGATGAGTGGGGGGGGGCGAGGGGAATTTGTATGAATGCAAATGAATGACTAATCTTTTTTATTTCTTAATGACTAATCTTTAGACAGAGACATGGGGGCCCAAGTCTCCAGGTATTATACTTCCCTGTGAAGTGTAAGTACTACTGTGAAATGTAAATACATTACTGACTGACTTTCTATATAGCATTTAAACCTATCAAGTGTTACAGTAAAAATAGTGTTTATTTCCTAAATCCTGAAATGTTGACAAAATTTTGTAAAGTTGTAAACTAAGAATCTATTATTTAGATATTTTCCCTTCCAAAATTTAGAATCAGCAATTATTGGGGAGAAAGCAAACTAAATAATTAATCCA
>NW_005366214.1:3428333-3451730 GCF_000412655.1 Myotis brandtii
GTATCTGAGCTATATTTCAATTTTTTAAATAATTGTATTTGCAGAGAGTCATAGAACACAAAAATGGATTTATTCCTTTTTCAAAGGATCCAAGATTTTTCAAAGTCTGATTGACAAGCATTGAGACACATTCTTGGTCTATGTAAAAGCCCACATACCTCTCCTCTGCCTAAAATTTCCTCTGAAATACTTCACCAAGAGGAAACAACAAGCTGTGAAAGTAGACCATGACTCAGGACGGAGACGCAAAGCGGCCAATGCCGTCTGGCTGGTGTGAGGAACAAACTAAATCAGCGCAACAAGTTAAATGAATAAAGCCCTCTCAGCACAGTCAGTATCATCTATGAATCTACTATGAGCAGAATCATTCTGTGGGAAAACTCCAACAGCTGGATACACTATTGTTAGCATAATAGTTAAGCACACATGTTTTATAGTCAAACTTAAGTCAAAATTCTGAATGTGTGATCCTGGACAAGTCACTTGAACTCCATAACCTCTCTAAACTTTAACTTGTAACCTATTAAATGAGGGGATATACCTGTACCTACCTCAGGTTACATGAGATAATGTGGTTGCCATAGTGCCTAGTCCATACATACAAGTGCTTGCTCATCATACTATTTTATGCTCCTGACAACCTTCCATTCATTTAAAATACCAAATTCTTTTGAACAGAGAACTGGGTAAGAGAATCAGGAGCTATGAAAATGGTCTTCACTATTTCCCTAAGGGAATAGTGCCCTTCCCTAGGGGCCCAACTCCCTTCGAGTCCTACTACCACCATCCAACTAGAAGTGGGGTCGAGTTGTGATCCCAAACACACTACACCTCGGGTTGATACAAGGCACGTTCTGGGAGCCCAGTTTCTAAACTCCTAGGCTTGGTTCTAGAGAACGTAGACTAATGACTCTAGGGCAGCGGTTCTCAACCTGGAGGTCGAGACCCCTTTGGCGGTCTAATGACCCTTTCCATCCTGCATATCAGATATTTACATTACGATTCATAACAGTAGCAACATTACAGTTATGAAGTAGCAACAAAAATAATTTTATGGTTGGGTCACAACATGAGGAACTGTATTTAAAGGGCCAGAAGGTTGAGAACCACTGCTCTAGGGGGAAGTGTTAGGAAGTGTAGAGCTATCCCCAATACCAGAGATCCACTTCTTTGAAGGTTGGTCTTTTGTTGTTAATTTTATGTCACATCACATAACATTAACCATTTTAAAGTATATGGATTCACACTGTTGTGAAAATGGGTAGGGTCCCACCTTTCATCCCAAATGACCTATCAAGGTATTTTCCTAAACAGAGACATAGATAGTTCCTTTACTAGAAGAAATTGTGGTGCCCGCTGCTTCCCCCACTTAAACCTTGTTGTGTCCTGGATACGGGTCTTTTGGCATTTGAGGAAAAGATGCCATCAAACAGGCTTCTTATCCTTTCAGAGAAAGGAATATAATTTGTAAAAAAAATTAAAAATAAAAAATGTTGTGAAACATTTAAACTAGATTTGTTCACAGAAGGAGATATTTACAAAATTAATTTTCAGCTTTATTTACTACCCAATAGAATATCAGCAAGAATTGCTTGCAAATCATTCAGCAGATACATATATTCATGTTTATATGTGGGTAGCAAAATAAATCTGAACAAAGGTTAAATGTCAGTGGTGGGTATATGGACATATTATTCTAACTTTATATATATGTTTGAGATTTTTCATTATAAAAATTTGGAAAAAACTCAAGAAGTATTTCTGTTTAGATAATTTATAGTAAATGGGAGAAAAATGTGTTATCCACAAAGTTTCAGGATATGAAGCATTCTAGACACATTTGATGTCACTGCAGTCCTTATACTGAAATATTCCAACTAACTAAACCTGATAGTAGCTCTAAGGACCAGCTGATCTTTCAGAGACAATGATAACACAGAATCCTGGGAAGAAATAACAATAAATGGCATTTCTCCTACGAATATCACACATAGGAACGTCCTCTCCTGGGAACAGCACATGTATGAAGGGTACATGTCTGATGTCACTGCAGTCCTTATACTGAAATACTCAAACTAAACCTGATAGTAGGTCTAAGGACCGGCTGATCTTTCAGAGACAATGAAAACACAGAATCCTGGGAAGAAAGAACAATAAATGGCATTTCTCCTACGAATATCACACATAGGAACGTCCTCTCCTGGGAACAGCACATGTATGAAGGGGACAACTCTCACGTGACATTCATCACAGCCTTAAGAAAACTCCCTAGACCAGTGGTCGGCAAACTTGCGGCTCGGCAAACTGCAGCTCGCGAGCCACATGCGGCTCTTTGGCCCCTTGAGTGTGGCTAGACCAGTGGTTCTCAACCTTGGCTGCACATTAGCCTCAGGAGGCCCAGAAATCAGAATTTTAAAAAGATCCCCAGGTGATTCTAATGTGTAGCCAAGGTTGAGAACCACTACCCTAGACATACAATGAAGTGAGATTAAACAAATATTTGCTGACACCAGTTAAATAAACTCATGGTGATAGGCATTATGTATAAGCACAGGACATATATGTGTGTCTTTGTGTTAATAACAACCAAGTCAGGGAAAGAAGGTGTTTAAATGTGAAAAGACAAATGACCTCACAACATTTAAAGAGCAATTACTACATTGTTGGTGGGAATGTAAGTTAGTAAAACCTATAACAAAGGGCAATTTAGTAATATATATCAAAACTCAAAACGCACATACCCTTTGACTCAGAATTCCAGTTAAATGGGTGTGAATTTAACCTACAGATATACTCATATATGGGCTAAATGATGTAGGCATAAATTTAATAATCGAAGCATTACAATAAAATAGCAAAATTAAAAAAACTAAAACTCTTAAAAATGCATTGATAGGAAACCGGTGAATTAGGGTACATGCATTAATGGAATACTATGAGCTGTTAGAGTTAGACAGATTTATATGTTTTGAAAATGCAACCTACAGAATGGGAGAAAATATTCACAAACCATATATCTGAAATATGTAATAACTGAAATATATAATAACTAAAATATATAATAACTCCTACAACTTAATAACAACATTAACAAAAAATAGCCTTATTTTAAAATGGGTAAAGGACTTAAATAGACGTTTCTTCAGAGAAGACACAGAAATGGCCAATGAGTATATGAAAAGATGTTCAACATCATTAATTATGGGGGAAATGCAAATCAAAGCCATAATGAGATAAGATCTCACACCTGTCAGGATGGTCATTATAAAGAAAGACAACCAAAAAACAGAAAACAGCAAATGCTGGTGAGGATGTGGGTAAAATGGAAGCCTTGTGCATTATTGGTGGAAATGTAAAATGGTACAGCCATTATTGAAAATGTGTAGAGGTTCAAACAACAAATGCTGGTGAGGAAGTGGGTAAAATGAAGCCTTGTGCATTACTGGTGGAAATATAAAATGGTACAGCCATTATTGAAAATGTGTAGAGGTTCCTCATAAAATAAAAAATAGAATTTCCATATGATCCAGCAATTCCACTTCTGGGTACATATCCTAAAGAACTGAAAGAGATATTTGCACCAAGTTTATTGATTACAGCATTACTCACAACAGCCAAGAGGTGGAAACAATCTAAATTTCCATTGACAGATGAATGGATAAAGAGATCGTGGTACATACATACAATGGAGTATTATTCAGCCTTTCAAGAAGGACTCCTATCACGTGCTACAATATGAATAAAACTTGAAGATATTACGCTAAGTGAAACAAGCCAGTCACAAATACTGCATGTTTCCACTGTATGAGGTAGCTGAAGTAGTCAAACACAAAGTAAAATGGTAGCTGCCAGGGAAGAAAACAGGGGGAAATGGGGAGCTGCTGTCCAAAAGGCATAGAGTTTTGTCATACATGATGAAAACGTTCTAGAGATCTGCTGTACAAATATGTACATATAATTAACAACAGTATTATACACTTAAAAGTTTAAGAGGGCAGATTTCCTGTTAGGTGCGTTTCACCACAATTTAAAAATAACTTATCGATATCTTTAAATATATTTATTAGTATATCTCTCTCAGTGAAAAGAAATCAAAGTGCAGAGGATTCATGTAGTTTGCTAACATTCGTGTGTGTGTGTGTGTGTGTTCTGTAGAACTCTACAGTAGCTAGGCTTAGAATGTATTTGCAAGGACACAGAAAGTTGCAAGAGTGGTTGCTTCCAAGGAGGAAAACTAGGTGCTTGGGCAGAAGTGAGAGAGAAGCAATTCTGTAAATTTTGAATTTGTACCACATGTATATTAACTATTAAAAATGAAATGCAAAAGCAATTTATGAAGAAACAGAAAATATATTACAAGGTACTAATGGCATGTACCAAAAGAACCACACAGATCTTAAGGGTAAGGTGGAGTGGAGAATGAAGCATTGATTTTACAAGGTGGTATCTGAGCTGGTTCCTGGAGAACGGGAAGTATGTGGCCAGGCAGAGGAAAGCAATGAGGACGTTGTGGGTGTGTATGTGGAAGTGGGACTGGGGAAAGGAGGATAGTGGAAGTAAAAATGTTGAAACATGGTAACCAAAGGCAAATCAAGTACCAAACAGTGAAACAATTTCAGTGTATTGTAGAATGTAGGCAAGAAAAGGATAAAATACAGGTTAGTAGATGAGACAGGGGAATGTGGAATTAAGCCCAGTTGTGTGATGTGACATAAAATTAACAACAAAAGACCAAACCTTCAAAGAAGTAGGGAGCCACCTGAGGCTCTTGAGCAGGAATGTCATCCTATGAAAGCAGGATTCCAAGTGGACAGCAACAGACAAAATGGACTGGAAGGCAGACATCTGTGAGAAGGCTGATGTAGCAATCCAGTGGTTGCCCATTACAGTCATCTGGGAAACTTTAAAAATATGTATCGGTGCCTAGGCCCCATCCCATATTAGAATGTCTTTTAATCCATCTGTTTTGTGTGGGGGGTTTTCCTGGCAACTCCATTTCCCTTTGCACCCATTTACTTTGTGCTACAGGTGAATGAACCTCTCATTCCCACCTGTCCACCTGGCCGTCAGCCAAGATGAGTCTTCCTGCACCTCATAATTGCTCACCTTAATTGACAGCCTGGCAAACTAGGTCAGTGGATCATGATGACAGTAGGACATTTATCAGATTGTTTAGGAAGGGTGAGAGACAGAAAGAGTTCTGATCGCAATGAGGAAAACACCCCCACAATATCTTTATTTATCTTTTATCAAAATTTTGTTTTCTTAAATTTCCTACTTCATACAGAGAGACTATCAAAGGATTACGACAGGAGAAAAAAGGATAAATTTTGTGTTTAAATTAGAAAAACAAATTTTACTACAGAAGGTTCTGAGAAGTTCTAAGACCAAAAATTATGACACCTGAAATTTAGGCAGAGTAATTTGCAGGAAACAAACTGTTTTCAATTGGGCTAGTTCTAACACAGCCCAATACAGGTTTAGATGAATTGGTTGGGCCCTTGTGTTTCTAGCATCTACTTTCCATTTCTATATACTGTACTGGCAATGGCAACATGAGAGGCAGCCCAAATGGAAATACTGTCCACACCCAGCTGCCCACAGATTATCTAGCAACTTGATCCTGCAAATAAACGGGCAGAGACTGGACACAAGAAAAATCTGTTTACGTTAAAAAGATCTTCCAAATTCATTGACATGGTGAAGGGGGCATTGCTCATAAAATGCTCATACAGCCTTATTCTTAGCCTCTAAAACTAATTATTTCAGAATCGATTGGCTAGAAGACTTCCATCAATGGGGGGAATGCACATTTCAAATATACAACATTACTACCACAGAGAACACACTGACAAACGCCTCCTCCCATTGGATCCCTGCTCACTTCAACCACATGCCATACCCCCAAATGGGGGAGAAAATAGCTGTTAAAGATGCATACCTTATGTTAGGCAAAGGCAGAACTTGAGAGTTTCGAAGATGATAATGCGAGGATTATTTCATAACTCACTTCAACCACATGCCATACCCCCAAATGGGGAAGAAAATAGCTGTTAAAGATGCAAACCTTATGTCAGGCAAAGGCAGAACTTGGAGAGTTTCGAAGATGATAATGCGAGGATTATTTCATAAACCATTTAAAGGCATGTGCAAAGTTTACCCGAAAATGGATGGTTCCTTTCTGCTTTTCCACTGGTGAATTACTAGTGGAACTTTAATATAAACGGTGCCATGGTAGGAAGAAACACTAGAGTACAGGAACAAATAAAGCCAGGTAGGAACTTGCAGATAACAGAGAATCTATGGTACTTTCAAGACTTCAATTCTATACCTAAATTGTGCTGAATTTCAGATTCTGCTTCTAGGTGAAAAAGAAAAAAAACAACAACAAAGATTTCCAGACCTTGGGTGTTTAAAGGGCCTTCACACAGTAAATCAACCCACTGCTGTCTTGTTTTCTCCGCAGCCAGACTGAAATAATACAGCACCAGCAGAGGTGTGAATTACCCCCATTCATCTTAATGGAGTGTTAACTTCAAAGGCTTGTTTTAACCATTTAAATGCTAAGCTCATGAGTAAACATTCCGTTAAAAAAAGTACAATTTAAACATTCACGCTCAACATATGAAAGTAATTTTATATTCTCAGCACTTCGTCTTTTAATTTAGCAAACAAGTCTCCAAGTGTTGGAGAAGTATACATTTTGTGCTTAACTTCGTTTTATTTTAAATAGTTATTACCTAATAAATTATGAACATTAAGCCCATAATGAGAAGGCCTATATTTCGCAGGAAAAACGCTGAGGAGTACTTGAAGGTTTTTGGGTAATGCCGGTGAAGGGGGCACTGCTCATACCAGCCATCTTATTAGCTTCTTCCAAACTCATAGGGAAAGCTGTGACTCTAAACAGGCAACTAGATAAGGCAGAATATTAACGTAAAATAAAAACACCTCCACAAATAATTTCTCTTGATATTAACAGAGTTTTGTGCAAGAGTGTTCAATAGGTTACTTGTCCCTTTGCCAAACCTCCCATGATCCTATCCCATGAGCGGGTGACAAATGTAATAATTGATGCCCAGCTGTCATCACACTTAACATTTGCCCCAGGGGGCATCCTTGCATCTGTTGCAGACTTAGGGTTATTTTGGTATTACTGCAGTTAGATTTATTTAAGCAGCTGAACCCCTATTTGTATTTGGATCTATAATTTCATAAACAGAAAAAGAGGGTACAAGAATGAGCTTATCAGGTTGATAGACTCTGGCTGACCCGAAGCCACATGGAAGGCCATGCTCGGCGGTGCCTCTGGGACCAGGCTCAGTGCCCAGTTTCAGGAAGGCATCAGTAGGAGTCCAGCTGGGGTAGAACTGTGGGAAAGCACTACAGTTGTGCAAGATGCAAGATGAAGAAATTCCATGTCCCTGATTGAAAGCAAATTTATTTTATTGCTCCAGATAAAGGGATGGAAGAAAGGGGATAAATAGCTAATCTATGAAGGGAGCCTGTTTCAAACTGTACCTAATTTATACAAGGTCACTTAATCCTCTCAGCACAACCCTGTATAATTGGTATTAACTCCATCTAATACCTATGTGAAAGTGGAGGCTTAGAGAGGTTAAGTAGTTTCCCTAAACTCACTGAGATTTGAATCTAAGTCTTTCTAACCCCCAAACTTGGACTTCTTCCATTAGACCATGCAGATCTCAGATTTGCCAAAGAAGTATCTTAACTCAAAAGAAAAGCTCAGTTGTCAATTTTTCAGCCAATTTCCTAAGTGGGAAGCAAGAGGCACCTGCAAAAGTGTGGATTTCCATACATGCAAACTGGCATTTTGCATGTAATTCCCTACTTTACATGTGCACAGGGATGGGGTTACATTTTCACGGATACACCCTGGCTTTGGTAGGCTGCTAAGGTGCCCTTTACATAGAATATTCACGGGGAGGAGAGACCCAGCTTCTGGTTCCCAACCAGAAACAAGCCACATCACTGGGAAGACTGGAATGATTTATAACCTCCAAACAAAATATGACATAAAGCATCAATATTTGTCATATTGCCAAGTAGAAAGTCACATGTTTTAGTGACAAACAAGAAAGCTCAGAGAACTTTCAAGTCTACAGCCAAGCATCACAATTCGTCTCATAATGCACAACAGAGAAAAATCACAAAAGTTTCTCGGAGAGGATTTGGAGTCAGGGCAAAGTACCAAATGGAATAATCCCACAGTTTTGTTGGTGATTGACGTTGACAACATTAGCCCACAAGCTAAGATTCAATTTTGTATATAAGCTTAACACATTGATTTCTTTAAAAAATAAACAAAAGATTGACTTAATATATTTAATAACATTAAACACTTCTGCTCTGTGAATTACACTGTTAAAGAGAATGAAAAGAGAAACAGACTGGGAGAAAATCTTTGCAAAACACATATCTGATAAAGAACCGGTATCTAAAATATACAAATGCTTAAAACTCAACAATGAGAAAACAACCTAATTTTAAAAACAGGCATAAGATCTGAACCTTAACAAAGAAAATACACAGATGACAAATAAGCACATGAAAAAGATGATCAACATCGTATGTCATTAGGGAAATACAAATTAAAACAATGGAGGTACAACTACACACCCATTAGAATGGTAAAAATACAAAATACTGTCAACACCAAATGCTGGTGAGGATGTAGAATAACAGGAATTATCAATCACTGCTGGTGGGAATGAAAAATGTTACAGCCACTTTGGAAGGCAGTTTGGCAATTTCTTACAGGACTAAACATATTCTTACCACATGATGTGGCAATTGTGTCCTTTGGTATTAACTCAAATAAGCTGAAAATTTATGTCCACACAAAAACCTGCACAGTTTTATTCAAAACTGCCAAAATTTGGAAGCAACCAAGAGGTCCTTCAATAGGTGAATGGAAAACAAAACTGTGGTACATCCAATAAATGAGCTACCAAGCCATGACAAGACATATAGACAACTTAATTGCATATTGCTTAGTGAAAGAAGCCAGTCTGAAAGGTTAGATACTATTTTTCATTCCAACTATAGGACATGCTAGAAAAGGCTCAGAGTTTTTACGAAGGTAGTAAAATGATTAGTGATTGCCAATGCTTACATCAAGAGTGAACCCCAATGTGAACTATGGACTTTAATTAATAATAATATTTGGCTCAACAAGTATAATAAATATACTACACTAATTCAAGATGTTAATAATATGGGAAACTATGGATGTTTTGGGGGTGAAGCCACATATGGGAATCTACTTTCTGCTCAACATTCGTGAAAATTAAAACTACCCTAAAAAACTAAGTCTATTAATCTAAAAAAAGCAACAGACCCACAAATAGACAAAGAAAAGATTGACCTAATACATTTAAGAGTATTCTGAGTTTGTTTCTTATTTTGATTAAAACTGCTATGAGTCCACTTTCCCTTGCCCACTCCCATGTTGTTCCACTTTTGAGTTAATAATGTTTACAGAAATGTTAACCCATATAGAGAGCATTCATCTAAGGTACCTTCCAGAATTGGGTTGTTTGTTTTTTTGCATATGGAGGTAAATTATTCTTCACAAGAAATGGGAAAAGATATCTTTCATTTGTTATTAATCCAATTAAAAATGATGAGGGCTAAACTAAAAGTCCCAACCAAAATTCCAAAGATGAGCAAAACAAAGGCCTGTGGAAATAAGAAAAAAGATAAAAACAATTAGGGTATTTTTTTAAATCTCCACCCTTTCCAATAATGTATGTTATCACTCAAAATACATTATTTTTTATGTAGATAAAATAATTAGAAAATGACAAATTATTTCTTAAAATAGGATTCTTAAAAGAAACAAAACAAAAATCAACCTACCCCAAGCTTTTTCCATGAGAGGAAATCCTCTCTGCTAAGTTTAAGATAAAATAGTCCTGGGAATACAAAAATCAAACATGTGGATGTGCTGGAACCTTTAAGCAGGAGAAAAAGAGAGGATGATTGCCAGACTCAGATGTTAGGCTGGATAACAAGTTTACCCATTCTATTATGTGGATCTTTTTGAAATATAAAACTTACCAACTACACCAAATACATTCTTAATGTCAGGAACATATATTGCAAGTAAAACAATGATAATATTGAGTGCTAGCGTGGTCACAAAATGGTGAATCCATGAGAATGGAAAATTGGAGAAAAACATCATCATTAAAGCTTTCCTTGCCTGTATAGCATAAAGAGAAACAGATTTAAGCAAAGAGAAAGTGTGAAAGCCAAAATACTCGCTTGGGCAAACACATGTACAGTACCGTAACCATGATATTCCTGTCCCCAACACCACCTAGTTTTCAAAAATATAACACAAACCATTATTGTGTTTATTATTCACAAACTAAGAAATACATATTTCTGTGTGATCTTCATAAAAATTATTTTGCTTTAATTCTTGAAAAAATGTTCACATACAATTTCTTTAAGTTGCATAATTTTCAAAAGTATCAACAATAACACTGTGATGAAATCTCAGAGAATCATTAATTTCAACAGAAGAACAAAAGGTTTAAAACGAGAAAAGAAATCATGCCATGTGGAAGAAACACCATTTACTATTTTATTTTATATTATCTGTTTCACAGCATGTAAATATGAAAACTAATTCATGACACTTCCCACTGCTAAGGCAGGCAGCAGGCGGTCACGTCCACAAATGTTTACACAGCCCCTGCTGCACTCCTGGCCCTGCAGTGTGCACAGGGAGGGGGCAGAACTCCTGAAGGCCCAGGTCTTAAGGAACTCACTGTTCAGGAATTCGGGACTTCCATGCAGAAGCATTTATACCCAAAGCCTTTGTTTCCATTTTCTCAAAAATTCTTAAGATTCTTAAGTATGGCAACTAAATGCAGAATGAAAATCTGTTCTGCCCTTAAACTATAATTCTAGAGCAAATAAAATAGTTGGACTTAGATTAAACTAGAATGTCTACATGAAGATAGATTTACAATAAACCAGAAGGAGCTTATTTTTGCTGACTTGACTTTTTCCTCTTCATGCACATTCTTTTGAAAAAAACAGAATACAGAATTAAAAAGGGGGGGAAAAAACACATCCAAAACCTTAGAAGAACTATAGTCTCTAAATTGGAAACAATGCTGTGGGAAAGCATAAATCTAAACTAAATCTCAAAAAGCACAAATTAGCTTAGGGGCTCACTGTTATTTTTGTGCATTCATGGGTTATACGCAAGTATGAGGTCTTTGATCAATTACTTAACAAATGAATAAGATACACAAGACTAGATGTGATTCAAACATTCTAGTCTGCAAAGAATTAGTGTTGCCACATTAGGGAGCTGCTACACCGACAGCAGAACCTTTAAGGGTACTTACAGGGAAGTGGATTAGAGGGACTGTCAGAAGCACAGCAAACAGTATGCATAACTTCACAGTCCTCACAACAACATCATGAGGCAAGTATTTACTATAATCTTCAAGTATATCAGACGCCACTTTGTCTGTAAATTTAAAGAAATAACAATAAGGATCACAATAAAAACTACTAAGATGACAATAACAGCAAAATTGTTTGCCTTTGCACAAAGGAATCTTAACAGATTTTGGACTCCCAGTCCCCAACCCATCTCTGGCCCTTTTCTCTCCTATGAAACAGAGACATTAGTTAAATATCTTCTTGAAGCCCACGATCTCTTCTTTTAATGACACTAGAGATCAGCACAGGCAGAACTTAAATTATGACAATAAAATATATATTAAAATATCTCATTAGAAGTTTCCCACAATCTGAAGGTTTTGAACATGTATATTGTTTGCTTTGTAAAGTGCTTTCACGTGTACATACTACTGAA
This sequence comes from Myotis brandtii, assembly GCF_000412655.1. Lineage (NCBI taxonomy): Eukaryota > Metazoa > Chordata > Mammalia > Chiroptera > Vespertilionidae > Myotis > Myotis brandtii. The sequence continues at coordinate 3,440,200 of NW_005366214.1, forward strand.
TTTGGTCCGTGTGATAATAATATAAGATTGGTAGCTCATTGGGGCAGAGCTAGCACAGCTGTACACCTTTTTTTTTTGTACCAAAGCCAATATCTTTTCCTCGATACTGCAATTTTTCTAGAGTCTCACTGAGTTGCGCGCATCTTACCAGTTTCCTCAACATCTCATCTGTAGATAATCTTTCATACAAGTTTTAGGGAACTGGCTTACTTAGCTAGCCAGTGTGGTAGTCAGTGACAGAATTTGTACACGCTAACCATGCCTTGCTCCATAGTGTTCTTCCACTCCCACGTTTTCCACACCCCAAGACAGACAAGGTGTACCCAAGTGAGGGTATTCAGAACATTGCATATCACTGCCTTGTAGGGAAAGACAGATTTATTTGTACGTACTTATGAAAGAATAGTGCTTTTTAAATTTGAGCGTATACGTTTTGGAAAGGTGCTTTGGAGGAAATAAGAGACAAATCAAACACACCTCTGTTTTCAAGGATCTTAAAATTTAAAGGGCAGATAAGGTGAATACACGCACATATATAATAGTGTCTAAGCACAGATACACACATAAGTGACAGAAGAAGGTCCAAACAAATAGCTATGGTGATTCTAAACAGAGAACATAACTATGGCCTTGGAATGAGCAAGAAAGAAATCCAGGAAGGCTTAGGGAGAGTCACCATGATATAGTGGGCAGCAGGATGGTAGAGGGGGGCTTGAAATCTGGGACCACACAGACTAATGTTCAAGTCCCACTACTTAATAGCAAATTAACTTTTGAGTCCCTTGGTTCTTACACCTATAAAATGGAGACAATGATACATTCACCTGTAGAGTTACAGCATTAAATGAGTCAATGTATGTGTGCTGACACTCAAAGTTGTGGGAAAGAGAGCAGAAGTCCTGAGGAAGCAGAGGGAATAGGCAGCTGAGAAAATGAGATTCCAGAGGAGCGCAGCGGCTGACGTAGAGGGTGCCGCAGTGCAAGAGCAGAGGGTGGTAAGGCTGGAGACACATTTAAGACTCAGCAATGGAACTCTTTCTTCAAGGGTTAGGGCTCGCTCTGGTAGAACAGAGATGCCATGACTTATGAAGAATAGTGTATTTTGATCTGAACTAAGCAGGACAGATTGGGAGAAATGAGACCCGAAACAGGGAAAACAGAAGCAACGGTCATAATCACTGAGAGGTAATGAGGACTGGACTAGACCAATGATAATGGAAAGGGGAGAGGAACTAATTGTCTAAATTATCAAAGATGTACTTTACACAGTGTGGAACTATGGACTAAGTAGGAGATTAAAGTTGAATTCTACTCCCAAATCTGTGAGATACTTGTGAGTTTTGGAGAAATACGGCAAACTGCCCCCCCCCTTTCTGAATCATAAAAATGAGCTATTAACACTTATTGCTTAACAACCTCATAGACTTTTTACATGGTCTGGTTATTATGCAACATTTGGGCATTGGCCTGGCTTACCAAAGGAACACTTTTCCCCCTCAACTTAAAATGCTTTAACATCTGCAATCAGAGCCAATATTAGTAATCTAGGTATATACTTATAGGTCTCTTTAATCTGACAAAAGTTAAGTATTAACTAAGCCTGGGGAGCGCTGTGACAGAACCCCAAGCAGCTCCAGAAGCCTGAAGAACTAGATTTATTATATATTGAAAATAGCGGTTACATGTCCACTTTCTACTTTCTGAGGATGAAGCCCTTCCTTCTGAGCCAGTCAGTTCTGTGTTCTTAGCTGAGCCTTACCATATGTAAGGAATAGAGCATGACAAGCTTCTCTGGATTCAGACAAATCTCTACAAATCTCAGTTAGAACCGGTGGTGGTCTCTGCGAGTTGTGTATGCTACTGAAGTCAGGAGGCTGTCCTGTTTCATACACATTGTCAAACTGGTATGAAGTTTCTAAAGATCACTACAGAGCAGCGGAAAGACCATGGGATTAGGATTCAGGAGGCCTGCCACTAATCACTAATCGTGTGACAGGTCACTTCGCCTCTTTGGGCTTTAGATGCTCATCTATAAAATGAGTTGAAGCCTTAACTTGTGATAAGCCCTTTTGATTAAGGCCTCAGACTCTATTAGCAATTTAATTTCATAAGACTGAGAGCTATTGTTGTCCAGATAGAAATATACAAGATTTTCCCTGGTTATGATTAACGAAACACTGACTAGCATATCAGTATCTGAATTTTCCTCTGTCTTTGGAAAAATTATTTTTCTTTAATTCTCTTTCTTTTATTATTGTGTGTGTGTGTGTGTGTGTGTGTGTGTGTGTGTACACAACAGCAGGTCAGCAAGGATGGTGTAGCCAAAGTCTCTGCCACAGGAATGACCTGTCACGATAATTTCTAGCAGAATGCTTGAGCAATGCATGTATTCAATATTAAAATATAGGACTAGCTCTTTTTTATGAACCACAATTTAAAATCTTTTATCTTCCTCCCTCCTTGCTCTTTCCCTTCTTCATCTTTCTCTCCTTCCTCTGTCTCTTTCTACTTTTTGGTCTTTTTCTATCTCAGTCTTCTACTTCCTTCCTTCCTTCCTTCCTTCCTTCCTTCCTTCCTTCCTTCCTTCCTTCCTTCCTTCCCCTATCTATATACCTATCTACATACCTACCTACCTACCTACCATGTTATTTTTCTTAGATGTGCATTTCTCCATAATATAAAATGTGGATACTCTGAAGAATCTGCATTGGTGGAGAAGGATTAAGTCCAAGACAACATAACAGTGTTACTTGATAATCAGGAAAACCCCTGGGTAGTAAACATTACATTTACATGATGATCATACAGCTCCTAAGCATCTCATGGTAATTTATGTAATTACTTCTCAAGCTATCCTAGAGATGTGTAGCCCATCTGAGGTTTCTTCCAATAGCTCTATTTGTCCATAGGGAGAAGAAGGAGGTCCATTTTTTAGACTTTCTTTTCAATGTTGAAGAGTCCTAAATATAATAGTATTTGTGCCAAGTTTCAATTTTAATTTAGAAAAATATACAACTATTCTGATATACTGTTTTTGCTGAATCCCAACAGAGACCCTGCTATCATATCTTATGTTAAAAAAAGTCTTACTGAGCTAAAGTCTGTATAAAAACTAATAAACAAGCCCTAGTCGGTTTTGCTCAGTGGATAGAGCTTCGGCCTGCAGACTGAAAGGTCCCAGGTTCGATTTTGGACAAAGAGCACATGTCAGGGTTGTAAGCTCGATCCCCGGTAGGGGGCGTGCAGGAGACAGCCATCAATGATTCTCTCTCATCATTAATGTTTCTATCTCTCCCTCTCCCTTCCTCTCTGAAATCAATAAAAATATATTTAAAAACTAACAAACCAGCCCTAGCTGGTTTGGCTCAGTAGATACAGTATCGGCCTGCGGACTGAAGAGTCCCAGGTTTGATTCCAGTCAAGGGCATGTGCTCAGTTTGCAGGCTTGATCCCCAGTAGGGGGCATGCAGAGGTGGCCAATCAATGATTCTCTCTCATCATTGATGTCTCTAGCTCTCTCTACCTCTCCAAAATCAATTAATATATCTATAATAATAAAAGCGTAATAAGCTAATTAGACCGGACGTCCTTCCAGATGACCTTCCGGACGGTTGGAAGGGAAGCCTGGGTCCCAGGTGCCTGATTCGTGCATCAGGCCTCTAGTAAGTATGTGTGTATATATATATATATGTATATATATATATGTGTGTGTGTGTATATATATATATATGTGTGTATGTATATATATATATATATATATATACAAGAAACCACATCAAAAATAGAGCTTATGTATTTCAAGAATTTTGTTTCATTAGCAATGATCAAAAAGCTTAACAGCCTGTTTTAACTTTATTTGTGGTGTATACAGCAGGGTACCATGCTCAAGCTGGAAATAGTGCTTATCTACATCAGTACAAAAACGCAAGAGCAGCTTTAGATTAATGACTGACCTTTACAACTGTTGAAATAACAAAGAGATAGCAAAGAAAGGACTATATAGAGCAATTATAATTTTCTCACACCCTGAAAATCCAAAATAATACTCACAACATATACTGAAAAGCTACCATATTTAAATTAAATATCATTAAAGACAGTAAGAAGTACCATGTTGAAAAACAGAGCACCTATAAATATGCAATAATTACACTAGTAATGATAATAACACACCATCAGCAGGCGCTTCCCTTTGTGGAAGACTGTTGTGTGCCAGACACGGTAATAGGCACTCTTTGCAACTATCCTTTGTAACAGATTAGGACAGCGGTCGGCAAACTCATTAGTCAACAGAGCCAAATATCAACAGTACAACGATTGAAATTTCTTTTGAGAGCCAAATGTTTTAAACTTAAACTATATAGGTAGGTACATTGTTATTAACTTAATTAGGGTACTCCTAAGGCTTAGGAAGAGCCACACTCAAGGGGCCAAAGAGCCGCATGTGGCTCGAGAGCCGCAGTTTGCCGACCACGGGATTAGGAGATAAGATACTGTAAGATGAAGTACCCTGCTCAAGGCCACATAGCTAGTTAGAGCAGCGTAGTCATTTAGATAATATTTGTTGGATTCAGAAATCCATACTCTTTCCACCAGGCTTAGGAAAGGTAGCTATGCAAGTAAATGTTCTCCAAAATCTTGTCAGATGTGGACAAACTCTGAGAGAGAAGCAAAGGCCCATTACAAGTCATCATGGATGGCTAAAACCTGAAGCATGTGCACAAGGCTATCAACTGTGAAATCAGAGTCATAACAGCTAACTATCACCAAAGTAATAACAGTCATTTACTTGGAGAGTTGTTACAAAAGCATTCATAAACTGACAAGTGTACTGAAGTGTCTGACAAACTAAGTATAATTTGTTATAATGTGTTTGTTTGCAAATTAAACAAGAAGCATGTTTGCAAATTAGAGAGCTTACAGATTTTAAGATCTTATTCTAGACTTTGAAGTTTTACTTTTTCTTGAGGTTCTCATCAGAAGAGAAAAAAACACATACCAAGCAGGCATTTTTTTCAAAAATAAATACAAGAAGTATTTAATTTTAATTTATGAATTTAAAAGAATCCTTTTAAAAAATTATGAATGTCTTGAGTCATATGACTTGAGGCTGAAGGCAGAAATGTCTGACATGTAAGCATACAACTATAGTTCAGTATAAAACCCTTTCCCTTCTCAATTTGTTCTTCTGCAGTTAAAATAGCTGATTCTCCCAAACTGCTGAACTAGTCTAATGTATCGAAAATAAGATTCTAAAATATTTTTTAAATAAATCATTGTTGTACATTTTTTCTTGTAAAAAGACATTAATCCCGAGGTTTTATTCAGGTGTTTAAGAAAATTTTCATATAAAATTATTAATCCTGAACCTGATTCTTTATAAGAGAAAGAAAATCAATTCTTTAGGCCCGTAGAGCCACACAGTATTGCAGTGAATTCTGGCACCCTGAATAAATTAGCTTACTAATGAAAGGCAGAAACAAAGTTCAGATTCAAGTGTGAGATCAACTAGAGCAGCGGTCACCAACCTTTTGGACCTGATGGACCACCAGTGGTCCACGGACCACCGGTTGGCAACCGCTGAACGAGAGGACAATCTATTTTTTCACCTACAATTAAATGATATACTTACCATAAAAAGTGAGGTACCCAAAGAGTGCCGATATAAAATAAATGAGGAAACTTAAAGCAATTGCGGTATTGGTTACATTCTGCATTCTTTTCTTTGAAGGGCTAAAAGACAAAAATGGCAAAAGTAGAATCAGTGAAATGATTTATATCTATAGAAACACTCTCCCAAGCTGGACAAAAGGGTTCCTTAATCATTTAAGACCTAGTTCATTAGTGATTAAACACTAGAATTCTGATTTAAAGTTACCGCACAAAGATTATGCTTCCAGGAAACATTCTCAGTTTGGACAAACTGACTCTCGGTTGTTTCATTTTGTTTTAAACTAACACTTAGAATCCAGTGATGGGAGGAAAGAATTCATAAAGGAGAATGTCATTCAACCTGAAAGGCCTAGAAGTAAAAGATCATATTTAATACATTTAAAAGAATCCAGGATCCTATGGTACCTGTGAAGTTCACAGTATATGGGCAATACTGAGGTATGGCAGAGAAATGAAAAAGCCATGGTTGGTATCGCATAAGCACTCTGAAAAGAAAAAAAGGACAAAATTACTAAATGCTACTCTGTTGAAACCACTACTTCATTCGACAATAAGCTTAGTTCTTAGGAAAAAAAATCAATTTGGTTACATTCACTTCATTCTTCATAAATTGTCTCTATAAAATAAGATTGTGTTTTTTTGTTTTGTTTTGTTTTGTTTTAAGAGAGACACAATTATTGTCATCAGCAAATCTTTTCTCTGGTAGATGGAATGCCTGTACTAGCCAGATATTTCTTGGCTGGCTTCTATACCATGTTACTTTTACTACAACTGCTGTTGCTCATGTATCATTTGGGTAAGATAAAAATAACTTATGTGAAATAAGTAATATTTAGGTAAGATTCAAAATAATAACATTTTAGAAATAATCTTAATTCTAATGTATGCATTAGAAAATTTAAATACAACTTTCTTCTGTAAGCAGAAATAATCATTAATGCTTTTGAACCTGCTTTTACCAACTCAATCCAAGGTAATATCACCAATCTAATCTAAGGGGATATTGCAAATATTAATCACACCTCAGCATCTTTGCCTATGTTCTCTTTCAATGGGAATGAACATGATTTATTCTAGACAGGCAAATTTTTGGAGATCTACTAGAATATACAAACATAACTTTAAAAAAAATTAGAATATTTAAGAGCCAGAGGTCATTATAAAGCAAACAAAAGTTACCAACTAAATGAAAATACTGTCTCTACAAAATGATGGTGATGATTTACTTTCTTTTCTCTACTCTAAAATAATTTTCCCCTTACTAACTTCAGGCTCTTCAGCAAAAGAAGTTCCAGATGACTGAAGACCTATCTTGGGACATAATGCCTCCTCAAATATTTGAAGGGAATTGAGAGGAAGGAAAGCTGTAGTGTTTCCTGAGACTGGATTAGGGGAATGAGACTTTAATTCACAAATTCTCTTTCATATATTGCTCAATTTCCTGGCTTGTCAATTACCCTACCTAGATCTTTAAGGCACACAGGGGCCTTTACCGCATAAGATGTGGTAACCTCCCTTGGGGGGCCAGAGAGACATTTCTCGTGTAAAAATTGCGGATAAAAGGGAAAGTTCTGCATGGAGGAGTTATTGCACTGAAATAGTGCACTGACAGAGTTGTACATGAGTGGAGGGTTTTTAGCATCTGGAACCTGCATTTCAGCAGAATCTAAAAGTGTAGATTAAAAAACAACAAAAAACAACTTATAGCCACAGGGAAGACTAAGCTCTTCCACAATGCTAGAGATCACCCGTCTCCCCTGTAGGTGCCAAGGGCTCTTGCAGGCATTGTCAGTATAGGAGGCTCTCAGAGAAGGCAAGGGGACCTGGTTTTCCAGTCTCCACTAAAGGCATCATAAATTTCAACTGTGGAATGTCTGCCAGAAGACATACTGGCAGTGCTCAGTTGCTGGTCCAATGATGAGGCTGTTTAGCTGCAGACCAAGGTTTTACTCACAAGGGAGGAGTTTTTTATATAATTGGCTATTTAGCTTTACAAGTCCAGAGGGCAACAGGAAGTCTGTATCCACAGAGGACCTTATTGGCCAGACCAGACTTTTAGTAAATCTGTTCTTTTAGGCAGTTGCCCATTTAAAACAGGCTCCATTTAAAGGCATGCCAAAAAAAGGTGGCTGTTTCATAATAGGCCACCCTGTGTTAAATAATATTATTCTTCTGGTAGGCAACCCTATACTTAGCACTTTCATGAAAATTAATTAGTTACAGGTACAAAGACCTAAGAGACCCTGTTCCACAAATCTCTTAAAACTTGAAATGTGAAAAATCAACCAAAAGTATCTGTTAATAACTTACACACCTCTTTGGAGAAATGAAAGAGCTTTGGTTTACAATCATCTGTAGCATTTGAAATCTGTTTAAGAGGATTGAGGGGAAAAAGAGAAACCAACAGTCATTAAAAGTCAGAAAGCATCAACAAACATGATGAATTTATTATAACTAGGCTTTCAAATAAAAACATTTCAAAATAAAGTTCCAAAATGCAAACTAGTCATTACTTTTCCATTTATTAGGAAAAAAAAGATATTAGCCTGATTTTTTTTCTTTTTAGCTTAAAATAAAAAGAAAGAAAATAAAAAGAAAATATAAAATATTACCTGGAAGTACTGCTCTATACAATTTAATGTCAGAGGACAAGGGATGGACCATTTTTTAATTACTATCTGTAAGAATAAGTAGAATCAACAATCAGATTATTTCTTCTAAAATTCATGAAAAGAAATTATTTCAAATAGGTCAGCATTATTTCAATTAATCTAACACCATGCCAAACCATATGCTAGCCAACAGAAGATTCTTGGATCGTATAATTTTCCCTCAGGGTGGGGCCACCTACGGTGGGGGTGAGGTTGGGAGCTGCCTATCTGTTTAGTGGGGATCTCCCCCATTAGAGACTCAGAGTACTCTCAAGTCAACTTTCAAAATTCCAATAGCATCAAGGCATTAAAAAAAAGTGCAACTCAAAATGGGAACACAATGTTTTTAATGACAATGGTACAAGAATACGGTTATTTGTGGACCTGGCATCAGTGGCAGATGGAGAAATAGTAACAGCTGTTTTAGAAATGGCCACAGGCAGAAGTGAGTAGAGACCTTATGCAAAGGGTGAACTTGGAGATTTCTGATATATAAGTACTATCCCTCCTTGCTTTTTTCAAACTTATATTACTTTCAGTGAATGTGGAAAGAACTGGCTAAGAATAAAAGCACATAGCTAGGGAATTCCAGCTGTTAAAATTTAAATTTAAAAAATAAAAAAAAAATCCAGAGGGATGCCAATTTCCAGAAATAATCCATAAAAATGTTTCATAATTTTACTTTTCTTTCTTTCTTTTTTCCCCCTCAGGATTTTACTCTTAATTGTGGCCATCCTGTTCCTAGACCTAAGGTTGTGGTTGTGTCAACATTGCCATTGTTGCCCTTGTTTCAGGGCACATAATTACTCTGTAAATATTTGCTCTAGGCTGAAACCCAGCATACAAAGGGGCAAGGGAGAATAAAGGAAGCGTTTGTCCTTTGCAGGAGACCAATAAGTAAATACTGCTCCTATTCCTATTCCTATTTGGTATTTATCTAGCTTTGGATTTAAACTAATTCAACCAAGATTTTATATAGTGATAAAACAAATCTAAGGAAAACATATACCTTTAGGATTAAGTTAATGAGTAAACTAAAGAATGACTCTTAATTAAAACCCTCCCCAAGGGGGTGGGAGGGGGAGAATTATAAGGGTAAACTAGGAAAATTGCTTTGACATTTCCAGATATGTTTTCCTCATGTAATAAAAATGAATGGTCACCTTACCAAGAGAGAAGAAAAAAATCAAAAGCAACAATCTCACCATCTTTTTCTTGGTATGTTTAAAAGGACTGACACTGCAGAGAAGTTATTCTCCATCACTGCTCAGCAAAATCATATCTGCTCACTGCTTAATCATCACTTGTATGTTTTCATTTCATTTTTCCAGCTTCCTTGCATTATTATAGTGTCACTGGATTTTAAGAGCTTGTTTATAACTAAAGATGTTAACCATTTCTCATGCATTGCAAATGATATACCATGTTTTTTGTTACTATTTTACTCTGCTGTTTTACTTTTTGGTTGTATCAAACTTATGCATTAAATATAATCATATAAGGATGGGTGGGGTAGAACCTAGTCTCTTTAGCCCTGCTCCAGTGGTGGTGGTGGCAGCAACAACCATTATGGTGCATTTGTTGTGTACCAGTACTGCAATAAGTTGATGTGTGAGCTACCTCATTTACTTTCTCAGCTGTTATCACGAGGCTTGCAATTCAAAATATTGAAAGCAATGCTCCAAAATGCAATATAATCATTATTTTTTCATTAATTAGAAAATGTCATTAGCAACCTGATTTTATATTAATATAAAATTAGTTACTAGAGCTAATATCTCTGCAGAGATCCATCCTAACCCCAGGCCTGCGCAGTGGGCTGGGGTTGTTGGAAGTGATGTCCTACACACCAGAAGTAAGGGCAGGAATGGGGAAATACCCAACAGCCAAGAGTGACAGGCAGTCCTTGCTCAGGGTGAAGACAGAACATGGTCAGAAGATAATCCCAGGAGTTAGAAAGACAGGGGAAAGATGACTAAGTATTTAAAATACTTTCCATTGCACAGAAGGCCCTTCTTTCACTCTTCTCCCAGTCTTCCCCATCTTTCAATGCTCAGCTCATTTATTTCCTTCCACCTTTACTCTAGCTCTCAGTGATCTTTAACTCTTGCAATTCTTACTCTGAAGCAAATAAATCAATACTTATGTATTGCCTATATTGTTCTCTATCTACTTGTTTTCTAATAAATTAATCTTATCTCATCTACACAATTGACTGACCCTTAGAGCTGTGTCCAGGTTAAACTCCCACATGCCTAACACAGTGCTCAGCAGAAGGAAAGCATCTGACTAAAATCCTTTCAAATAGTTCACTATTTTGATTTACCACTTATTAAAATATTTCTTAGAATACTAATCTGTACTCCAGACAGAACTTTTAGAAAGACTGGAAATACATTTGTGTTCTAAAATGGACCAAAAAAGGTAATCCATCTGGTTACTGTCATTCTAAGCCACTGCTAAAATAAGTATTTTTAAAATTTTTAGATATTTCAGAGGGAGCAAAATTTTGTTAAAATTTTTATGGAAAATATGGATGTGGGACAACAGATAAAATTATAGGTTTTGATCTGCTTTTTTGTAGAGTATAATTTAAGAGAGTAAGTGTTTTCTTGATTTTTTTAGTGTAATATAAATGGTATGCAGATTTGCAAACACATACAGACAAAAACAATTAATGAAAAATAGGCATCTTTTAAAAATTTGGGGGGAATTACATACATGTGCCTTTTCCCTAACCACTATGTATCCAAAACCTAATACTTAGAGACTCTAAAATAAATATGCCAATTAAAAGGGGTATTTCTTTAAAAAAATACAGTGTCTTCATCATCCCATTGTAGACCAAATTGTAATTGTGCTCACAAGTAAAAATCTGAGCAGATGGTTTATAAAGCAGTACAGTAAATGCAGAATAAGGGTATTTTCCCATATGACTGCTACAGTAGAAACCTGCATCGAATTAAAGAGTATCTGCAATGACAAATGAGTACTGTGAAAACTATGTACAACAGACATATCATATGAATACATTTCACCTGCTTCAAACTACTGGCTAGAAAAATCAAACTAATCCTACCGATGCAAAGTTTGGAATGCCAATCATCTGCGAGGGAAAATTCATTGTTATCTATGCTAATTCTCTCTTAATATCCATATGTTTATTTGCATACACAGGCTACTCCTAACCACGTAGATGCTTCTCAA
>NW_005366214.1:3452115-3453909 GCF_000412655.1 Myotis brandtii
AGATTATTTTATAAATAGTAAGTTTACCATCTGATATTTTTCCTAATTTTTAAATATAAGAAAAAAATGTATTACACAAGTGAAAAAAATATTTCTTTGCAGTAGTATTTTTATGAGAACCTAACTATGCTGAATAAACCAGACCAGATACAATTCAGACACCCCAGTTCTTACTAAATCTCAACAGTTAAGCCCCAGAAGCTCTTGTGTCATTAATGGAACAAAGTTTCATAATTAAGATAACTAGTATCAAACCATTTTACAGATTAGAACCAGCCTGATTCTCATAATTGAATACTCCCAACACACACACACACACACACACACACACACACACACACACAGTATTGTACAGAAATAAAGTGATTACACAACCTACACAAAGAATTACACTCCGTCTAAGGTTTTAACAGAATGGTGTGATCTCCTTTCTAATTAACCACAAATGATACTGAACTTGAAATGCTGGTCCAGCTATGCCTCTTTAAAATAGATAAAATGGAGGAAATAATTTTGTGAAACAAAAGTGCTTTGAATAACACACTGAAATAAAATGGGATACCTCCCCAAAACAGAGTTAAAAGAAAAAAAGACATTAAGACAATGAGTTCAGTTTTAGTGAGGAGATAAGCAATACACTATTATTTTAAACTTACCACAACAGCAAAGAACACCATAAAGAAAAATGATAAACTACTTGTGTAGCCAAGAAAGCCTGTAAAATAACAGTAAAAATAAAAAACAATTTATAAGGAAAATGATCCTAATGTACAGCTAAGGCTATACATCTTGGGCATGTTTTCTATTACAGTGCTTGGTATCTGGGGCTTAGGATTGAGAATAACAACATTCCAACTATCTGTCACAGATCATTTATGTAGCTCTGTACGGCAGAATTGGAACTGGCTTACCACTAATGGTACACTGTAAGGAAAGGCTGCCCTTTAATGTTCCACTGTAAAGATTTTATTTTAGTGGGGCAGACAAAATACTACTGCAAACCAAGTAATAGGTTAACTAGACAGGGCTGAAGGCTGAACAACCTAAAATAAGTCCAAGTTCAAAACTATGCACAACCACCACCCTTCTGCTAAAAATGTGGTACTGTGAACTTCCAAAGCCCCTTAATATTATTTTCTTTCTTTCTTTTTACTTTATTTTAAACAAATAATGTTCTCTTCAACAAAGACTTACCTATTTTAGGAAGAAGAGCAAGAGGAAACACAATGACAACACAAATGATTATTAGTAGTGTTTGTTCATCAAGATACCAAGACCTATTAGAAAAAAAAAATAGTTCTATTTTAGGCGCAGGACTCCAGTGTTTGTGTACACACACACACACTTACAACAAGTCTACATCCTTTTGTTAAGATATGTTCTTGTGGGATCCTAATATTATTATTAATGAATTTACATTTAAGAAATGTATCAAAATAATGAGATGCCATTTCTAGTACCAAATTAGCAAATAATTTTAAAAAATAAGATAGGCAATGTTGGTGAGGAGTAATGAGTGTACAAAACTGGTGAAAATAATAATAAATATTGGAAACAAACACCTAATACCATGACAATTTAAAAATAAATTATGGAACTATGGGATACTCATAAAAGATCACTTCATAGATATAATAATATAATGAATATTCAGTAAACATAATAAATATTTACAGCATGATTATAATTTTGAGGAAGAATACAGATTAAAAATGGAAAGGAATTGCAATAAATCAATAGACATTATCTCTAGGCGGTCAAATAATGGGTAATTTTTCTTCTTTATAGTTTATA
>NW_005366214.1:3455344-3474058 GCF_000412655.1 Myotis brandtii
TCCTTTTGTTAAGATATGTTCTTGTGGGATCCTAATATTATTATTAATGAATTTACATTTAAGAAATGTATCAAAATAATGAGATGCCATTTCAAGTACCAAATTAGCAAATAATTTTAAAAAATAAGATAGGCAATGTTGGTGAGGAGTAACAAGTGTACAAAACTGGTGAAAATAATAATAAATATTGGAAACAAACACCTAATACCATGACAATTTAAAAATAAATTATGGAACTATGGGATACTCATAAAAGATCACTTCATAGATATAATAATATAATGAATATTCAGTAAACATAATAAATATTTACAGCATGATTATAATTTTGAGGAAGAATACAGATTAAAAATGGAAAGGAATTGCAATAAATCAGTAGACATTATCTTTAGGCGGTAGAATAATGGGTAATTTTTCTTCTTTATAGTTTATATTTTTCAAACTTTCAGGAAAGTACATGGATTACCAGAAAAAAAGTATTAAAATTTTCATAAGTCATTAGAATGTTGAATTAGAAAAGGTAGGTTAAAAAGTGGGATGGTATATTTAGTTATTTAAAAAAAGTGGATGCACATTTTTTAAAAATCAGAAGGATATACTCAAAATACAAAAAGTAGATATTTCTGTGTGGTAACAATATGAGCAATTTTATTTTCTCCTTGTTTGCATATATGTTCTTTTAATTTTTCAATATAAAATATCTTATAGAAGTTTTAAAGAGTTAGAACGAATTTCCCAAGACTTTAATACTAGAGACTTTAGTATGTAAAGGACAAACAACTCATGAAAGAAGTACACCTAGTAAATACACATGAAGAAAAATCCAATGCAATGAAAGAAATAATGAGGCTGTTGAAATTAAACTAGTAAATTTATTTTTTATTTATTTTTTAAATGTATTTTTATTGATTTCAGGGAGGAAGAGAGAGAGAGAGATAGAAACAACAATGAGAGAAAATTGGCTGTCTCCTGCACACCCCACACTGGGATTAAAACCACAACCCAGGCATGTGGTCTGGCCAGGAATCGAACTGTGACCTCTGGGTTCATAGATGAATGCTCTACCACTGAGCCACACTGGCTGGGCACTAAAATTATTTTAGACATAAAATTTGAAGATGTAGCATAATTGGTCCTTCATATGTTGCCAGTGACTTTGTCAATGTAGTACTATCTCCTGGAAAAACATTGATAATATGTAGCAAGAACAAAGCAAATGTGGTAATTTATTCTCAAAAATAATCTTAAATATATAGAATTCTATGTGCATGAAGCTATGAATACATCATTATAGTATTAAATAGCTGGGGGAAATCCTATATATCCAACAATAGAAAAATATCGATAACAGCATACTCAATGGGATATTAAGCAGCTTTTTTAAAAAGACAATTTAGTAGCCCGGCCGATGTGGCTGCTCAATGGTTGAACATCGACCTATGAATCAGGAGGTTACAGTTCAATTCCCACTCACAAAAATTAACTCAAAATAGATTAATGACTTAAGTGTAAGATCTGAAACCATAAAACTTCTAGAAGAAAACATAGAGGGAAAGCTCCTTGATGTCTTAGCAACAATTTTTTGGATATGACACCAGAAGCACAAGCAACAAAAGCAAAATTAAGTGGGAATACATCGAACTAAAAACCTATATAGCAAAAGAAACAACAAAATGAAGAGCAATCTACAGAATGGGAGAAAATATTTGCAAACCATATATCTGACAAGGAATTAATATCCAAAATATATAAAGAACTCATACAATTCATATACAAAAATAAAAATAAAAACAATCTGATTTAAAAATGGGCAGAAAAAAATGAACATTTTTCCAAAGAAGACATACCAATAGCCAATGGGTACATGAAAAGGTGTTCAACATCACTAATCACCAGGGAAATAAGAATCAAAACACAATAAGACAACACTTCACACCTGTTAGAATAGGAATCATAAAAAAAAAACAAGAGATAAGTGTTGGCCAGGATGTGGAGAAAAGGGACCCTTGTGTACTGCTGGTGGGATTGTAAATTGGTTCAGCCACTATGGAAAATAATATGGAAGCTCCTCAAAAAACTAAAAATTGAACTACCGTATGATCCCGCAATCACACTTCTGGGCATATATCCAAAGGAAATGAAAAGATATCTGCACTCCCATGTTTATTGCAGCATTATTCACAATAGCCAAGATATGGAAACAGCCTAAGTGTCTGTCAATGGATGATGGATAAAGAAGATGTGATATATATAATGAAATATTATTGAGCCAGGAGAAAGAAGGAAACCTATTATTTGTGACAACATGGATGGACCTTAGAGGCATTATACTAAGATGAGGAAGAAAGAAAAAGACAAATATTGTATATCACTTATATGTGGAATCTAAAACATCCTAAACTCATAGAAACAGAGAAGAATGGTGATTCCTAGAGGCTGGGGGTTAGGGGGACCAAGGAGATGTTGGTCAAAGGGTACAAACTTGCAGTTAGAGATGAGTAAGTTCTAGGGGTCTAATGCACAACACTGTGATTACAGTTAACAGTACTGCATTATGTACTTGAAAGCTGCTAAGAGGCTAACTCTTAAATGCTCTCACCACAAAACACAATGATAATGATGTGACATGATGGAGGCATTAAATAACACCACTGTGGTAATCATATCTATACTAATAAAAGGGTAATATGCTAATTAGACTGACATCCATCCGGATGTCCTTCTGGACAAAGCCATGGTGGCGGGAGCCAAGGCAGAGGCTGTTAGGGGCAATCATGCCAGCAGGGGAGAGAAGTTAGGGGCAACCAGACCAGCAGGGGAGGGCAGTTGGGGGCAACCAGGCTGCCAGGGGAGGGCAGCTGGAGGCAACCAGGCTGGCAGGGGAGGGTAGTTGGTGGCGATGAGGCCGGCAGGGGAGGGCAGTTAGGGGCAATCAGGCAGGCAGAGGCGGTTAAAGGCGATCAGGCAGGCAGGGGAGCAGTTAGGGGCATCAGGCAGGCAGGTAGAGTGGTTAGGGGCAATTAGGCAGGCAGGCAGGTGAGCGGTTAGGAACCAGCGGTCCTGAATTGTGAGAGGGATGTCTGACTGCTGGTTTAAACAGGGGTCCCAGATTGGAGAGGGTGCAGGCTGGGCTAAGGGACCCCAACTGTGCACAAATTTCATGCACCGGGCCTCTAGTCCTATATAATAAAAGGGTAATATGCAAATAGACCAAACAACCAATCAAAACGTAATATGCTAAGGCTGCTCAACCACTCGCTATGATGTGCATTGATCACCAGGGGGCAGAAAGTCAACTGGTTGACCAGTCGCTATTACGTGCACTGACCACCACGGGGCAGATGCTCTGACCAGTAGGTTAGCTTGCTGCTGGGGTCCGGCCGATCGGAACTGAGTGAAATGGGCCTGACATGCCCTGGAGCCCTCCCATGGTCCCTCCCCGGCCCGATCGTGCACTGGTGGGGTCCCTCAACCTGACCTGCACCCTCTCACAATCCAGGACCCCTGAGGGGATGTTGGAGAGCCGGTTTCAGCCTGATCCCACAGGCCACTCCCCTTGGGAGGGTGCCAGGTGCAAGGCTCATGGCTGGTGAGCGCTGCTGCCACAGCGTGAGCCTCTCACAATAGGGACTGATTGGGCAGGAGCCTGCGGCAGGCACAGTGGGGCCAGGATGAGCAGGAGTGGCAGTAGAAGCTGCAGGCAGCGTTGGACTGAGGGTTTCAGCCTCATCCCTCCAGGCCACAGAGGGACTCCACCCATGCACAAATTCATGCACCAGGCCTCTACTTGCAATATATAATTGTATCAAATCAACACACTGTATACTTTAAACTTACACAATGTTATATGTCAGTTTATCTCAATTAAGAATGAATGAATGAAAGAAAGAAAATAGGAGAAAAGGTGTTCCTCTGCATGGTTTCAACCCCTAGCTTCTAACATGGACTTCATGATTCATTCACTGTGTCTCTTTTTACAACCTGATTTATGAGGAAATCCTCTCTATGTATCTTTAATGGGTACTATTGGGTGCTGACAACTTCCTCTTTAATAGGACTGGAAAAGGAGCAATAGCAGAAATAGCACTGTGAAGCCTGGCCGGTGTGGCTCAGTGGTTGACAACCTATGAACTAGTGGGTCCCAGTTTGATTCCTGATCAGGGCACATGCCTGGGTTTCAGGCTTGATCCCCAGTGTGTGTGTGCAGGAGGCAGCCAATCAATGATCCTCTTTCATCATTGATGTTTCTATGAAGGGGGAAGGAGAGGTGTGCAGGAAGTAGCCAATCGATGATTCCCTCTCATCATTGATGTTTCTATCTTTCCCTGCCTCTCTGAAATAAATAAAAAAATAAATAAATAGCACTGTGAACATAACTTTCCCTTCTCCACCCTAATTCATGTCTTTAGAAAATGCAAGTGCCAGAAACTAAAGCCTATGTACACGTATTTGTAGGTCTAATGGACTTGAAGCTGTGCTCTCTGCATTTTCATTCACATGCCCCTCAATTCCTGGTATGCAGGAGGTCCTAAGAGAGGACACATATTAACAATACAAATGATACTTGGCACGTTCATCTGCTCGCCACTCTTAAATAGGTAGTATCAGAGTGGAAACTTCAAAATATCCCTCACTGAAGAACACCTGGCAACTAAACTTCTTAAGCTGGCGAAGAGCCCAGGGCTCTGGGCCTGAAATCTCCTTCGTCTGGGACTCAATCAGACCCAGACAGTGGCAGCGCCAGGAGGAGAGGCCAGAGGAGCACCAAGGCAGATCCCGCAGTTAGTCCTGCGGTCCCTGCTGTCAGGAGGGCAGAGCAGTGAAGGGAGCACCTTAATCCTCAGGACCAGACTCTGTTCTGTTGCATAAAAATAAAGGAGCACTTTGGAATCCTGAACTTTATAATTTATACCATTATATTATACTGTATAATGTTATACTATTTCAAATCACAATTTACTCATCATAGAAGCCACATGACTGCCCACAGCACTGAACTGAGGTCTGAGATAACTTCACCCCCCCCAGCAGTAACTCAGAATCAGTCATAGCACCTCACAGATCACCTGGCTCAACAACTTCATCTCATATGTCATTAGAATCAGCAAACGGATGATGCTGATCTTAGGGATAGAGTAATGGAAATACTCCCTACTCTTGAGGAGTCACTTTGAGTTTATTGTATTTTCCAGATATTGCTTCATTTTTCTCAACATTGTGCTTCCTTTATTCACCTCTTTACCAGATTGACTTTAAATTCCTAATGTAAAAAAACTGTATTCAAAATATAATTTCTCTATCCCTGCTTGGCTGCTGGTTATTAATTATTTCTTACCCTTATTAAGTTATATTCATAATGCTGACAATAAAGGCAATACAGTAATGCTCAGTAAAGTTAGTTTACATTTCACATGCATGTCAGTCAACTGAATTTTCTTTCCAAGGGATATTTCCAAAGAACAGAAGTGATTAAACTTATAAAATACAAACCAGTAAAAAGAAATCTCAAAAAGCACACATTAAATAAATATATTTTATAAATCAAGATTTTAGATTTACCCTACTCTTAAATCTGAGAGGGAGAACAAAGAATTATCTAACAGAACTCCTGTTTTCCTACTGTGATATATAAATATACTTTCTCTTTAAGCTAACAGAATTAGAGTAAAAAGTTTTATACCTCCTAGAAAACTTGTTTGATCTGTGGATTTAATCCTGTATGATAAAAATGTTCCAACTATGAAATATAGAGTATAAATCCTAAACTATATTTCAAATGCTTTGGCATGCAGACTTTTCCCCCCCATATTTTAATGAAAACCAGATTTATTTATAAGTTGCTTTAATTTCATTCTCGAATGGAATGGAACAAGAGTATCATATGTTCTGAATTAG
The DNA here is from genome assembly GCF_000412655.1 of Myotis brandtii. Taxonomy (NCBI): domain Eukaryota; kingdom Metazoa; phylum Chordata; class Mammalia; order Chiroptera; family Vespertilionidae; genus Myotis; species Myotis brandtii. Next base: position 3,461,240 of record NW_005366214.1, read on the forward strand.
GATCTGACTCACATCCCATATCAATTTTGTAACTCAAATGCAAGACAACTTAATTGTGTCAATCATATTCCCCTGACAAGATCATTAAATGTTAACAGAGAGCTTCCACATTTTAACAGACGTAGATTTTTAAAATAGAAACTATTCTATGAAAAATATAGATGTCTCATAATAGTTTGGTATAAGTATTATAGCTTCTGACTTCTAATAGTAATTTTTGAAAGTGGAATATTATGAACATAAAGTTTCTTTTCAATAACATCTTTGTAAAGGTTTATGTTTCACAAAGGTACATCATATCTCACAGACAACCCAGAAAATAAGCTCACTTAAAAGATCTTAACTGGAAGTCACTGTAAGTCAAACTCTAAAATAAAAGCATATCAATATCATATTGATCTCATAGAAGAAATAGTGCTATGTAACTCTATCCAGAAATAAACTACCCTAGATAGTTAAGTAAATTACCATATCATTTGTTTCTTACTTTACAGCTTTAAGCTTTAAAGACTAATGATTTATCTGCATGCTAACCAATATAATTAGTCGTATTAATTTTTTCAAAAATTTGAAAACAAAATAAGCAAATATATATTAGATTTTAAACATTAAAGCTGTTAAATATGCAATTTTAAAACATCATAACAGAGATTATGCAAATTGGATACAGTATTTTGAAGTATATAATTTTTTAAAATATATTTTATTGATTTTTTACAGAGAGGAAGGGAGAAGGATAGAGAGCTAGAAACATCGATGAGAGAGAAACATTGATCAGCTGCCTCCCGCACACTCCCCACTGGGGATGTGCCCGCAACCAAGGTACATGCCCTTGACCGGAATCAAACCTGGGACCCTTGAGTCCGCAGACCGATGCTCTATCCACTGAGCCAAACCAGTTAGGGCTGAAGTATATAATTTTAAAAGTTCATGTGTGACATGTAAAAGTAACATTTTTATCAATTTTCTATTAATATAAGTGAGATGGGAGTTAATTTTTATTTTTTTAAACAAGCCAGAAAAAAAATTAAATGGCAACTGATTTAAACTGAAGCTATGGTAAAAGTACCACTTTTAGAGAAAGAAGACCTACGTTTTAATATCAGTTCTGTCATATTCTACCTTAATTTTATATGTATTTTTATTCTTCCTCTTTGCACAAACACATATAACAATAAAAAACTGTGAATATTGCCCTAACAGGTTTTGCTCAGTGGATAGAGCGTCAGCCTGCGGACTGAAGGGTCCTAGGTTTGATTCCGGTCAAGGGTATGTACCTTGGTTGCGGGCACATCCCCAATGCGGGGTGTGCAGGAGGCAGCTGATCGATGTTTCTAACTCTATCCCTCTCCCTTCCTCTCTGTAAAAAAATCAATAAAACATTAAAAAAAACAACACAAAAAAAAACTTGTGAATATGCCTGGCTGGTTGAGCTTCACACACACACCAAAAAAACTTGTGAATATGCCTGGCTGGTTGAGCTTCAACTTATAAACCAGGAGGTCCCAGTTCAATTCCCAGTCAGGGCACATGCCCGGGTTGCAGGCTCAATTACCAGTAGGGGGCATGCAGAAGGCAGCCGATCAATGATTCTCTCTCGTCATTGATGTTTTTATCTTTCTCTCTCTCAAATCAATAAAAAACATTTTTTAAAATGTGTATAGAAGTGACCCAATTCAGGACCAAGGAAAAGAAAGAAAACACGTGTATGACAACTATCAGGATTAACATTCAAATTTGACTCTGACCTTCCAGGCAAGCAGAACAAATAAGAAAAAATCATCTTTAATACAGACACTATTGAAATTTCTTTTCTTCTAATTCTGCATATTTACACTATGCTATCAACTTACAAAAGCACATATACGTACAATATTTTATTTAATTTTCCCAACAACTTTTTTAAGAAGGCAATATAGTACTGCCAGTATTATAGCAGGTGAAGAAACCTAAGTCTTTTATGGTGAAAAGAAGTTAAATTAATTTCCTGACGTTTCTGAATATGAAATGGGTAGGACACACACCTCCTTACTCTTGGTTTAACAGTTTTCATTTTACCTCATATTGCCTAGAGTTCTTAGCCCTGTATTATAAAAGAAATTTATCACATAGAACTTTTTGAGTAATAAAAGTTGTCTGCAATATTTTTACTGCAAGTACAAAAGTGATTTCCTCATAGCTATTTATTATAGGAATTATTTATCAAAGTAAGATCATAAAAATTAAAAGTAACTGTGTAAAGCTGTAGATAAAAAAGGTACTGGTGAGCATCAAATGTGATAATGAATGAGGAAACCTTGTGAACTAATAAAGTACTATATTAAGGCACAATATTTCTGATAATGAAACATCATTAAGAACTTTTTCCAACCACATTTTCTTGACAGTTCTTATTTAGATCTAAAGTATACCATACTTTTTATTAACCAATGTCACCCCAATAAATTTGATGAAAAAATAAAGTATACATACTTTCCTTATAAATATGTATTTACAGTTATCTAAGGAGAATTCTTTCATATAAACCAAGTTGTAAACGCTAAAAACTACATTTTGAAAACTTGCTCTTTAATCCAGATTAAGTTCAAATATTAGAGCAAAACAACCAAATACTTAAATCTAAAAGTCTGACAGGTTGTTGTTGTTGTTGTTTATAAATTATGTAAAATAACTTGATAACAAAACAATGTATTCTGTCTTTTTAAGTTTATTTTTCTCAAAATTTCTTGTTCTATGTAGTGAAAGGAAAAGTATAATTAATTTGTTTTTCCCCTATAAAAAGAAATGAGTCAACAATCTTTACAGCACAGTGTTTTTAAAATAAGGAGAAAAGGGGGTATGATGTGGTTTAGTACTGTTTATAACACTGTTAAAAAACAACCTTTGAAAATAATTTTTTAAATCATGCTTTATAATAGGAATCTCACGTATGGCTGTAACTTTATCAATATGATTTATCTTTATCATGATAGCTGGCTGAAAAGTGACAGCGGTTTTATCCACTCCATCCTTTGTTGGCCTTTACTATCAGTACTTTTAGTCTTTTTCTCCATTCCCCCATCCCAATCTTGCATATCCCCAGAAATTTCTCCTCTACCCTTCTCTAAGATCTAGCTCAAACCTGTCCTGCCCTATCCCACCCTCACAGACTGTAAGGGTTACACCTGGCCTTTCAAAGGGCTCATGGCTCAGTGCTTCATACATAATGGATCACCAATAAACGTCTGCTGAGTGTTTTCTCCTCCATGACTGCTCTGCCCCTGCCTAATATGTAAGTGTCTTGTGGGCAGGGACTACATTTGTTTTACTTCCCACTAGCTTAATAAATACTTATTGAACTAGTAAATAAGTGGACACATGTGAAGTATTTTTTCTTACCCACTATAGTCTCCAGACAAAAATTCTGAAATAGCTGCAGGAAGCTCTGTCTTAATAATTAAAAGATAAGATGACATAGCTGCAAAAAGAACAAAGAGAATTCCTGTTAGAATTCTATCATCTTTAAGATTCTATCACTTAAAGAAGAATTTATCCAGAAACACAGGTATCTATTAGGGCTATGTGGAAGATTAACTTATACTGCACTGTCCTCAAAGATACACATACACACACACACACACACACACATATATATGGAGAGAGAGAGATCTATATACTGGGAATGCAGATAAATAACTCTGTAGAGAAGAATAATTGTAAATTCATTATGTATCCTTTGCTTACATTTCAAGTTCAAGGCAAATAATTAAGCTTAAATGCTTAAGTACATAGAAACCCAGGTGATCTGGAGTCAAAATTTCAGTTTCACAGACAAATAATCTCTTTCCCCCATAGGTTAAGTATATATTGAGAAAGAGCCCTGACCAGTGTGCTTCAGTGGTTGAAGTGTCAGTCCGCGCACTGAAGGGTCATGGGTTCGATTCCAGGTCAAGGGCATGTACCTGGATTGCAGGTTCCCGGCCCTGGTTGGGTGGGTGCGGGAGTCAACCAATCGATGTGTCTCCCTCACATTGACATTTCTCTCTCTTTCTCTTCCTCCCACCCTCCCTTCCACTTGCTCATAAAAAAAAAAAAAAGGAAAAAAAAATATCTGGTAAGGATTAACCAAAAAAAAAAAAGAAAGAAAGAAAAAGAAAGGAAGAAAAAAGAGCCAACAAGAATATGTCCATGAAGAATAAAGAGTGTACATTAATTTTATTATTTATATACTAGAGGCCCAGTGCACGATTAAATCGTGCATGTGTAGGGTCCCCTAGGCCTAGCCTGCCATCAGGGCCATGTCCGCTGCCCCGCGACTCGGCAGATGCTGCTGGTGCCCCGCGACGCTCCATGGACACTGCCAGGGCCCCACAATGCTCTGTCGACGCTGCTGGCACCCGGGGGGTGGGGTATGCGGGGGACAGCGTGGAGGGAGGGCCCGAGAGGTGCTCCATGCACCTCCTGATGACTGGTCGTTTGGTCATTACAGCGTTAAGGCCCCTGGCCTTTTATAATATAGATATTTCAGGAAACACTTCACTTTCTCCCTAAACCTACAAAAACTAAGAACAAAAATGAATGCCAGGCCTTCATGGCAAAAATCTGGGGGGAAATTGATTAAAAGGTTCAAATAGTTTAAGAAGAAGAATATATATTTCTCAATCAACATATTTAAAAGTAGCTGGACTCCTGAACAATTATTATAATGCTGTGTGATCACTTAACCCTGGAGAGAAAAAAAAAGACTCTATACTACTTTGTGTATAAATTTATATGAAAAAGCAATAATTACACACACAAATATACACTCAATTTTTTAAGTAAAATAACATGTACCTATGGCAAAGTAAAATTTGGAACAGTTAAGTAAGTAACCACTTCTTTGTAATGAAAATGTACATATACACCTTTTCCAGTTTATGACTATTTGTTTTCTCCGGCAGAAGGACAGCTGTTGAAGTACAGCTTTTTCCAGGCAGCAGTAGGGTACATTTCTTCAAACTCTCCTTTACTTATGGGATTGTACAAGAAAAGGTGTTCTATATTGCTTACACTCTCATAAGGAAACACTTGCTATTAATTTGGTACAGAAGGAAGGTTTAATTTTTTCCACTCAAGGATTTGAAGTCTCTGTTTATAATACTTTATCTATTCCAAAGAATCATACACATATGGTGTGATAATAAAAATCATGAACGGAATTTTCTGAAACTGGCCTAGAGCTACTTAAATATATCTTGCCAGGAAAAAAAAAAAACAACAACCTTGAAAACAAGGAATGCAGACTTCCTACACAATGTAATTTATTATCTGCCCATCAGTCTTTCTTGCTTGGATTAATCCAACACTCCATGGATTTCTAAAGTTTCAGACATTCATCTCTTTCAGTAATTTTCTATTATTTCTTTTAGATCTTTAGCTGTAAAAAGCTTCAATGAATATGAGATCATATTTCTTTCTAATATACAATCTGTCATTCTTCCCAGAATTTCTATTAGCCTCTGGCTAATCATTTGATCACTTTTATCCTCTGTTGTAGCTTTAACTCTTTGGTTTTCAAATGGGTGTCCTATTTCATTAGATTCCAGTCTGAAGAATCATGTATATTTCAAGAAATATAAACATTTCTCTCTCAAAAAAAATCTCAGCATACAAGATATAAATATATGATAAGACAAGCAAAATACTGCTTCTTAGAGACTGCTGGTGCTTGTTTTAAGAGCTACAGAACCACAGAACTCATGACTAAGCAAGTAAAACAAAGAAAGACACTATACTTTCCACTAAATTATTTTTTTTAACTACAAGTAAACTTTCATGCAAGGACGAGCACCTTAATATATTATATATAATACAGAAAGGAAACAAGAATATACATTAAGTTAGGAAATACATCTTCATTAGATTCACATGAAAAGAACAATCAGCTCAGTAAAGTAAACTGGAAAAAATTTTACTAGCAAAGATATGATATCAATAAGAAAGTTCACATATCCATTGCTTTTTAACCAAAAGGTTCACTTGATCAAAAAGCTGCCTGTCACACCTTTTGTCTCATGTCTTCTATTAATGGCATAAGGAAGTGTTTAAAGACATCTTAGAGACAGGTCACAAGCAAGAATTTGTAAGTGATATTTGCTGACATTGATACATAGCATACACTCCTAATACAAGACACACCAATATTGTAATCTAAATTAATAGCTGTAACAGGGTCATCCATAAGTGCCATGGTTATAGGTAAGTGGTTCTGGCCTACACACTACCAAAGCCAGAATTAGTGCTAGAAGACATACCTTGATGACAGGTATTCAACCATTACAAATCATTTCGTTTCACCACATTAACTAAATAGGTATTCTTTTCTCATTCATTTTAAACATAACTAATAGAATTCATTTCATGGAAACTATCCTGGGAAGAAAATTCAAAAAATCTGTGAACCTAATCAAAACACAGAAGTTGAAAGTATTCTTTAAAAACCATGTGGGAAAAGCAACTCTTATATTAAGAAATGACTAAAATAGGGTAAAATTTGATTAGGCCATAGCAAGTGGAAAGGTATTGATATTGGTTGTCTAATCACAAAGAGAAACACATGAGTTGGCAGCATGGAGGTTGAGGGGAGCGACGTCAGAAACAGAGGAAAGGGGAAAGGGAGAAGTGTGAGAACAGCAAGCATGTTTGGTTTGGGGTGCCTAGTGTATGCTTGACTGTGTTCTAAGTGATCTCTACGTTATTTCCTCGCTTAACCTTCACCACAGACCTGAAACGCAGATATTATTTATTTCACAGACGAAGAAATGAAGGCACAAAGGAGTAACTTGCCCAAGCTAGCGATGGTGGGAGAAGCCAGTCTGGCTTGAGAAACTTGCACTTAACTACTCTGCTATGGGAAAGTGCGGGCACCAAGTGAAGAAATCCACCACAGCAAAGAAAAAGAAAGTCTATCAAGAGAACCACTCCCCAGGGCTATTCTTTTTTCTTTTATCATCAGCATTTACAATAAATTGTGTCTGAATGTTGTGTTTAACATTTGGGTTCAAAGAAATTAAAGAATTTAAACAACATAGAAAATTAATTAGAAGCTTTACTAGTAAGATCACTTATAATGTTCATTTCACATTGAAATGTATTTTCAGCATAATTCATTTCATTTTTGTGAGCTGGCTTAGTGAAGTAATTAGTACAAGATCCCTCAGACAAGCTAATGAGTTTCATGGTAGGACTCTACCTAATAGGATACTATGGATAGGACTCTGCCACTATGATTCTACTGTATCAACAACTATTGTTATAGTTCAGAAAAGGAAGTTTCCTATTTCACATGTCTGAGATATTAACACTATATTGAAATTAAAAAAAAATTAAAATGAAAACCAACCCCTCTTCCCGCAAACTTTGTACTCTTATGGACTATTTTTCCCAGGACTCCTTTATATATATATACACATACACATACACATACACACACACACACACATATATATACATACAAAAGGCCTCAGTTGGACTTTGGGTCTAAGAAATCATTAGTTTACAAAAATAATTACCTTTTTGTTAAACACTTAAAATACACATATGAAGATAAAATTACACACAGCTATTTTTAAAACAGAATTAGGTTTTCAGCACTTGGAGGAAGTTCAGCAACTTCTTAAAGGATTAGTCAGCCAGCCCTAAACAGATGTACTATGGGAGGAAATAATAACTTTGCTTATGTCTAAAAGAGGTTCAATTTTACTTCAAACATGTTTTTAGTCACAGATTGCAACTAGTTTATTATATTCAACATGTCTTTCTTATTAACCAGGTGTTTCTATTAAATGTTCAAATACCACTGAAAATCTATCCCTACTCAAAATAGTACACAAACACAATCTCTCTTTTTTAAAAAGGACTTTTTAAAAAATGCTGATGATGTATCTTTCCTCAATTGTTTTTTAAAAATATTTTTAATTGATTTTAGAGAGAAGAAGGGATGCTTTTTTTTAAAAGGACTTTTTAAAAAATGTTGATGATGTATCTTTCCTCAATTGTTTTTAAAAATATTTTAATTGATTTTAGAGAGAAGAAGGGAGAGGGAGAGAGAGAGAAACATCTATGTGAGAGAGAAATATCAATCAGTTGCCTTCTGCGCATGCACCTTGATGGGGATGGAACCTGCAACCTGGTATATGCCCTGACTGGGAGTCAGACCAGTGACCCTTCAGTGCACGAGACTCCTGATGCTCAACCAGCTGAGCCATATCAGCCAAGGCAAAGATTTTTTTTTAAAAAACTCTGACAACAATGTCATTTCCCTAATTTGTGTACAAATGAAAATCACAATATACGGAGGAACTTTTCCCCCCATAAACCTAAAAAAATTATAACTTTGTTTTACCATTATCAAGATCTTAAATTTGAATAAAAAGTGACCGGAATATTCACTATTCTAAACCCCTATAAATAAAAATTAGTACTAAGAAATGCATTACTATTAAACCTTCTTAAAGTGACATGTTACCAGTAAATATTGCTACAGGAAGTACTTGTGCAAAAGACTCCTTCCAAATTTCCTCTCTCTCCCCTAAGTGTTTCCTAGAATTTCTGAACAACATTGAGGCTCAATAAAGCTGCAGTTTGACTACAGATGATGTTACCAGCAGATGGCATTGTAACAGCGCACCCAATCCTTGTTTCCCATGAGACAATATAAACTAGTACATCTAAAAAACTTCACTATCCTACCAAAAGAAAAAAAGAAAAGGAAAAAAAAAGACCAAATAGTTTCAGAATTATCTAATATTAAATCATAAATTTGAAAAACACTGAGAATTTAAAATGTTTATAGTTCTCGACTGAAAATGACCTTATTTATACCTTTCTGTTTATGAATGAGATTTAGTAACTAGGCTGCCTGAGGAATAAAAGGGCTGCTGAGTTTCTCTTAAACTTAGATTCCCAAACTGAGGTGTTAATTGAGGCCGCTAGAATAAGGTTAGTGGGATTCGTGCCAGACTAGAGAAGCTGGATCACTCTACCTATTTCAGGAGGTCTCGGTAAGAACACTAATGCTTAGGGTTTTCCTTTCACAATATGCAGCAGTAATTCAACCTTTAATCTCCTTTAAAGGTTTGGGGCTTTAGAGAACTAAGGAAAGAATATGCTATCCATAGTGGTCCTTCACATTTTTAAGAGCAAAATAAGAATTTAACATACGCCTAGGAGCCACTCACCTTTCCACATTTTGAGTTGGGCAAGATATGAAACCAGTAATAACATCAATTAACTTTTATCACGTACTTGTAAGAGTTCATAGTTAATAGACTTTCTCTAGCTTGACTAACGATGATTTGGGGTTTACCGTTTGATTTGCGGGGATATTTTAGCCTTCCGGGTGGTCTATCTCAGGAGTTCAAATGAATTGAAACCATGTAACTACTTACCTTGGTTCTTAAGAAAAGAACTGCATTATGCAACACAGTTAGAGGAACTATGTGGAAAGTACCTATACTTATTTGCTATTACAGCTCTTAATCCTTTTACTAGTAGTATACTAAATTCAAACTCTAAGCCAGAGTTCTCTTGCCCATAACAGCATTAAATATGAAAACTTCCAGGCGCTTTTCTGACTTTGTGTCCCAACAGCGATGACTCTCGGCAAACACCACTCAGGCTCCTGAGGAAATGGGCAGCGGGGGGGCTATCTCAGGCTCTAATTCATTAGTGTTGGGAAGAGATCAGGAATTGCTTTTCAGTAGTATTTTACTCTATGGCTCTCCATTTTCCAAAGGCAAGGGTTCCAATAACCTTAGAATAAAAGCACTAAGTTTAGTGAGTCACATTTTTTTCTATCATAAAGTTTAGAGATTATTCAAAAACAGATTTTTTCCACAAAATCTGTTAGGACACATTAGTGCCCAATAACATACTTGGTGCCTGATTGGTCTTGGGGGAAACAAGATTTTCTGTAAAGTTCTGAAAGGAGATTCTTTCCTAAAGAAACTATATGTTCACTAATATATTCTGTGGTCTTCTCTTCCCAGTTGATTAACTTTCTTTTCCTCCTAAAGGAGTATCACGCCAGGTCAATGACTTTTCCTTCTTGTTCTCCATGTCTTATGCCTTCCTTTCTTCCTATAATGAGTCTTACTTACTAAATGCCTACTATGTGCTAGATACTAAGGATGTAAGTCAATGAGCAAGTTACCTAGAGTTATGGAATCTGGAGATGTAGGGAATAAACTGGGTCTTCATTTTGCTGGTAAGGGTCTCTCTGTTCCATTTACCTCATAGATTCATCCGGGGCATAGAATCCCAAGAAAACTGAGACATGTTTAAATGTTACAAAGAATAAAAGAGTCAGGCAGCATTAATCTAAGACATAATTACCTAATCTGAAAACAGATTTCAAAATACCTTATTTTCTATTTCACATAAGATCTAACTTTCCTCAATACATTTGACCTTTTAATGTTTAAATAATTCTAAATTACAAATCATTCAACGGGCTTTCAAGTCTCTTTATATCATTTATATAATATATAAAATTGTCTCTTTGAGGCAAAATCTTAGGCTTTTAAGTAGAACTTTTTTTTTAACTGTCTCATTCACTCAACAAATATTATTTATTGAGTTCCTTTACCAGAAACTAGGTCAGGTTATGAAAACACATAGTTCCTGTCCCCAAGGAGATTTTAAAATCCTCGACATTTAATCTTTTCACAGCTTTTCAAACATTTACTATATCATAGCAGAAAGAATTAAGGCTTTAGAATAGACAGACAGAGTGGGGTTTGAGTCCTGGCTTGATTAAGGGGTAAAGGTAAGCAAGTTACTTATACCCCCTGAGCACTGATCTCTGCCTCTATAAAACAAGGGTCAGATCATCTACCTTGAAGAGTTGCGGTAAGTATAATTAAAGTGACTAGTGGAACGCTTGACCGAGGTAGAAGCTATTATATTATTTTTCAGTTCTAAACAATCACTGCAAAAACTCAGACCATTTATACTAACAGGCTATAACAGAACATCCTATCTTTCAAAAAAAATGCTATCTGAATTATATTATATGCAGATAGGCATGGAAGAAGTATACAAATTCAATCTGATGCTACACACTTTGTAAGTATTCAATGAATTTCTAATTAATAACAAAAAAATCCACTTTGTAGAAATAACATTAAATAAGTCATATGCACAACATATTAAAGATCCTCCTAAATAAGTTTTTCTTCTCACGCGACTGAAAGGTCCCAGGTTCGATTCCGGTCAAGGGCATGTACCTGGGTTGCGGGCACATCCCCAGTAGGAGATGTGCAGGAGGCAGCTGATCGATGTTCCTCTCTCATCGATGTTTCTAACTCTCTATCTCTCTCCCTTCCTCTCTGTAGAAAATCAATAAAATATATTTTTAAAAAAAAATCCTCCTAAATAAGTTTTTCTTCTCACGCGTATATGGTCTAGCTCTAGCTGCTTAGGACTTACACTGACCCAGCGTATATCAATCGAGGAACTACTTCTTAAGGCTGGAGTTTCTAGTCATTAACCTCCAAGGCTCAACAGCTCCCCTAAAGTTCCAAGAACTGAGATTCCCCTTTTCTGACAAGAAATAGCATCTATGAAAGCTTTTAGACCAATAGTTGCTGATTTGTTAAAAATACCTAACAAAACACCAAATTATTTTTTTAAGTAAGAATCTTTTCTTTTTTTTCTTTTATTTATTATTTTTTTAAATAAATCTTTATTGTTCAGATTATTATAGTTGTTCCTCTTTTTCCCCCCATAGCTCCCCTCCACCTGGTTCCCATCCCACCCCCTGCCCTTACCCCTCTCACTGTCCTCATCCATAGGTGTATGATTTTTATCTAGTCTCTTCCTGCACCCCCCACACCCCCTTCCCCCTGAGAAGTGTCAGTCCACTCCCTTTCTATGCCCCTGATTCTATTATATTCACCAGTTTATTCTGTTCGTCAGATTTTTTATTCACTTGATTTTTAGATTCACTTGTTGATAGTTATGTATTTATTGCCACTTTGTTGTTCATAATTTTTATTTTTACCTTTTTCTTCTTCTTCCTCTTCTGTAGGGTGTGGCTATAGGGTTAAGCCTCGGACAGACTGTTGGCAAAGCCACAAACAAGTCCCAGCTTAGAGGGCACAGTCCTCTTAGCATAATTAGGCTTGACCTTATGAAGCTTCCTAGATCCTTCCTAGGTAGCTAATAGGCTGTGGGAGGTGCAGCAAGTGCTGCCAAAACAAGTGAAACTCACAAGAACATTGTAACTATGGTGACCACTACCTTGTTTACCTCTGGCTATAAAATAAAGGCTCAGCTTGCCTCTGGAACGCTCTCTGTGGCCTCAGCCAGGCACAGGAAGATCCACCTAGACCAGGGGTGGGCAAACTTTTTGACTCGAGGGCCACAATGGGTTCTTAAACTGGACCGGAGGGCCGGAACAAAAGCATGGATGGAGTGTTTGTGTGAACTAATATAAATTCAAAGTAAACATCATTACATAAAAGGGTACAGTCTTTTTTTTTTTTTTAGTTTTATTCATTTCAAACGGGCCGGATCCGGCCCGCGGGCCGTAGTTTGCCCATGGCTGACCTAGACCCAGCTTATTCTCTTTATCTGTCATTTCTCCATCCTTCATCACTCTCACTCAGGCTTCTGGAACCCCTGGCCGAGCTGGCTCAGCACACTCTTCTTAAAGAATACCCTTCAGCATTTCATATAATACTGGTTTGGCGGTGATGAACTCCTTTAGCTTTTCCTTATCTGTGAAGCTCTTTATCTGACCTTCAATTCTAAATGATAGCTTTGCTGGGTAGAGTAATCTTGGTTATAGGTTCT
>NW_005366214.1:3474970-3509200 GCF_000412655.1 Myotis brandtii
GCAGGACTTTCTTCAGTGGGGCTTTGGCGCTCACTGAGTCTGCCCAGGTTTTTAGACAGAGAAAGGCCAGGCCATTCATATGCACAAGCCTCTGGGCACAGCTTGGCTGGGGTTATAAATAGGGTGGGGCAGGGTGTCAGGGAATCACCAGGGCAGAGCAAACCACAATGGCTGCCAGACTGCTCTGCCTCAGAGTGGTCCCGGGGTCTGTGTCCCGAGGCCCCGTGCAGGAACAGTGAACGCTGCAAGCACCTCTGCGAGAAAGCCGCCCTCACGTTTTGGCCCGATGCCAGACAGTCCAGTTTCTCTCCGTATGAGTGTGGGTCCCCAAATTCTCGCCCGGAACTGGAGTTCAGAGCAGTCAGGAGCTTGTATCTCCCTCCAAGTTGAAAAAGACAACAGCGTACCCAGCTGCCAGCCCTTTCGGGCGCACCTCCGTACCTCCGCACTTCCACACCTCTGCACCTCCTACCGGACTCAATGCGCTTTTCTCTTTCCTTCTAGTTGTAGAATTTCCACTCAGCCAGCCTTCCTGTGGTTCTGGATGATATTCGTTTTGTCTTTTAGTTGTAGTTTTAATGTGGTTGTGATGGCAGCAAATTCAGGTGTTTACCTATACCGCCATCTTGGTAGTCTCCTTCCCAAATTATATATATATAAATAATTGATTTCAGAGAGGAAGGGAGAGGGATAGAGAAAGATAGAAATATCAATGATGAGAAAGAATCATTGATCAGCTGCCTCCTGCAGGCCTCCTACTGGGGATCAAGCCCGAAACACGGGCATGTGCCCTTGACCGGAATCAAACCCGGGCGCTTCAGTCCCCAGGCTGATGCTCTATCCACTGAGCCAAACTGGCTAGGGCACCAAATCATCTTTTAAACCAAGCATAACCCTCCCACTGAACTTTCCTGTAATACAAATATTTTAATGTTCTGAAAGAATTAATATGTCTCCCAAACTATCAAAGTAGAAATCGAATTTTGAGGTAAGAAGTTACCTTAAGCTCCCTGCCTCCCATCCTACCCCCAGCAATTTAACAAAGAGAAAACTGAGGCAAAGAGACTGAGGGAGGGACTTCTCTAAGACACATGGCTACCCAATGACAGAGACTAGAGTAGATAGAACTCAAGGTATATAACTTCAAGTCCAGTGTTCTGCTCACAAGAACAAGCTTCCAATTCAATTGAAATTAGGGAATGATTTGTGTATACCTGGCTAAGACAAAAAGCTCTCCAATGTGTTTCAATTATTACTTAGTGACTGTCAATAAATAAACTTTTAACCAATGTAAAGAAAATCATGGAGACAGTCTTTTAAAACTAAGTAAGCCTCACCTGCTTTTCTGAATTTGGGGGACATTGAAAGTTGCTGTGACTGCTTCTAACCTTTTTTTAAAGGTTCTAAAACAAAGCAAGCAAGCAAATCAACAAACTTAGAGTTGGGAGAACTGATTATTTAACTGCCACCTAATGGAGGAATCCTTCCTAGAACATTCTGACATTTGACCAACCAGCTCTGTTTGAATGTTTTCAGGGATAAGGAGCATTTTCAAAGCGTGTGGGTCATTCCCATTATTACACAGCTTACTTACAAAGGTATTTCAAATGCACCCAAACTAGCTTCACTGTGGACCCATCAGAACCAGCTCTGCTCTCTGGAACAATACTGAATTAGTCTAGCATCTTTTTATTTTTTCATGTTCAGCTTTTCATATATTTAAAACTAGCAATCAGTCTAGCAATCCCCTTTTCTCTTCTTTTTTTAATTCATATTTTTTACTGATTTCAAAAAGGAAGGGAGAGAGAGAGAGAGAGAGAGAGAGAGAGAGAAACATCAATGATGAAAGAGAATCATTGATTGGCTGCCCTCTGCACACCTTCTGGGGATTGAGCTAGCAACCCAGGCATGTGCCTGACTGGGAATTGAACCATGACCTCCTGGTTCAGAGGTCAATGCTCAACCACTGAGCCACACCGGCTGTGCTGCACAGTCATTCTTGATGAATTTCTCAGTTAATTGTGTTCCAGTTTAAAAATAAATTTCTTTTGTTGCAGCAGTCTCTGAGAAATTGTACATCTGCCTAGACTTGCATGTAACCAAACTTGACAAGAAATTGTTAAAAATAAATTTACATGTAAATTTTGAACTTTAAATAAATATTTAAAAAAGCCATATGGGCTTATTTGTGAGGGTGCATTTAATAGCAGAGACATTTGAATTACATGTTGGAATGGTTCTGAAAAATATATAACCCCTTTCGATAGCTAATTATCCAAGAATTATTAAAGAAAATGTAAGTGCTATCTTTTCATCTATGGTAAATAGTCACTTACTATATGCAGCATTCCACTGCCAAATCTTTATAGAATAACATTTTTAGAAATACATGAGTGCATAGTTAGCTAATTTTCATTAATAAAACATGAACCAAGTGGAAATTTTACCACACAAAAGAGAACATTTTTTTCCTGTTCTGCATATCTTCTTAAAGAATATTATTATTCTTAATTTAATATTTCAGAACCTACACAGAATATGTGATGGTAATATTAAAACAGCAGATCGTTTATTGCTAATTTCCAGTTGGTATCTTTACTGAGTTTCTGAGTACTTAAGTCTGTCGCTCTAATTCTATAATATATTGCAGCAAATTTAGAATTGAACATTAGGGGGATTCTGTGCTTAGTGTAACACATATGTTCAGTTTCTGCTACTTCCCTTGTCTTGAAAAATGATTTATGCAAATGAACAAATATCTGCTTTTTCATTCAGTGCTTTCCATGTTTTTGGTACCTCTTCTATAATTTACTAGCTAAATGACAACTTTTCTGGGACACAGTTTTTAATTCTGTAAAATGGGACTGATAATAGCTGCCTAACTTAGAGAATTGTTTTAAGTGCCTCACAATTAATGTAGGTGACAGTATTTGTAAAAACTGTTAGATAAAGTGCAAGAGAGCTTTGAATTTACAATATTGTGGATGAAAGGGGCCACATACTAACCTGACAAGCTCAAGGAAGGCCTGCGTGGTGGTCTTGCAAAATCAGAGACCTAAAGTAACCACAAAGGATGGTCTGAAATTAAACTTTAACTAAAAGCAGTTATGGTGGGTAGTTACATCCTAGGCCGGTATCTTCATTGACAAGGTCAACCTTTACCTTAACTGAGCCTATCTGTCTTTTTGCATCTATAATAACATACCCTTGAAATGTCTGGGTAAATTATAAGTTCCTTTTTTCTGACCCCTTGGGGCACAATCTAATGTTCCTGGGTGGGTGCCAGGACAGATACCACAAATTCCTTCATTGTTATGTTAATTGTTCCTGCACCCACCTAAGTATGTGTCTATCATTTTACTTTTTATCCAATCCTAGGAGTTTCCCTGCTTTGCTTTCTCCTGCCTCTCTAGTCTATCACCAATGGATTTCATGTAACCCACCTATGTCCCTTTCCTTTGACTGCAATGTATAAATACAGATGTAACCCACCATTCTCCAGAGAATTATCTCAATTCATTGAGGTTCTGCTTCCCGGCATATGTCGACAGTTTGGCTCAAATAAACGAAACACGGGCATGTGCCCTTGACCGGAATCAAACCCGGGCGCTTCAGTCCCCAGGCTGATGCTCTATCCACTGAGCCAAACTGGCTAGGGCACCAAATCATCTTTTAAACCAAGCATAACCCTCCCACTGAACTTTCCTGTAATACAAATATTTTAATGTTCTGAAAGAATTAATATGTCTCCCAAACTACCAAAGTAGAAATCGAATTTTGAGGTAAGAAGTTACCTTAAGCTCCCTGCCTCCCATCCTACCCCCAGCAATTTAACAAAGAGAAAACTGAGGCAAAGAGACTGAGGGAGGGACTTCTCTAAGACACATGGCTACCCAATGACAGAGACTAGAGTAGATAGAACTCAAGGTATATAACTTCAAGTCCAGTGTTCTGCTCACAAGAACAAGCTTCCAATTCAATTGAAATTAGGGAACGATTTGTGTATACCTGGCTAAGACAAAAAGCTCTCCAATGTGTTTCAATTATTACTTAGTGACTGTCAATAAATAAACTTTTAACCAATGTAAAGAAAATCATGGAGACAGTCTTTTAAAACTAAGTAAGCCTCACCTGCTTTTCTGAATTTGGGGGACATTAAAAGTTGCTGTGACTGCTTCTAACCTTTTTTTAAAGGTTCTAAAACAAAGCAAGCAAGCAAATCAACAAACTTAGAGTTGGGATAACTGATTATTTATCTGCCACCTAATGGAGGAATCCTTCCTAGAACATTCTGACATTTGACCAACCAGCTCTGTTTGAATGTTTTCAGGGATAAGGAGCATTTTCAAAGCGTGTGGGTCATTCCCATTATTACACAGCTTACTTACAAAGGTATTTCAAATGCACCCAAACTAGCTTCACTGTGGACCCATCAGAACCAGCTCTGCTCTCTGGAACAATACTGAATTAGTCTAGCATCTTTTTATTTTTTCATGTTCAGCTTTTCATATATTTAAAACTAGCAATCAGTCTAGCAATCCCCTTTTCTCTTCTTTTTTTAATTCATATTTTTTACTGATTTCAAAAAGGAAGGGAGAGAGAGAGAGAGAGAGAGAGAGAGAGAGAGAGAGAAACATCAATGATGAAAGAGAATCATTGATTGGCTGCCCTTGTGCATACCCCACACTGGGGATCAAGCCCGCAACCCAAGCATGTGCCCTGACTGGGAATGGAACCACGACCTCCTGGTTCATAGGTTGACACTCAACCACTAAGCAACACCAGCTGGGCCCCTTTTCTCTTCTTGATATATATATATATTAATGATTTCAGAGAGGAAGGGAGAGGGAGAGAGAAAGATAGAAACATCAATGATGAGAGAGAATCATTGATCAGCTGCCTCCTGCACGCCTCCTACTGGGGATCAAGCCCGCAACCCGGGCACTTAAAAGTACTTGGAAATAGCCCATATAAATCATATACAGCTCCAATCAGTTCAACAAAGGTTCATCAAGCCTCAGGTATTGTGCTAGGTTCTGGGAGTACAAAGAGAAATGAGACATAATCCTTGCCCTGGAGGAACTTAAATGTAGTGGGGGAGAAAAGCACATACAGAGATAACTTTAATAACAGCAAGGGCTAAAATAGAATCCTGTTCAATAACAGTTACATACAAGATTAGAGAACAGGGATTAGGGTGAAGGATATAGAGAATACAACAGCAAGCAGGCATTGTGCCAGGGTCACAAAATTGGATCCAAATTCCTGGAATGAAAATTCTACATAAAATGATAAAAAAAATAGCTCAACCTAATCTAAGAAAAAATGTGATGGTGCTTACTAATTACATGGAGAGGACAATGATGAACTGAAAATAACAAAATATACATTCATATTAGAGATCAAGTGTACAGTTAAGCAATAAGTATTTGCTAAAATAAAATAAATTATTCCAAAGAAGATCTTAAAATCAATGACATTATATAGATTCCTAAAGGACTTAGGACTTATTTTACTGAATTCTAGTCTGAAGAGTAAAGTAGTGTTTGTTAGACAGAAATTATTTTGTGTGACATCCAAGAAAGCATTCCTCTCATTCAATATTTGTTTCCATGAACATTGAAAGAATAAAAACAAGAATGTTCAGGATTTCCAGAGCAATGGCAACTACAATTTATTGTTGGACTGTTAATATTTTTTTAAGCCATAGTGAAGTATTTTATTTGTAGGGCAATGGAGAGTCACTGTCTGATCCACACAGTCACAAAAATAAGCCACAAATACAAAATTAGGTTGGAAAAGGCAATTCCTCCAACATACCCAAATGCCTGGTCTTCATAGGCTCAGCCATTCCCTCCAAGATTCTCTTGGAACTCAACTGGACCAAGCCTCCTTTTGAATGGGTGGGAAAACTAAGGTTTGGAGTGAGAAAATAATGTGCCTCAAGGAATGACTTAAAATTAGTTACAAAGGATAAGTAGAACCAAGACTCCTGATCATATAGAACTGAGATGAAATATTGGGCTCTTAAGCTCAATTCAAATCTTTAGCTCTACAACTTAGCTATGTGGATCATGAGCAAGTTCTTCAATACCCCTAACTCTTTTTAAAATATATTTTTTATTTTTGACATTACAGATATCCCCACCTTTTACCCTCTCCACTCAGCCCCTCCCTCTCCCCATTCCTCCACCCCCTGCCAGGCCTTCACCACACTACTATGTCTATGGGTTATGCATATCTATCTATCTATATAAAAGCCTAAACAACCAAATGACCAAATAACCAGTCACTATGACGTGCACTGACCACCAGGGGGCAGACGCTAAACACAGGAGTTGCCCCCTGGTGGTCAGTGCACTTCTAGCGGGAGCGACGCTCAGCTGACCAACGGGTGCCAGATGTCAGGCTCATGCTGGCAAGCGCAGCTGTGGGGGCGTAAGCCTCTCCCGCCTCTGCAGCAGTGCTACTGAGTGGCAGTGGCTGCAGGAGCAGCAGTGCCGGGATGAGTGGGAGCGGCTCGGTGCCAGGCTCAGACTCCTCCCCAGCCTCCTGCCACTACTACATCCCTCAGGGGATGTCGGACTGCCGGTCTCGGCCCACGGGGATCGGGTCGAAACCAGCGGTCTGAAATCCCCCAAGGGGTCCTGGATTGTGAGAGGGCGTAGGCCAGGCTGAGAGACCCCATCGGTGCACGAATCTGTGCATCAGGTCTCTAGTAAGTACATAATTTCTTTGGTCTATCTCTTCTAACTCTTAGTTACCACATCAATAAAATGGAATAATAAAGTGTTTGGGGGAGGATAAGATAACCTGGATAATTTGCTTAACTCTCACTAAATGTAGCCAAGGGAATGTTAATATTTTCCTTGACCAAGAAACCCATTAAAGACTAGAGGCCCGGGGCACAAAAATTTGTGCATTCGGGGGGGAGGGGGGGTCCCTCAGCCCGGCCTGTGCCCTCTCGCAGTCTGGAACCCCTCAGGGGATGACCACCTGCTGGCTTAGGCCTGCTCCCCGGGGGATTGGGCCTAAGATGGCAATCAGACATCCCTCTGGCAGCCCGGCAGCCCTCAGGGGATGTCCACTTGCCAGCGGGGAGCAGGCATAAACTACAGTCAGACATCCTTAACGCTGCTGAGGAGGCAGGAGAGGCTCCCACCACCACCGCTGTACTGGCAGCCATCAGCCTGGCTTGTGGCTGGGCAGAGCTCCTCCCATGTGAGAGCGCCCTGACCACCAGAGGGCAGCTTCTTCATTGAGCGTCTGCCCCCTGGTGGTCAGTGTGTGTCATAGTGACCAGTCATTCCCAGTCGTTCTGCTGTTAGGGTCAGTTTGCATATTACCCTTTTACTATATAGGATAGAGGCCTGGTGCACGGGTGGGGGCTGGCTGGTTTGCCCTGAAGGGTGTCCCGGATCAGGGTGGGGGGTCCCGCTTGGGTGCCTGGCCAGCCTGGGTGAGGGGCGGATGGCTGTTTGCAGCTGGTCACACCCCCTTCAGGGTGGGGGTCCCCACTGGGGTGCCTGGCCAGTCTGGGTGAGGGGCTGAGGGCCGTTTTCAGGCTGGCGGGTGACTGAAGCTCCCAACCTCTCCTTTTTTTCTTTTTATTCTGGGATTTATTTACCTTCTATGGCTGTCACTGGAGCTGACAGCTGGCCTTAGCTCTGAGGCTCAGCTCCAGCTCTGAGGCCGGGCTGGCTGAAAGCAGGTTTCTGGGGATTATTTAGCTTCTATAATTGCAACATAGTTGCTTAGAGTGCAGCTCAGAGCTGGGCGGCGGCAGGCGGGGAACCTTGGCTTCCTCCATCACTGGAGCAAGCAAGCCTCCTGTTCGCTTCAGCTGCTTGGCTGCCGGCCGCCATCTTGGTTGGCAGTTAATTTGCATATCACCCTGATTAGCCAATGGGAAGCGTGTCGGAGGTACAGTTAATTACCATGTTTGTCTATTATTAGATAGGATAGGATAGACTTCAGTTGAATAATACTTAAAGTGCAATAGTTCAGATCTCGAGTATCAGAGTTGAACTTTATTAAAACTGTCATCTTTCAATTATTTTGAACTGTTACATATAAGATTAAAATTTCCTTTGACCATACAATCTTGTGTAAGACCCAAAGTGCATGTCAACCTTCTCTGTGTATATTCCTTTAAACCAGCGATTTTCAACCTTTTTTTTTTTAATCTCATGGCACACATAAACTAATTACTAAAATTCTGAGGCATACCAAAAATATTTTTTTTGCTGATCTGACAAAAAATTAGGTATAATTTTGATTCATTCACACTGGACAGCTATTGTGTTGACTGTTGTCATTTTTTTTTAAATTTGACAAGTTAAGGCAGCGGTTCTCAACCTGTGGGTCGCAACCTCTTTGGCGGTCGAACGACCCTTTCACAGGGGTCACCTAAGACCATCCTGCATATCAGATACTTACATTATGATTCATAACAGTAGCAACACTACAGTTAGGAAGTAGCAACAAAAATAATTTTATGGTTGGGTCACAACATGAGGAACTGTATTTAAAGGGCCAGAAGGTTGAGAACCACTGATTTAAGGGAAAATAGGTCAGTGCCCTGACTAAATAGCCAGGTATTGTATGCTTTAAAAATTCCTGAATTTTTAAATTCAAGAATTTAAACACAGCGTACAGGTTGAAAATCGCTGCTTTTAAACTAATAGCATTAACTTAGTACTCCAGTCAATGCTAAAAACATGTTCAGCACTATGTAACTTCTTTACAACATATATAAATATAATTCCCATATTTTGTATTTAAATGTGTAGCTATCTCTAGTAACACTAATTTTTGGTTCTTGATACTGGGATTTTTTGATGGGAACAAGATAACAGATAAATGTGACAATGTTTTTCTCAGGTCTATTTTTTAAACCACTTGGTCATTTTTCTCTGCTATAAGAGGATACTGTTTGTCTACACCTGAATGTTCACAGCTCATAGACTACCATTCCCACTAAAGCAGTCCCCACTAATGGGGGTGAGTAGGACAAAAGTGGAGGGGAAGTATTTCAGAATCACCTGGAGAGTTTTCTAAAGCAGCGGTCGCCAACCTTTCAGACCTCATGGACCACCAGTGGTCCACAGACCACCGGTTGGTGACCGCTGTTCTAAATAATATCTCACCACTATCACAACTACAGAACGCAAATGTTTGAGAGGTGTGTTGTGGGCCTAATAGCAAGACTGAAATCAAGGGTTTACCTGGAACTGATTTAGAAGTTATTGTCCAGGAGGGCTGCTTAAAAAACCTACAAAAAAAGAGTAATGAGGACAACACGCAAGGTTTCTGAGGATACCTGTGACTACAGGGGTTCAGGTTCCCAGCTAGACCTGTGGTACGGCAAGAAACCAAAAGAGGAAATCATTTCCATCACATCTATACATAAACCACGTACTTTCCACTGCTTACCTCCAATATTCTGGATTATTATGGTGCCTGCCACCACCACCTATAAAAGAACAAATGTATTTAGAAGATGAAAGGGGAAGTAATATAAAAAATGGTATTTTATTAAAATCCAATAACTACTACTAAAAAACAGATGCAGAAATCCAGAAAAATTGGAAAGAATAAATTTTGCCAGCCATTTGTAATACATAAAACTAATAATCATTACATAAAAAAGCCTTTCTTTAATAGTTCCATGGTTACTATAAAGAATACTTTTGAAAGTTTTCTTGGCAGTCATTTTTAACAGTTAAAAGTGTTAAAAAGCTAGTAATCAGTGGTTATCAAAGTACCAAAAAAATGAAATTGGATCTATCTGGTCTCATTCTCCATTTTTACTGCTTTACCACACTGCTTTAGTAGGTAGACTGAGACAGCTTGAGGTGTGCTCTGCCAATGCTGTACTACCTAAAAGGAAATGATATAGTCTTCTAAATATATTACCCCTCATACATCAAGGCTTTCCACATCTCTTGTCCCAGGGAATAATAATCTAGAGCAGGAAACTTTAGAATCCATATATTCTCAAACCTGAAAATTTAGCAACATTTCAAACTCAATAATATGCAGTGGGCTGAGTGTAAGACAATGGGAGGTTATAAAGACTGTAGTATCTGCCCTGGTTGGTTTGACACAGTGGATGGAGCGTCGGCCTGTGGACTGAAGGATCCCGGGTTAGATTCCGGTCATGCCTGGGTTGCAGGCTCGATCCCCAGTATGGGGTATGCAGGAAGCAGCTGATCAATGATTCTCTCATCATTGATGTTTCTGTCTGTCTCTCTCTCTCCCTTCCTCTCTGGAATCGGTAATATATAGAATTGGTGAACTCCTCCCCTCTCAAAATGGGGCAGCTGCTACTCAGCTCTGGTTAGTTGCTGGCATATGGGCATGTGGATCCAATGCAGCTAGATCTTCCAATTTGTGAAAGCCAAAAATTGAATTCTTTAAAATTTCATAACTCTTAGTTAGCAATCAGTTAAAAATAAAAAGGATTTGAACTGAACAAAATATGCTTGAGGACTAAGTTCAGCCTGCAGGCTGCTAGCTTGTGATCTTTGATGAGACTCCTGGGAAACTCAAGACAGCAGTTAATCCATTCTTGGTAACCAGATGTACTCAGAAGAAAGACATTCTCCTTCCACTTGGGCCTTCCGATCACTCAAACAAATCTTGGTGGATTTGCACCCCCAATGTGTGTTGGAACTAACTATCTAGGGTCATGCAGTCCTACATAGATTGGAAACAGATCACCCTTCCAGGAATCCCATCAGTGGCACAGCATTTACCTATCCTGGGAACAATCTAAGTTACTGAGGCCTAGAGGCCTTGGAGTCTCCAGAGCAGGACTAATGAGAGGAAAATTTAGACACACGTCTTTGAAGATGTGGTCATCGTCTCTCTAACATTTTCCAGAAAATAAAAATAAAAAACTTTGCATATCAACCCATTTAAAAATTAGTTTCAAAATTCAGTTATTTGTGAAAAGACTATTTTGAACTTTTTTTTAACACTACCTTTCATCAGTCATACATAATAACTGGATTTCTTTTCAGTCATATATAATAATGGATTTTTTTCTATTAATATCTTGTGAAAAGTAATAATATTAACTTATTGGTGATTATTTTTTCCGTTGTTTTCTTTTTTTAGCATTTAAGATCTAGAAAGCCTATCTATCTATCTATCTATCTATCTATCTATCTACTTATTTATCTTCTTATCTACCACAGTGCATGATGTGGTATTTGCTCAAGACATATTTGTTTGGTTAGTAAATAAATCAATTTAGAGACAATTCAAAAATCTTCCTTAAAATTTTCAAAAAACATTTCAAAAATATTCTTTAATTCTCAGAACAATGTTATCCTATCAATATATAATATCACTATCCATATTATATCTGGAAAGCAGGTAATAGGGAAGTTTCAACCCAATTGTGAAAATGAAGAGAAAATATTTAAAAGGCAGACAAGCAACTCCTATTTGGAGTGCCCTCTATCTGTGTACCTGCCTACGACGTACCAGGTGCGTACATTAAAATGATAATGCAGCTATTCTAGATTTCTAGGAAAGAGGATTCAACAATCCATGCTCCTCATTTAGACCCTCCTGCTATACAAGGAATTCAGGAAATACTAATGGGAAATAACACTGATGATACTTAGAGTCGTGTTATAGAACATATTCAATTAATTGGAGAGTTTTCTTATGTAAGTAACATTTTCTTCCTCCTTGGTTAAACTGAATGCAGGAAACTGATCATGATTCTACCAAACATTCTGACCTTTAGGAAAGAGAAACTGTTACTGGGGTATGAACAAAACCCTTTACCCTTAAGTAACTATTCTCCATTTTGCACTTTTGTACTTTATCCCTTTAGTAAATTTGAATGTAAATATAGGTGTTTTCCCTATTACATAGATCTTTTTCCTTCCAGACTTGCCTTAGAAATTAGTTCAGCCATCTAAAAATATAGTATTCTTTTAGATTTAAAAACAAAATAAACAAGCAAAACCATAAAAAACAGATTTACAAATAAAAAGAAAAAGGCCTGTTTGAAACCAATATGAAAATAGGTTTTATAAGTATGATAGCTCTTGAGAAATTAAAAAAAAAAGTACTATGGTACTAACAATATTTACCTCCTGATCACCTGTGGAAGACAGTGTTTCCCTACCTGCTAAATTAGTTTAGTATGCCTATCACAAATGAATGCCCAACAAATATTGCTGTTAGTTTTTTTATTCTGAGGAGGAAAAGGCAGTTAGAGCCTAGAGTCCTTTAAGTAACTGTGGAGAAATAGGCCCCTCTATTTCTCTGGGCCTTAATTTCCTCACCTATAAATGAGATAGCTACAAAATCTTGCAGCACTGTTAAGCTCTTAAATAATATGATCTTCTAATTAGCCATTTTGTAAATAGTCATGGTATAACTTTTTAAAATATATTTTTATTGATTTCAGAGAGGAAGGGAGAGGGAGAGATAGAAACATCAATGATGAGAATCATTGACCGTTGCCTCCTACACGCCCCCCTACTGTGGATCGAGCCCGCAACCCAGGCATGTGCCCTTGACCAGAATCAAACCCAGGACCCTTCAGTCCACAGGCTGACACTCTATCCACTGAGCCAAACTGGCTAGGGCTAGTTATGGTATAATTTTAATCCTATGCTTCTCTACTCTCCTGTCTTTTTGGGGATATACTCAGAGAATATAATCAAAATTAATAAGGAAAACTTAAAATAGACCACTGCTACTATTTTAAAATTATCCAAGTCATTGCTGTCCTTCATTAGGGTGAAAAGTACTAAAAGATTTAAGTGTTGAATTAAATTTATTGATGCATTTTTAGAAAGGGCATAAAGAGATTTCTTCTCTTCCACTTCCTGTTCCCATCATTCTGTCTTCACTTTAACTTCCTTTTATTTCTCTAATTTCTTTCCCTGGTATATACTTGTCTTTTCTAACTGGAAAGAGAAGGAAAATATGCCTCTCTGGATTTTGGACATAGCAAGGAGAAGAAAAAAATTACCTTTCCACATAATCCAAATGCAAAGAGTCCAAGATCTTCATAAGATGTCACAGCTGTTAAGAGAAATTGTAATTTTCATTTTTACACAAAACTATTTGTGTGCCAAGTCTTAAAGGGAAGAAAGTTATTCCACTATTACCTTATAGCTATTGGATGGTCACACTAAATTTAAAGTAGAAGTAACCACTTTTGGGGACACTTTTGAAGACTTATGGTCTGCAAGGATAGAGTCCTCTTAGAATAAGTAGAGCTTAGCAAACCCCAAGGTTGTCTAACCACCACCCAGGCTGCATTAATCCAAATGGAATAATTACTCAAGAACAAACCCCATTTCTCACTAAACAGTACTTGCCTGCTGCACTGTCCAAATGTAAGTTTTTGTTGGCAAGTTTCTGAAAATTGCATATGTAAATAAAGTTAAAGTATGAAAGTTGTATCATACTTTCAGAAACATTTACTTTTCCAGCTACCTAGGATAATGACACTGTGTTCATGATAGAAAAAAATACCCTTATCCCACAATTAGTAAGGCATACATTTTCTTTTTTCATAAAATTACTCTCATCTCATTTCATACATTCTCATTTCATATGTTCAAAAAATGTGGACACAGATGAAAATTCAATGGCTCATAAAAGCACTACATTTTTCCTCAAGCCATATAGCTTCATGCTCTAACTAGTGACACCACTGGTAAAAATAAGAAAAGTAAAAACATTTGTATAATCCTACAGTGTGGACAAGTGCTTAACCTCATACTTCTTATACTAAAAAGAAGCACACTACCAAATCCCAAGGCTTGGTGGGAACACACATCTCCTACTGAGTCAGAGATATGGCTCATCATTTCTTAAAGCAAGTTTTCATATATCCCCTCAAGCTATATATGGGTTTTCTTTAAACTGCCACTAAATTAACAATAAAATTCTTCTATTATTTTATAAATAAGTCTTCCAGGTATGTAAAAATAAGGACTTTAAATACCATCTATGGCCTTTACATGTTATAACAACATGGTCTAAGAGAAAACAGTGAAATGCTGAAAAAAGTAAGTTGTAATAATTAAGAACAAAAATACTAACTTTTCTTGCCAAGTATACATTTAAGATTTTAACTTTATTATCAGAGTTGATCAAAGAATTTACAAACTTTTTGGATGGTACAGCTATTTACATCCTACTAAACATAACAGGCAAAGACAAATTAGTTTTGAATTGGGGATATATAAGTTGATTTTAAGTAGGAAACTTCATGCTTTAACAAGGAAAGACTTCAGTAATCATTTTACAGGGGTTGATTTTAAGTACTATACAGTTAGCCCTTGAACAACACCATGGTTAAGGGCGCCAACTCCCAGGCAGTCAAAAATCTGTGCATAACTTTTGACTCCCCAAAAACTTAACTGCTTATAGCCTTCTGTTGACCATAAATCTTACCAGTAAAGAAAGCCCATTTTTTGTATATGTATTATATACTGTATATGTATTATATATTGTATTCTTACAATAAAGTAAGCTAGAGAAAAAGTATTATTAAGAAAATCATAAGGAAAAATACATTAATAGTACTATATTTATCAATACTGTAAGTTCATGTCATCTGTTTACAAGATGCATCATTTGTCAGTACCTACATCAATACTGTCTTATATGATACAAAACATTAGATGTTAATGTATTACTAACAATAGATATCAAAAATGAAAAGATAATGTGAAGAAGAAATTCATATTTATTTACAGGTATAACAGTTCCTGCATTGATAATGAAGCAGCAGCAATATGATTGCTTTATGGTAGCCTAGCCTACTTGACACAATTGCTTCACAGTAGTAAGAAAATCTCCAAAAAATTTTCCAACATAGTTATTGAAAAAAATCTGCATATACTAGCAAGTGGACCCACACAGATCAAAATCGTGTTGTTCAGAGGTCAACAGTATTTTAGAACATAAAATTAAAAAGCAGAATTACAAAACTAAGAACTGGAAGTATTTCCTCCTATGGAAAATGCCGACATTCTTTTTTTCCAAATACATATTCTAACATGAATGTCATCACAAAAGTTAGTAATTATTTGAAGCTATAAATCTTTACTAATTTAATATTCCTAAACACAACTGAGTGTTAATGATGTATAGGGGCACGATTTCTTATATTAAACATTCCAAAGCTTTGGTATTCATTTATAAAACGAGAACATTTTCTAAATGTTAGCTTCTATCTAATTTGGCACTGGGAAGGTAATACTATATAATAAAAGGCTAATATGCAAATCAACCAAATGGCGGAACGAAAGGTCTCTGTGACACACACTGACCACCATGGGGTAGATGCTCAATGCAGGAGCTGCCCCCTAGTGGTCAGTGCACTCCCACAGGGGGAGCACCACTCAGCCAGAAGCCGGGCTCACAGCTGGGGAGTGCAGTGGTGGTGGCAGGATCCTCTCCTGACTCCGCAGCAATGCTAAGGATGTCCGACTGCCGGCTTAGGCCCACTCCCAGCATGCCTAAGCCATCAGTCGGACATCCCCTAAGGGCCCCCGGACTGCGAGAGGATGCAGGTTGGGCTGGGGGACCATCCCCCACCACCGAGTGCACAAATGTCATGCACCGGGCCTCTAGTTTTATTATATAATATGTGTATGTGACCCAAGTGTCCAGAAGGTCTCTGATCTGTCACTACAAGGCATGAGATTAAAGAAACATCATTGTTTATTTTTTACATCCTTTTTTAAAAATCCTCACCCAAGGATGTTTTATTGTTTGTTTTTTTAAAGAGAGGAAGTGGGGAGGGAGGGGGGGGAGAGAGAGACAGACATCAATGTGAGAAAGAAACATTGATCTGTTGCCTTCCATACATGCCCTGACAGGGAATCGAATCTACAACCTTTTGCTATACCAGAAGACTCTGACCAATTGTACCACCTGGCCAGGGCAACATCCCTCTTTTATAGTATAATTAAATATAGTCTTTCCTAAGAAAAACTTTCCTTCCAAGAATTTTAAGCAAGAAGAATTTTCAGTGTTATATCAAATAACTTAGTTTTATTTTTACATTTAATGCAATTTATTTTTATTGAATTAGAGTTGACATCCACTATTATATTAGTTTCAGGTATACAATGCAGCGATTCACTATTTTTGTACATTACAAAATTATCACTACGGTATGGCTAGTTACCATCTGTCACCATATAAAGTTATTACAATATCATTGTCAACATTTCTCATGCTGTATGTTACATCCCCATGACTTACTTTATAAATTAAGTTTCTACCTCTTATTCTCCTTCACCTGTTTCACCCACCCTGTCATTCTCCACTCCTCTGGCAACCACCAGTTTGTTAATTTGTATCTATGAGTCTATTTCTGTTTTGTTCAAATAACTTGCTTTTAAGATGACCTACTTTGCATCAGTTTCTCAGTTGGTGAGCATGTTATCAAGATAATACTCATTATGCCCGGCCAGTGTTGCTCAGTAGTTGAGCATTGACTCATGCACCAGGAGGTCCTTGGTTCAATTCCTGGTCAGGGCACATACCCTGGTTGCAGGCTGGATACCCAGCAGGAGGCGTGCAATGTTTCTCTCTTATGGATGTCTCTGTCTCTCCCTCTCCCTTTCTCTCTCTGAAAGCAATAAAAACATTTAAAAAAAAGATAATACTCATCAAAAAGTTTAACTAGGGTTTATTTTATTTTTAAACAGCATAAACAAGTATAGATTATATATTTAATAAACATAAAAAGCAAATAACTTTCCCAAAAGCAAAAATCATATTAAAAGATCCCAAAAGAACTTGTATTTCAGCTATCAAAATTTAAGTAAATTAAAGGTTTATTCTTAATTTTTTAATTAGAACTCAACCTTTATTATTGCAGAAAATATAATTAAAAAAACAGCACAATAAGACAGCTGTAATTGCAACTTCTGACAATAGTGGCATACATTTTAGCAATCTCAAATTTCTCTCTTATTTTCTAGTTTTATGAAAATATCTCTAAATGCAGCACACTCCCAAATTTACAGTGAAAAGGGCTTAGACTATAAAGTGGAGACTGAGTACAATGTTCAAATCCTAACTCTATCTTTCAACTCAGCATGTCTGGCTAGTCATTCAGTTCTGTCCCTGGCATCATACTTCTATGTGGCAAAAATCAGACGCCCTTTTCCACATCTGAGACATTGTGAATATGAACAATGACTTCTGGTTTAACAATGAGGCTGAACCAAAATATGTACAGTCAGTCAAATGCTTTATCTCTACATATTCACTTTTTAATGGTTTTCTGAATCATCTCAACATATAAACCAAATCAACACCAGTGAAATACTTTTAAAATTCTGTCATTTGGACACTTAAGATGCTGGAAACAGTATAAATTGGTACTGACTTTTGGACTTCAATTTGAACAAGGAGCCTTTAAAATATTTATAACATTTGACCACTAGGAGCATGCATCTGAGGAAACAACAAAAACCAGAGAAATCATTATATGCAAAGATGCTCATCATGCATTATTTATATTGACAATAAAAAACTACTTAAGTGCTAAACAATGGTAAGGTAGTTAAGTAAATTATGATAGGTATATCTGATTAAATAATACGTAGCTATTAAAAACTATGTTTATAATAACATAAAAATGTCAATATAAAGAAATAGGATTCAAATATGATTTATAAAGCAAAACATAAAAACAGTAGAATAGATTATAAACAAACAATTATATAGTCTTCTTTGTCTTCCTTTTTTTAGGGGGGGGATTCAAATACTCTATAATGAGTATAACAGAGTGGTAAAACTTTACTTTTAAAAACAGTAACACTTGAACAGTTTGGTTTCCTCCACCAAATACCTGATAGGGCTTATTTAAGCTGCAGTTTTTAATTTCTCTGGTGTTTAGTAATTTAAGTATTAATTTGTCTACTAATAAGGGATACTTTTGCTGCTCGTTCACATGATCAACGTTTTAATATCTTAAAGTGAAAGATGTTTTGATATCAGAATAAGATGTGGTAATGGTCAATCACATTAATAGCATATTCCTACAGATTAGGAATAACATTAATTATGAAAATTATGAAATGAATTCAGTCTTTTACAGGAATTCATATAAGCAATACCTGGCACAATTCCCCTTAAATAAATAACTGAAAGCAGTCATAGCGATCTATTTTAGGAAATAATTTTTTTATATTTAAGAAATCAATGTTATGCTTTTGAGGCGGCAGAAAGGCTATAAATCCTAATGAAGTAAATTGGGGGAAAATTTCTTCTTTAATGTACCATCAAGGTACACTTTAGTGCTATTTTGGCTAGACCAAGACTTTGGCCTCTACAGGAATCGTTTGGAAAGCTGCTTCCCATGAAGTAGTGGAATATTTCCAGCTAGTTACTCCAGTGTTCTGTCTGCTTTGCATTTTCCCCTCAATGAAACAGGACAATTAATAAACTGTGGTTACAGTACAAAGCCCAAGCTTCAGCAGCAGCAATATTATCTTTGGATCTGGACTGAGGGGCATGAGTTAGTCAAATACAGTTCAACTCTCAGAAAGCTGGCCATTTGGAATGCACACTTATTTTTTCGAAATTCTTTTCTTTCTTGTGTTTTCCATCATTTTCCTCTCACCTTTTTTCTCCCTGAGAGTGTCATGCAGGTCATTCATTTATTGAATGTCTATTATGCAATTATATTGCCACTTTTCATCTTTCTTAATAGGTACTTAAATGTCAGTTTATCAACTAAATGTGGCATATTTTTAAAGAACTCAATGTAGAAAAAAGAAAAAGAATACTGAAAAAAAAGAAAAGAAAAAGAATACTGGACTACTAGGAATATCCTCCTTTCAAATGGCACAGAGGCTGTGATAACTCATACATAAGGGGTTCTGGGATCCCAATCTACTGCTTGGCTCTGAAGTGAACAATATTTATATAATCAGATCCTATAAATAGTATTCATTAGTTTTCAACTTTCAGACTCAACTTATAGATAAAACAAGAACTTACATATGATTAGAGAATAAAGACCTTGTCAGTGTAAGAGTACAGCAGAAAGACTGTGGAAAATAGGAAGACAGGTGAAAGAAATGATGGGAGCATTCATAACCACATATAGCAGAGCATCGAGAGGTACTATCTCAAGAACATGGAAGAAAAATAAAGATTTAAATGTATTATTTAGAATTACAAAATAATCAATGAAATTAAATACAAACAAATGAAAATTAGAAAGGAGAAAGGAGAATTAGTATACCCAAGCTAAATCCTGACCTTTAGTAATGAAGTGTCAACAGATAATCTGTTAAGTCAATAAACAAAAGTAGAAGAATATTATTTAGCCTTAGGAAGATAACACCGAAAGAATTAAAAACAAAAGTAGAAGAATATTATTTAGACTTAGGAAGATAACACGGAAAGAATTAAAAACAAAAACGTTTTATGTTGCTAGCTCTGGGAAATGAGACTAGAAGTGGAGAGAATAGATGGGAAATGCTCCACACCCTCCTGCACAAGTACACACATACATACACATTTATGCACACGTGTGTGACTAGAGACTACTTTTGATTAAATAAAATAGCAGGTTAATTTAAAAATATGTTTAACCTACAGAGATTCACACCCACCCTTTCCCTGTAGTTCAATAACATCATGTTCAATTTCTGCTAGAGGAAGCACTTCTCTAACGTCAAGGCCAACAATATGAAGGAGTCACTACATGAGCAAAGCACACACATAACCTGGCCCAGGGTTTCTCAGCCTTGCCACTACTAACATTTTTGGATTGGATCATTCTTTGTAGTACAGGGCTGTCCTGTGCGTTGTAGGATGGTCAGCAGCATCCTTGGCCTTTATCCTCTAGCTGCCAGTGGACCTGTGACAACCAGAAATGTGTCTAGACTGCCAAATGCACTAGGAAGAGAAAAATCAAGCTCAACTGAGAACTACTCATTAGCAAAAGGATGTGACAAGAACACCAATCCACTGAAGATGGAGTCACATAACCAGCCCACTTAATTAATTGTGGGTCTACTGAACCATGCTCACTAATGACAAGAAGAAAAAGAGATGAAAAGTGCTCACATTGCACATGAGATGTAAAAGGATTCTATATTCTTTTGATCAGTTCCGTTCTTGTGTGCTCTCAGTGAGAGCATCTTGCAGGGC
Organism: Myotis brandtii; assembly: GCF_000412655.1. Classification (NCBI taxonomy): domain Eukaryota; kingdom Metazoa; phylum Chordata; class Mammalia; order Chiroptera; family Vespertilionidae; genus Myotis; species Myotis brandtii. The sequence continues at coordinate 3,495,149 of NW_005366214.1, forward strand.
TGAATGAGATTCATCATGACCGTGAAGCAATCCATATCGTTTATATGGTGCCCAGACTAAGGCTTGACAAAAAAACAAACAAACAAAATAAAAAAAGGCTCTCAGCTTTATTGAGAAATAGCATGATAGTGACATCCAACAGGTCATGTAAATGTTGAACACTATTTTATAAACTATATAGGAAAAAAACATTTTTTAATCCTCACCTGAGGATATTTTTTCTATTGATTTCTAGAGAGTGGAAGGGAAGTAGGAGGGGGAAAGAGAGGGAGAGAAACATTGATCAGAGAGACAGATCAACTGGTTGCCTCCTGCACCAGCTCTTACTGGGGCTGCAGAACCAGCAACCAAGGTACATGCCCTTGACCAAGAATCGAACTTGAGACCCTTTGGTCCTCGGGCCAAAGCTCTAACCACTGAGAAACCAGCCAGGGCCTATATAAGAAACTTTCAAAGGTAATTTTGACTATACATAATTTTTGCCTTGCGTGTTGATTTTGGAACTTTTATTTATTTATTTATTTAGGAACTTTAAAAAAAATTTTAAATTTTTTTTGTGTTTTGTGGGTTTTCTTTTTAAATATATCTTTTATTGATTTTTTACAGAGAGGAGGGGAGAGGGATAGAGAGTTAGAAACATCAATGAGAGAGAAACATCGATCAGCTGCCTCCTGCACACCCCCTACTGGGGATGTGCCTGCAACCAAGGTACATGCCCTTGACCGGGAACTTTAAAAAATTTTTTAAATTTTTTTTGTGTTTTGTGGGTTTTCTTTTTAAATATATATTTTATTGATTTTTTATAGAGAGGAGGGGAGAGGGATAGAGAGTTAGAAACATCAATGAGAGAGAAACATCGATCAGCTGCCTCCTGCACACCCCCTACTGGGGATGTGCCTGCAACCAAGGTACATGCCCTTGACCGGAATCAAACCTGGCACCTTTCAGTCCACAGGCCAACGCTCTATCCACTGAGCCAAACCAGTTAGGGCTATTTAGGAACTTTTAAAACAGAATCTCTCTGTAGCTCTAATACATCCATCCATTCATAGCCCATGCATCCAGCTTTTATTAAATACCCTCTGTGTGTCAAGCACGGTTTGGTAGATGCTAAGAAAACAATGGTTGTTTAAATATACACTAAATTTTCAAGGAATGTAACTACCATGTAAATGTATATTTTGTTTTGTTTGGAACTTTGTCAAAAATTGTTCACCATTTAGAAAAATCATATAACCAACAGCATTTACTTTGGTTTTGGGTCTCCTTTTTTCTACTGTACAATATTATTTATGTATAAGTAGATTTAGTTTCCCAGGACTGCTGGAACATATTGTCACAAACAGAAATTAACTAACAGTTCCGGAGGCCTAGTTTCAGTGGGTCAAAATCAAGGTGTCAACAGGGCCATGGTCCCTCAGAGGCTCCAGGGAGAACCCATTCCTTGCCTTTTCCAGTTTCTGGTGACTGCTAGCCTGCCTTGATTTGTGGCCATATCTCTGCCTCTGTGGTCACAATGCCTTCTTCTCTTCTGTCTGCGGTCTCCCTCCATGACATATTTATTTATTTATTTATTCATTCATTCATTCTTTTATTTTATATTTTTGTATAGAATGTCTGTAAAGCCTTACAGTTAATTTTTTTCCTTTATTAAGGTTTTACCTATGTGTCCTTATTGCCCCATTCCCCCCCACCCCCACTCATGCCCTGACCCCCCTGGTGTCTGTGTCCATTGGTTAGGCTTATATGCCTGCATACAAGTTCTTTGGTTGATCTCTCCCCCTTACCCCTACCCTCCCCTACCTTTTCTCTGAGGTTTGACAGTCTGATTGATGCTTCTCTGTCTCTGGATCTGTTTTTGTTCATCAGTTTATGTTGCTCATTATATTCCATAAATGAGTGAGATCATGTGATATTTATCTTTCTCTGATTGGCTAATCTCACTTAGCATAATGCTCTCCAGTTCCATCCACGCTGTTGCAAATGGTAAGAATTCCTTCTTTTTTACAGCAGCATATTATTCCATTGTGTAGATGTACCACAGTTTTTTAATCCACTCATCTGCTGATGGGCACTTAGGCTGTTTCCAAATCTTAGCTATGGTAAATTGTGCTGCTATGAACATAGGGGTGCATATATCCTTTCTGATTGGTGTTTCTGGTTTCTTGGGATATATTCCTAGAAGTGGGATCATGGGGTCAAATGGCAGTTCCATTTTTAGCTTTTTGAGAAAACTCCATACTGTTCTCCACAGTGGCTGCACCAGTCTGCATTCCCACCAGCAGTGCATGAGGGTTCCTTTTTCTCTGCATCCTCACCAGCACTTGTCCTTTGTTGATTTGTTGATGATAGACATTCTGACAGGTGTGAGATGGTACTGCATTGCCTCCATGACACATATAGAGTCCACCAGGATAATCTACCCATCTCAATATTCTTAACTTAATCACATCTGCAAAGGCCTTTTTGCCATTTAAATTAACACTCACAGGTTCCAAGGATTAGGATATAGATATATTTGGGGGGACCATTAGGCGGCCCATCACAGGTAGGTCATAGTACCTCTAGGCATTTCATTTCAGATAGTAAAGGGAGCATCTAGAATTTTTTTATATATAAAAGGGGAGAGGATTGTGATGGATGGTATTGAGAATTACTGTTCTAGAGGGGGTAAGTAAAAAAGCAATATCCAGAGCATAAGGGACCATTTTATTCTTTGACTCTTTTCTTTTTTAAATTTATATACTTTTATTGATTTCAGAGAGGAAGGGAGAGGGAAAGAGAAATAGAAACACCAATGATGAAAATCATTGATTGGCTGCCTCCTGCACGCCCCACACTGGGGATCAAGCCCACAACCCGGGCATGTGCCCTGACCAGGAATCAAACCATGACCTCCTGGTTCATAGGTCAACACTCAACCACTGAGCCCCACCGGCAGAGCTACCTTGACTCTTTTCAAACACCTCAGTGCCTTTTCACTGCCTCAACTACAACTCCAAATTCTTTAGGATCTGACACTTGCCTGTCTCTTCAGTTTCATTTTCTTCTGTATACTTTATCCATGAATAATAGTAAGCTATTTTTTGTACCGTAAGTAAAATATGCAGTATATGCCTTTGTACCTTTGTATTCTCTCTTGCCTTGTCTGCCAATCAAATTCCTTGTTAGCTCAGTCCTCCAGTAATATTTACTGACCCTCAGTCCCCACCCCAGACAAGGCAGATCACTCCCTCCTCTGAGTTATCACTGCACCTTGCACATATTTGAATTGTTACATTTATCATACTATATTATAAATTATTTGCTCCCCTATTATTAGACTATAAGCATTTGTCTCCCCTATTATAAGACTACTAGAGACCCGATGCACAAAATTTGCCCTCGTAGCCCTGGCTTCATCTGGAAGGTCGTCTGGAAGGACGTCCGGTCTAATTAGCATATTACACTTTTATTATTATAGATAAGCTTTTACAGGGAAGTGAGTCTTATTTATCTCTGTAGATAAGAGTATTGAATGAATAAATTAACCTCTATTCTGGGCTTATGTTCTAGGACCTGTCCATCTAGATATACTTCAAAGTCCACATATCCAAAACGGAATTTATTTTTATTTTGAACCAACACCTTCTGCTGAGTTCTTATCTTCTATAAATGACCCAGTGGCCCATGCCAGAAATCTGAGAGATATCCTTAGACATCTCTTTCTCCATTACTTTCCACATTCATTCAAACTTCAGCTCCTCTCAACTATAACTCCCACATTGCTTAGCCTGCTTCTTTCTTTTATTCCCCTTGATATCTTGTATCTATCTCCCACTATTTGATTCTCACTCCTTTGAAATGGTCAGGCCTGAAGTTAACTTACTCAGGTACTGTGAGCCAAATTGGAGCTAGACAGATAAATGAGAAGGGCATTCCCTTCAGGAAGAGAAAAAGAAAAGGGTTTCTATCCTGAACACATCCTGAGGGCAAGCCTGGAGGGCTGACGGTGCCTATGTAAAAAGAACTACTCCCATCTGGGGGTGGCTCTTAGATGTGCTGTTCAATTGTTGTCCTGGAAATTACCTTTACTTCTCTCCTGTGCTAGATTCCCTGTTTCTTTTTTATTCCCTAACTTTGGTAAATGGCATCTTTCATTGCTCACTAAGTAAGGATGCGTGGTAGATAATTTTTGCGTCCTTGCATGTATAAAAAATGTCATTATTCTATCATCACATTTAAATGATAATTTGGCTGGGTACAGAATTCTATAATGAAATCATTTTCCCCAAGATTCTGGAGGGTCATCTCCAGACTAGTATGAGGGACATGGGAGAGAAGAGAGTGGCTACCTGAGAGCACTACAGTGTCCTCAAAAAAGACTTAGGTCCTCTCAGAGTAAGAAAGTGAAGGAAATGTTTAGAGAAAAACTGAGGACAGTTTTGCTGCTGACTGACCATAAATTCTTGAGAGCAAAGTGGAAAAGTTTCAGGAGTTTGGGAGGAGTGGGAGATGAAGTTAGAATACGGTTAACAGAGCTATATGGGATGAGTCTGGGAAATGAAGGATAAACTAGGATTCTTTTTTTAAAAATGTGTTTTTATTGATTCAGAGAGAGGAGGGGAGAGGGAGAAAGAATTATCAATCAGCTGCCTCCTGCACACCCCCAACTGGGCATAGAGCAGCAAACCGGTCATGTGCCCTGACTGGGAATCAAACCCTGACTGGGAATCAAACCATGCCCTCCTGGTTTGTGGGTTGATGCTCAACCACTGAGCCACATCGGCCAGGCTAACCTAGGATTCTTGTGGTGACTGATTAGAACTGGGAATCAAACCCTGACTGGGAATCAAACCATGACCTCCTGGTTTGTGGGTTGATGCTCAACCACTGAGCCACATCGGCCAGGCTAACCTAGGATTCTTGTGGTGACTGATTAGAAATTGAGATAAATGGTATAATGTAATTATCCAAATGATGTCAAGGCAAATATTGGTAACAATTAAGTGAGTAGTGGGGATTGAGGACTAGGGAGTAGGGATTTGACCAAAAGCATGCAGAGTTCTAAAACTCTCATTCCCTGCTGGTGAGAAGGATATGGAAGCCAGAAGAGGGGAGACTATGAGTTTATTCCCAGAGCATAGAAATTTTCCAAAGAATCGCAATAAGTCAACTATTTCTCAGCACAGTTAAAAATCCTTAAGGGTTCTGCTCCAATGAGAACTCATAATAGTAAAAGTTAGTATTTACCAAGGACCTGGCATTTTATATATATCATTTTATTTCATTCTCACAACAATCCCAAGAGGAAATTTTTATCATTGCCATTTTATAGATGACAAACTAAGGCTAAAGAGATTAAAATGCCTTATATGCTGCTACCTTAGCTCCCAAGAAAAGTCCTGATGGAACCCAAACCTTATATAAAACCTAAAACAGCAGAATTTCATATGAAGGAGTCCTTTACTTTTGTAAAGATAAAATTTTCTCTTCACCTTTTACCTCCATGCAAATACATAAAGAAGTTATTTTGTAAAGACTTACCATAATGCTTTCTCTGACCAATGAGTTCTATCTAAGCACAATACTCCTTAATAGTAGTTCAGTAAACTGAGGAGAAAATTTATCTACATGTTATTCTCTAGTATATATGTATATATTTTTAAAGCCTACCTCCACAGAGAATTTTACAATGACTGAAGGAATTCAATCAACAGAAGACAGGTGCAAGGTGCATCAGTGTATATGAAGAACCATGAAGTTAGTTCACAGACCAAGAAAGCTACAAAAAAATCAAAGAAAAAGAAAGAAAAACAGAGGTTTTCACTTTATATGCCCCAAAGTTATAGAAAAGAACAGTATCAGAATTTTAAAGTTAAATATTGATTAACTGAAGGAGAACAGCATATTTAGCCTTACTTGGAAATCTTCATAAACTGAATATTACTCCCAAGTAAGTGAAATTAATAAAACAAAAAATTTTAGTGAAAACATAATTGTCACATAGTTGATTAAGATACTCATCTTTGCCCAGCTGGTGTGGCTCAGTGGTTGAGCATTGACCTATGAACCAGGAGGTCACGGTTCGATTCCCAGTCAGGGCACATGCCTGGGTTGCAGGCTCGATCCCCAGTGGAGTGTGGACAGGAGGCAGCCAATCAATGATTCTCTTTCATCATTGATGTTTCTATCTCTCTCCCTCTCCCATCCTCTCTGAAATCAATAAAAACATATTTTTTAAGGTATTCATCTTTTAGTAGAATCCATAATAAAATATGAATGTATTAGGTAACTACCACAATCAAGCAAAAATAAGTTTTTCAGAAAAAGAATAACAATTTCAAAATACATCATTAAAATTCTAGTCAGGTTGCAGGAGGATTTACAAATATACTTCTTTTAATGCAATTATTCCTGAATTTGAGATGCTGTTATGAACAACTTGTTACTTTGAGATTAACATTTGCATTGTTTCCTAGCCTTTTTATCTGTCTGTACTTTTGCCCAATCCCCTTGAAAGCAGGGGCATACACTTGTAGGTTGGATGGTCAAAGGCATTAGCACAGTTACTGCTATGAACTATGGATCCTGAACCAGTTTTGCATAAGAATTACCTGGAGAACTTCTAAAAAAATTTTTTTTTTGAATCCCACCTCAGATTCTTAGAAATGTCTGTCTATACAAAGATCTGCAGGTGTGTCTGAGGCATTGACAGATTTTAGGAAAATAGACGATAGCTATGGGTTTAGAACTGTGTTCTAAAGAGTCTTAAAATTCTCACGAAATACCTTTGGGTAGTTCTCACATATTCCAGTCAGAATAATTCCATTTTTATTTATTTTATGTATCTCTTATGCTTCTTAAAATCTGAAAACTACAAGACCAGCTAGAACAAAGTGAACTCACCCACATAGATATTAATCTCATGATTTTGGCATCATAATTGACCTAATCCAAAGACAAAGAGACTAGACAGATAAAAAGACCAGGATTGATGAACATGGAATATCTGTTAATGCCAAAAGAAAAATCTTATAAAAGCAGTTCTGTAATTCATTTACTGTATTTTTTATTAGAAGTTAAAAGAACGTATTCAATACTGAATTGCATGATAAAGTTCTCTAAATGGAAAAAACACACATAAACATATTGTATTAATAGCATATGCAGCTGTCACTTATAAAAACTACCTTACTCTAGACTGCAAGTAAAAATACAAACCATTTAAATCCAAAGCTTAGTGACCTTTTCTCCTACAGTCTTTGCATATGCAGCTGTCACTTATAAAAACTACCTTATTCTAGACTGCAAGTAAAAATACAAACCATTTAAATAAATCCAAAGCTTAGTGACCTTTTCTCCTACAGTCTTAATTCCGGCAGACAGAGAGGAGGCAGGGAAGGCAGTAGTAGATCTGAAAGGTGTGCTCCTTGAGGAAATGATCACCCTAGAAATGTGATCAGAATGAACCCTTGTCTATTGCTTCCCCATTAGCATGAGATTTGGATCCTTTGAACTCATTTGTGGTGCTTCCCACAATGTCCTCTAACCCAGAAAACTATGTTGTGTTGTGGTGAAAGGCAGGTAAGAATGCTAGTTTCCTCCTCCCATCCTGTCCTTAGATATTGCCCAACAGAACTGTTTCTATATATCCTGGCCTTTTGAAATTCTCCATTTCAACCACACTGCCTGGTAATAATGTATGCCCAGTGGAAATCAGATGTGAGACATCCAATCTTATACGTGAATACAATCTCAAGGGGCTGCTTCATCAAATGGATCAGCATAATGTTTTTACTCACCTGTCTGAATACACATACTAAGCAGGAGATGAACTGAGAAAGAAGCCAGAAGAGCAACTATCAGCAGCAAAAAACTAAAATACAAAAGGGTACAAAAAAAGGTTTTTTACCGTATCTCTTACAACAATAATTTTTTTAAAGAATCATAGAGACTATCTTTGAGTAGTTGGGTTATGGTCACTGAAGAAAGTAAGAAGATACTTTTCTGTATTTACCAAATTTTATTTAAGTGAAAATATACTGCTTTTAAACTAGGAAAAAAAATCAGAAAGAAACAAGCTTTATTTAAAGTAAAAACGAATTTCCTATTTTAGCATTCTTGTTTACTGACTGATGGTTCAGCCACTCAATAATCTTTTAATATTTCCCTTTTATGACTCTTTTTCCTATTTTGAAGTTTTAAAGTTATAAAGTTTGCGATGAATACCTCCCATAATAAAAACAAGTTGAGTTACTTAAAAGTTGGTTTGCTTATCAAGAAATTCAAAATAAAAATAACCTAGGGAACACTGGGGGGAGGAGGGGTTTTCTTCCCCTCTTCTTTCCCCGGGTGCATTACCTTTGCCTTTCTCTCTCCTAAGCTCCAAGGGGCCCTCTTTTGTCTCTGTAACTTGTTTCCTGAGCCTACACAGCCCATCTGGCTCACTACTTCTTCCTCTGTAACTTTCTTTTAAAAATATATATATATTTTTAATTGATTTCAGAGAGGAAGGGAGAGGGAAAGAGAGATAGAAACATTAATGATGAGAGAGAATCATTGATCAGCTGTCTCCTGCACGCCCACACTGGGCACGTGCCCAACCAGGAATCAAACTATGACCTCCTGGTGCATAGGTCAATGTTCAAACACTGAGCTACACTGGCTGGGCTAAATAAACTTCCTTTTATTATTTGAAAAATAAAAAATGAAATAAAGAATAATTTAAAACACCTAAATAACACTGAATATTTTAAATTTACTAGTAAAATAGATCTTCTTCTACTGACAAAACAAGTATGTTCATTCTACCAACCCTGGTGCTAGATGCTAAAGATAAGGTTTAGTTCTACAGGATTTAAGAGTTTAGTGGTGAAACTAATTTGCAAACAAATCATTATATTAAATGATAATAACAAAATGAATATACAAAGTACTATGGGAGCACAGAAAAGCTAGGAATGTCTTTTATTTTGGGCAAACTGGCGTATGAGCAGAGTCTTGAAAGATGAAAAGAAATAGGCACAGACCACATCTGGCCTCGGAAAGGAAAAAGACTACTTAACAGTGGGAGGACAGGAGGAGTTAGACAGCAATGAGAAGATTATGTGCTTTACTTACACTCACAAAATTGCTATTTATAAGTAATCTGCATGGCTGATAAATCTTGATTCACTTTGGCCAACATGACACAACAAATAAGTCACTTCTTAAGGTCATAAACTAGTGTAGATCAAGTCTCCCATTTTTTTAAATTAGCCACACTTTTGGATTTTAAAAATGCAAATTATATAGCATTCCTCCAAGCTACAGACTAGCAACAACAACAACAAATGCTAAAATCCCAGAAATAACTTAATTAGAAATTGGATAACACCAGCTTCTGGAGTCTATCTCATTTGTCTTACTGTACTATCCAAATGGAGGGGGGAGGGTGGGGAAAGTAATGGTAAAATAATAAAAAAAAAAACTCACCTAAATCCAAGGATACCAGTATGAGCCATAACAAAAGCTAAGCCAAGGATGCCACTTCCCATGATGGCATTCATCAAATTAAACACTGAGAAACCATATGAAACACCTGGGGATCCTTGTCTGTGAAGTTCCTGTAAGCACCCAAATTTAATAGTGTTAAATGTTTGCATGGTGAATTCAAGTTTCATCGAGAAATGACTGACAGGTTATCTGCAGGACCACAAGCATTGTGTGACACACTAGCTGCCCGGTCAGGACTAGTTGCTTTCCTTTCCTTCCCTTCTCACCTCCCACCAGCAGCTCCAGGAATCTAGTTTCCTGGGAGAATCATCTCCACCGGTACAGAAGCCAGGTAGGCTTCAGGAAGAGCGTGATTAATCTGATGGCAAAAGATTAGGATAGGATTGGAATGGAGCGGGGAGGGAGAGCAGGCTGATGGCCTCAGCTCGTGATTCCTGCAGACTTCCTGAGTCAGCTTGAGGCTGCTGTACACAACTGTTGTTCCCCAATTACTAGTAGGGCAACACTAAGTTTTGTTTTGTTTTGTTAATCCTCACACGAGGATATTTTTCATTGATTTTTTTTTTTTTAGAGAGAGTGGAAGAGAGAAGAAAGAGAGAAAAAGAAACTCCAGAGACACATCGATTGGTTGCCTCCCGCATGCGCCCTGAACAGAGTTGGGGATAGAGCCTCCAACCAAGGTAGGAGCCCTTGACCCTAATCTAACCTGCGACCCTTCCTTCAGTCCGCAGGCTGACGTTCTACCCAGTGAGCCAAACCGGCTAGGGCTAATTTTTATTTGTATTACTTAATGAGTTAAGTCCACCCAACTGGAAGTATGGTCAAGAATACCTTGCAATGACGGTAGAATCAGCAATTTATTTTGCTCTTGAGGATATTTCTGAAAACACCCACCCCCAAAATAGCCTTTGGGAACAAGTCCTAGAATCTGTTAATTCAGGGACTTGAGTTAAAATGCCGAGAACCCATGGCACAGGCTTCAGGGTCAGGAAAGTGTTATGTACTTATTACCGGACCACCTCCACTCTTTACAGTTAAGGATCTCTGTGTTAAGATGTTTACAGGCCACCAATGACTAAGTCAAGAAAAGAAAAATCTTGTGACTCTTGCAAAAATCTCACAAGACTGGTGGGGGAAACGGGAAGCTGACAAAGACAACTAGGAACAGCACCGAGCTACCTAACCCAAGGGCTGCTCCTCCGGCGCGTATCCCGCGGTACGTGTCCCGCCTGCGCCTGGAGTCAGCTTCTCTTCCTAGGGCACTTAGGGTGCTCTCACATGGATGCACGCCGCCGAATCTGAATCTCTACTGCTGCCTCTGGCCCCACGGCCCACGCCCCTCTCCCGTGCCACCCCCTTCTTTTCCCGGTCTTATTTGGCAGGCACTTCAGGGGAGCCGGGTGGCAGGCAGCGCCAAGAGGGTAGCGGAGCCAACTTACGTTGCTTAGCAACGGGCTCAACTCTTCTGCCTGCGCCTCCGCCTCCTCGGGCTGCTGGGAAGAGACGTAGCAGCCCGGCTGGACGTTGATGACTCCCCAGGGTGCCTCCATGATGCTCGCTGGCCAACGACCAGGTCCATCTGGGAGCTACTACCCCTGCCCTCCCGTCGTCAGTCGCGCCAGAGGCGGAGCTTTAGGCCCGGCCCTTCCGGGTTCCCGGTCCTCCACAAGGCCCGAGAGATCGGAGGGAATCGGCGCGATATGATGACGTTTCTCCTCGCGGCGAGCAGTGATGATGTCATCCAGAGCCAACCCACGCACCAGCGACCCATTTCCGAGCTGCACCAGAGCATGAGGTGAGGGACCTGAGTCGCGGAGCCAGATGCGGAGCGACACCACGAATTAGGTGGTGACCTTGGGGAGGTGGCCGCCGCGGGGCCTTTTTTAGTTCGTAGGGGCTGAGGGTCCGCCTGCGGTACCTGTCTGACCGGGCGCCTAAACGTCGCGAGGTCACCCATTTTCAGCCCTAGTGCTGAGCCCAGGTTCGAGTGCCGGGTAGTGAGGAACGGTTTATTCTTTTCAAAAGCTTTCTGATAGGCCCTGTAGCCACATTTTATATAGGGGAAGCCAGACTTATTAAGTAATTGACGCAGGACCACACAGCTGGTTAACTGCTGGACCAACCCAATTTGAACCCTGGCTGTGAAGTCTGACATTTGTTTTACAGGGTTGGGGGCAGGACCCGTTCCTCTTACAATTACTTCTTTATTATTCAAGAAGGCAAAGTGGAAATTTTATATATATATATATGTATATATATGTGTATATATATATATTATATATATATATATGATTTCAGAGAGGAGAGGAGAGGGAGAAAGAGAAACATCAATGATGAGAGAGAATGGTTGATCAGCTGCCTCAGGCATGCCCCACACTGGGGATCGAGCCCTCGTGTGCCCTGACCGGGAATCAGCTGTGTGACCTCCTGACTCACTGGTCAGCATTCAACCACTGAGCCACTCCACGCAGGACAGTAACCGATACTCTTAATGGCATGTGTATATAACACTCAGTAAAGAATCCTGTCCTCAAAATACCAAAACCTCGTTATAGGCAGGGCTTGGGGCAATAAAGCATCAAAGGTAACATTGCAGTATATGAATAACACAGGCACTAAACTCAGACCTGGGTTTTAATCCTTGCTCAGCCATTTACCCGCAAGGAAACTGAGTGAATTAACTTACTTATGAGCTTTAGTTTACTCATTTATAAAATGAAAATGCGCGCCCTAACCAGTCTGGCTCCGTGGATAGAGTGTTGGCCTGCGGACTAAAGGGTCCCAGGTTCGATTCCGGTCAAAAGCATGTACCTTGGTTGCGGGCACATCCCCAGTAGGAGGTGTGCAGGAGGCAGCTGATCCATGTTTCTCTCTATCCCTCTCCCTTCCTCTCTGTAAAAAATCAATAAAATGTACTTTTTAAAAAATGAAGATGCGATACCACAAGCCTCCCAAGTTGGATGTGTGTAAAGCATTTAGCTTAGCATCTGACACAATAAGCAACCACAATAATATCCTAGGAAATATTGCTATTGGTAAAGCCATGAATATAGTGACCATTTCATTTAGAGATGATTCCTTAATTCAAATCTCAGTCTTAAATGTATTCTGTAGCAAACTGTGGGTGGAGAGGTTCATTAAGTATAGGAGGTGGATAGATCACTAAGCCCTCCTTCTGACAACAGGTGGGGTGAAGGTGCAAATTTGTTATTTACCACTAATAAAAGTCATTTTGCCCTGGAAAAGATGGTACGTATACTCACACACCACTAAAAGTTTTAATTAATAGCATTTAGCAGGTTATGTAAAACAGAATTTAGATTTTCATTCTGAAAACCTATTGTGCACATGTAAGTTGGCTTGTAGCTTTATGATTTTTAAATGAATACTTTTTTAGGATCTTCTGGAGGCCATTTGGATTCTTAAGAAGACTTCTCAAAGTGGAAAGCTGTAGAATAACTGAATCAGAATCATTGATCCCATTAGCTTGGACATCACTGATACAGAAACTTAGCAAAGCACCTGGTATTTTCTTGCTGGATCAAAGAAAAAGATTCTCAACCATGCCTGAAATAGAAACAAGTCAAAGTGATTCAGAATTGTTTTCCCCACCCTCTGATGTTCGAGGAATGACAACACTTGATAGAACAGCTTTTAACAAGATAGTCACTATCCCAGTGCTTAAAGTGAGGAAAGAAATTGTCAATAAATTGATGCGATCCCTTAAAAGGGCAGCACTGCAGAGACCGGGCATAAAACGTGTGATTGAAGATCCAGAAGATGAAGAAAGTAGACTAATTATGTTGGATCCCTATAAAATATTGACTAATGATTCCTTTGAGGAAGCAGAACTCAGTATTTTAAAGCAGCTTAATGTCAGTCCACAGATATCTAAATATAATTTGGAACTAACTTATGAAAACTTTAAGTCAGAAGAAATCTTGAGAGCTGTGCTTCCTGAAGGTCAAGATGTGACTTCAGGGTTTAGCAGAGTTGGACATATTGCGCACCTGAACCTTCGAGATCATCAACTACCTTTCAAGCATTTAATTGGTAGGTATGTCTTAAGAATATTCCTGTGCTAGAAAGCAATTACAAAGTTCTAATTTTATAAATTATTTTTTTAAATGCCAAATTGCAGAAGCAAACCATTTTATCTTTTTAATTTTCATCTGGATCTTAAGCTACATTCTCTTTTGAGGGCCATTTTGGAATCTCCATTCCAGAGTCATAGCAAGCTTTAAATATCAGTTCAAGCTTTTGTGTACACAGTACATAAGCTTAGATAACACTTAAATGACTTGCTTTGGCAGAATTATTTGGCAACTCATCACTTTGGTACACAGGCTTTAGTAGGCCTTGGGAATGTGTTGAATGCTAGGTTTCATGAAATTGAGTATTTTTATAGTCACAATTGCAAAACACTATTTACTCATACTTTCATGGATTCAACTAACTGAGCCTCTTCTGTATGTCAGCACCATACTTTGGTTTTTAGTGCTCCTAGTCTTTTAGAAATGATGCTTGTGGGCGAGAGGCTGGAGATGGGGGACCTGGAGGGGAGCCAGGAGGGGG